>NC_135173.1:56037462-56346060 GCF_041146795.1 Maylandia zebra | reverse complement strand
GCAAAGGAATTTCATGATAAGGTTTATCTATACATGACCTGGTGTTACCAGTTGTTCATGGTCTTATTCTTAATTTACCTTCAACGATTTTCATGAAAAGTACTTTTTACAAATTGGCCATTGCAGTGAATCAAACCACATAACGTTACAATAAACACATATTACAGTGCTGTGTAGAGGATTCAAGCTCTTTCTTAACATATTTCTTCCAATAGCCAGACTACCTTGTAAATATTTTAAAATTATCTTAATTGATAGTTCTCCAGAGTTTCTTTGGGCGCTGGCTGCTTCTTCACTCATTCCAACTTATAAAAGGAAATGGAGTCCTCTGTACTTGACACTAGGGACAGAATATTGCTTAGGTGCTTGAAATTTTATATAATGGATTATCTCATCCTCTACACAGCTGACAGCTATAACAATAACAGCTGGTTATAAGCTTACATCATGCTGGGAACGTGTTAGTGTTCCCGCATATGAGGTAAAGAAGGGGGAAGGAGTGAAGGAGATGGAAGTCTGGGCTGTTAAGCTTAGGCTGCTCTTCCCACAATTTGGCCCATGGATAAGAAGAAGAAAATGGATGGATGAATGGCCAGGATGTTGAAACTCCCAGAATGGTCGTACTGTAATTTATTTAGTTTTCTTTAACTAGTGTTATAAGAAAACCTTGCATTTTTTAAGGATGTAGTGATGCTGGTTAATTAAGTATAAACATACATGTGTATGTTATATGTAGGGCTATGCTGTATATTTGGCAGACAGAGTTGTCAGAATGGGAAAAGGCAGTAACTGACTGTAATCCATGTAGGAATGTTTTCACATTGTGTACTGTAGCATTCTTGTATGAGGATGGCTTACATCCCTTTAAGGGTTGAAGCTGAAGTACCAAGCCCATTTTTAAAATGTAAGGAGTAGAAAGTACAGATATTTGTGTTAACATGTAGGGGGTAAACATAAAAAAAATTTGAGAAAAAGAAGTACTCAAGTAAAGTACAGATACCCCCAAATTCTAAGTATAACACATTTGTACATTATTACTTCTCAACTCTGACCCTATGGACGCTGAAAGTTAATTAATCGTAGAATTAGCGGCAATCAAGCCAGCTTGCTAAATTGAGAGCTTATCTTTTATACTTGGCTCTCTCTTCACCACGGTGGACCAGCACAGCATCTGCATCACTGCATCTGCATCAGTGCAGCCATGCCCCCAATCCATCTCTCAGTCTCTTGCTCCGTCTGCCCTCATCAGTGACCTTTCATTATTTTTTTCTACCAGTAGGTGTATTAGTTTTTAAAGATTTTCTAGAGAATGGACTGCAGACTCTGTGTCTGGTGTAATAAAACAAACAGCACAAAGAAAAAAAAAAAACAGACAGAGATGCACTTGGCAACATCTGGAAGAAGTAACTATTGTTCTTCCCGATGTTGCCATCCTGTGGTGGATGTTTGAAACGTTAGGTAAATGTACCTTACAACCATAAATTAAGAACATTCAAAAGACAGTAACGAAGAACATGTTTAATGGCACCCTAACATCCCAAGAGAAAACTTTAGTCAAACTCCATTATTAAATTAAGTTTGTGTTTTAACCACCCACCTACATCATTAAGCTGTAATTTCACATTCCTATCTGTAGTGCAAAAGAGTTCTTGGGTATGTTGTATGCTGTCTAAATCTGGTTTTTGGGCTGGCTAAAATAATATCCATATTTAGATGGGTTCTAGTCAGCTGTACGCAAACAAAATTATTCTGTGTCTGCGCTGCTGTATCATAAAATACCTTGTCTGCTGTGTCCAGAAATTAGTACCCCCAACCCAACACATGCACGCTCTTACTTCAGCACCCTCAACTTCAAGTACCTTCCCATGGCTCTGACGTCCAGGGATTTTTAGCAATATAACACCTTTCACCTATTTCTGCAAAGGTTAAAATTTCCAGTAATACAGAATATATAAAAGTCTATCTGCACTCTTCTACATAACAGTAGAAGAGAAGCTACTACTAGTACTAGTAGTAGTAGTATCCCTTGTTTACAAGGGGTTACCACAGTGGGTAGTTTTGCATATTTTATTTATCAAATTTTTCACACCAGATGTTAAAAAGGTGCAAACTACTACACTATCATACAGCAGGTGTCATTTAAATCTTGTAAGCCCAATACTCCGCTGCCATGGAATTCTGTGTACTGTCACTAGAGGGCAAGGTGAGGGAAAATGTGCTGTTCACAGTCATGTGCCAAAACTGTACTGTCAAATAATATAAATGTCTGCATGGTTTTCAGCTCTTTTCTTATGTTTGCTGTGTGTATCTTCCTGTTTTCTGGTCGCAGATGTTGTATTTTATTTAGTAGTGTAGTTTAGTTTAGCAGACTGCAAGTCTAAAAAAAATAAGTTCCTCATTCTGTAATCTTTTCAAGCTGGAATATTCTATATCTATATCTATACTGTTTTTGGATTTCACAGCTGTAGATCAACAGATGCTAAAATCTGATATATGTGTCTCTCTCTGCAGTTGACATAAGTTTTCAGACACACATTCTCCTTATAAAAATAAGGAGAGTGGATGAGTAGTCAGATTGTGTTCAGCAGAAAGTGTGTGGATCCCTGTGAACCAGCTCAGACACAGATGAGTTCTCATATAATACCCCCTAAAGATCTTTAGCATCTTTTAGCTACAACTCCCTTATTTACAAGGGGTCACCATATAGTTGATTTGACAGAGTATTGCAACAGATAGTCTTCCTGACACAGCTGTCAATGCATTAATGGCTCCTCTCACACTCAAACCAGAGATAATTTGTTTAGATATGTGAACTACTTACCCATGTAGCCACTTGCTCTCACGGAGAGGAATAAAAGAAACCCTTAAATCCTATCAAACAAGTAAGCCTGCCTTGGAAATTGAATATGGATGGACATTTTTCACTTCAATTCAATTCAGTTGAATTTTATTTATATAGCACCAAATCACAACAACAGTTGCCTCAACCTGCTTTATATTGTAAGGTAAAGACCCTACAATAATACAAAGAAAACAGAAAACCTGTTAGAAAAATTATCTTATGAAGTGAGACACACAGTAGTGTGTCCCAACGCGTTTATTTACTTGCAAGGAAGCAATAGCATACACAGTGAATGTCTATGTGAGTAAGAGGAGAGGATACCACATTACAAAGAAATATTGAGTGGCTGTTAGATCTGGCTTTCCTAGTGGACGTGACTGAAAGAATTAACCAGCTGATCTAGCAGTTGCATGGCAGAGAGTAAACAGTGTGTGAAATGATCAGTGCTGTGAAGGTGTTCACAGCTAAATTCTCATTTTATATCCAGCAGATACTAAATAAAAGACTTAAGCACTTCATCTCAGTTGCAAAGATACTGGAGTCCCATTTAGGAGCAGAAAAGGTATTTAATGGACACAGATTCTGTGATCTGGTGTCCAAACTGGGACAGGAGTTTTCAGACAGATTCTATGGCTTTGAGAAACTGGAGCCTGCTGAGACTTTTATTGCTAACCTCTTCCTAGATGTTGACACTAGTGAGTTGTCAGGGCAGATGACTGAGCTTTTCAGTGTTGGTCCTTTGGAGATGGACATCATAAATCTCCAAAATGATGTCCACCTTAAACTTCAGCAGCATTCTCAGCATTTCTGGAGTTTGGTGGAGCCAGACAACTATAAAAATCTTACATGGATACACTCTTACATAAAGCTCTCTGGTTGAATCTATGCAATGCCAATCTTCTCACTGACAGAAACTGTGCAACTCATGAACATTATAAAAAGATGGTGGATTTATGAGCTCAGAAATTTGCACTGTTTGCTGTTGATTTGTTTGGAGAAAACATGAATTTAGAGAAGTTCAAGTCCTTCAAATATGCTGAATCACATGCTGTTGAATCTTATTTGATTATCTGAGTTTTACACATTTTGTTGTTCATGTTCATGTTCATTTGCACCATTCATTATTCATTATTGGGTACTGTGCATAGAATTTAAGTTGAAAATTTTTTTAATGCATTTTGGAATAAGGCTGTAACATGACAAAATCTGGAACAAATGAAGTGCTATGACTCCTTTACACATACACTTTAAACGCATCAAGTGCAAGAACCCTCATGCGTTGCATAGGCTGGCATGAACATGCTATTTGTTCAAAGGCGCTGATGTAATGACTTACATGAATTTGCTCTAATTCAGTTCAAAGAAGTAAGCACCAACAGTTACATTTCTTCAAATATACATATATATATTTATATGGTCTGTATTTCTTGGAACTAGACTAAAGTAGATATCTGAGTATTTGCACATAAAATTGTTATGGCTGTATTAATTTAAAAAAAAACCAGTAATACACTATTCACTTGCCAACAGAAAGAAAAACATGCTCAAGTCTTCAACATTAAGACATTTGTTTCAGCTGTTACAGGCGCTAAAAAAACAGAAAGCAGGAAGCGTGGCAGTGACATTGCTCTGGATCTAATCTCCCACAGTCTGTATCCTTCCTCCTCCTATTTGCACGAATGAACTTTTGTTAGTTTAGAAACTCCCCAAGCCTTGCAGGCTGCAGGAACAACATGTCCTCTACTGTGCATACCAAACTGTACTTTTTCTCACAACAAAAATGTTCAGGAAAACAGTTTCTGGCAGCCATTAACCCAGAGAATTATACTGCCAGTCCCAGAGCCTTATAGTATCATTTTTATTGTTCTCCCACACTGTCACAGCACTCATTGTTTCAAGAAATAAAAAAGTATTTGAAAGCATAATGCTTCCTTCCTGCCCAACACTAGAGCAGCAGCTAACTTGGGGAGTGTCTAGAGAGCAAAGTAGAAATTCATTTCAGACGATACCCTCGTACAAAAACACTATACTAATGCAGTAACACTAATGCGCTACCTAAAGTATATTGATCATCCTTCAGGGGATATAATTATATTCTGCAATTTCAAGTGTCATAACAGGGGCTAACTAACATAGCTTGCTTGGGACTTCATCATGTTTCATTATGGACCCTGAGTTAAGTGGTTTTGTGGTATCGTGTATGTAGAAGTTTCTAGATAACATCAACAAAATAATCAACTTCAAATTCTGCTTCTTCTTGGTGAAAATCAAATGTTATATGTCTTCAATACATTTGTGTAAATACTGTGACTTTCATTTAGCCAACCAATTTTCTGTTACGAGTTATTATTTGTTATTTATATATGTTAAAGAATGGCCAAGTCACCAGTCATTCTGAGGAAGTCATGAGAAAGTTCAGTTTACAGCATTATGATTACAACATGCGGAATTCACCAGAATACACACTTGCTGCCAGTACTGCTCAGGTTTTTTGCCCCACCCCAAGAACTGAAGGCTTGACTATGAAAACTGTAACAAGATCAACACCTTGTCAATCATGACTGAAATACCTTAGGTTTTGCATCGATTAATCGTCATGCACTAAGGCATACAAGAGGAACACAATAAACATAAAAAAGCTTTAACTATCTATATGCAGACCCACTTCTTTCCATGTAATCTCCCTATTGTCAGCAATTTTATTTAAAACTCAAGTTCTAATGAAGAAAATAATGTAGGCTATAATTAATGAAGTTTTCTGTATAGATAGGCGATATATGTGGACTTTATGAAAGCGGCCAGGCGGCCTGGGTTCAAGTCCGACCCACGGCTATTTGCTGCATGTCTTCCCCTCTCTCTTTCCTCCACTTTCCTGTCAGTCTTTGCTGTCCCTATCAAAAATAAAACCATAATAAGGCCCCCCAAAAATAAAAATAAATAAATAGATATACTTCCTGCTTTCCAGTCTTTATGCTCAAGTATGCTGGTTGGGTCTTTATAGTTGTGCAAGATATGCACCTTCAGCAAGAAAGCAAATTTATTTATCCCAAAATGTTAAACTATTGCTTTAAGTAACACCAATGCAGAAAGAGATTTTATGTTTAAATATGATTTTATATTTGTGTTGTGATTTTTTTTTATGTTTAAATATGTAAGAATGTTTAAATAAGAAACAATTCACTGTGACCAATATTTTTGGGAGGAAATGGGTTTAGTCTGCCTCTCTGAGTTTGAGTGAATATAAAAGCATGAAAGCAAAAAGCAAGGCGAAAAAGTCCAGCTGCTGACAATCCCTACTCCCATCCCTCCCTCAGGAAGTCTCTTTTCATCTTACACAGAGAAAATGTAATCAGCACATTTCAAGGCAAAGGTGCCTTTCATTTTGGTGGTTTTACTGTCCTCTGTTCTCATCCCAGCACTTTATAAATATAGACTTTTATAAAGCAGATACATGAATATAAAAACTCCCTTTACTTTAACTTGTATGATTGGTTATTGTGTTGGTTGTCTCTTGGTCATTTTCACCAGTGGGAAGTACCATGGTCATGTAACTTCCTGGAAAGACAAGCAATTGCAATCTGGATAAACAGTTTACATAAGTAAGTAAACAAAAATGTAAGGACACATAGACAAAAAAGGGAAAAAATCTGGAGAGCAATTTGCTACCAGGAACGGAGGATGTAAAGGCACATTTATCATTTTACCAGCCACCTTTTGAACATGTCTAAAATAAGTAATGGCAACATCTTATCTCATCACAAAGGGTTAAAAAAAATAAAAAGAAGAAAAGGGAAAAAAGTTTGGCTTTTGTTGTCTGAAAATATATTTATTCCAAAATTAATGACCCTATAGAGCTTTCCATTTGCCCTCTGTCACAAACAAAGGAAGCAGTTAAGAGTCTGCAGGGATAAGTTAAATCACTTCAAACAAAATTGTTTATTCCAAGGCATTTTCCCAGAAGTTAATACTTTGAAATGTGTTGCTGGATGTTTACATCCCAAGAACAGAAAATCTGTTTCATATTTAGCTGAACGAAAGATCAATTTAAAGTGGTGATAAATAAATTGCTGTTGTTGTCCCTTCACTACTAGGTTACTGTGGTTCATTATCATTGTTTCTTATCACTCATCAAATAGAATGCAGCTCTTAGGCAGAGTTCAATGTGCTGTCCGGAAAAAGGACACAACTTTCTGCAGTGTTAGTCACGCTTCCTGGGTTGAGAGGAGAGTTTTTGCTTTTAAAAAAAGAAGAAGAAAAAAGCATGAGGCTCATCTAACTTCACTGTCTAAAGAAAACAAACAAACAAAAAAACCCACACTGTTTTAAATGTGCCATTTGAAACACATTGTGCCTTTTTCTTTGAAATATGCTACGTTATAAGCCCCGTCTCACTCTAATTTTGTTTTTCATCGTGTGTTAAAACGACAGGTAAAAGGTTTCATTAGAGAACTTTAAAAAATAGTTTGTTTGTTTTTTCTAATTTAAAATAAACAAAAATCTATGAACTGTCTTCTAACCGTTTACATCATTAATTAAAACGGTCCCAATTTGTTGACGAGGTTTGGGTGTGCGGGGGGAGGCAGGGGGGGTCGATGCTGCTCGCATGTCTTTGGTTAGATGTTGACCTTGCTGTGTGACTGGAAAGGTGACATCACACCACAGGAATGTGTCTGGGAACAGACCTCTCTGATTGGTGGAGGGGCGCGATAGGATCTGACCAGCCGAAATTTGGGCGTAAACAAGCCACATTTGACGTGCTTCTGTAGAAGAGCGGCAGCAGAAGAACTCTGGGTCGACTGGGAACGGAGAGTATTAACGTCGCGCATTTAATCAATTTATTCTCGTTTAGTGGTTTTATTTTTCACCGGTGAGCAGAATGCTTCCGATGTCTCTGTTAGTTTCTCTGTGCCTTGTGTCGTGTTTCGGTGCTGCCTACGCAAGAGAAAACGCAAGTAAGAAAAGTTTCTACTGTGTTTAAAACTCTGGCATTCCCTGCACACTGTTTAAAAAAACTTTCACTGGAAATGTGTTGATTTAGCTACATTTAGTCGGCATAAAATTGATGGTTTTCTTTTTTTTTATTTTAAAGTCATTGAAGAAGTGTTTTCCCTTCCAAGCTGAAGTAATAAAACAGTAGCAATTAAGAGCACTTTTTAAGTTTTTAAGAAATGATTTAATTAGCGATTTTAAATTTGGTAAGTATTGTTAAAATTGAAATTGATTTTTCTTTAATGGACAAAACTGGTATTAAGGTAATTAGATAAATTAGAAATGCATAATATGGACCTAGTAAAATGTGGTATATGTTTGTTAAACAGTTTGATACCAAATGAAGATTGTCTTCCTGTTGGATTAGCCAAAACTTTTCCATTTCCTTTACCTTTGATCAGACTGTCCCCCCCCCTTCTCTCTTTCTCCAGCTGCTCCACACGGAAGGGGCTTTTTGTATGGCTTACGCCAGTCAGTGACGGATGAACCAATAGATTATGATGATAACGGAACATTAAATCGTTCTTCAAATGGTCCCAAGGACAGAAAAGTTTTTTCGGAACAGGCCCTGATGTTTCTAACTGGCCCTGTTTCCACCATCCTTTTACCTTCCTTCTACACGCTGGTCTGCTCCATCAGTGTGCCAATTAACGTCTGTGCTCTGCTGGCCTTTGCTCGGGGGATCCGTCCTAAGAAGCCAGCTGCAATCTATATGCTGAACCTGGCCTTAGCTGATCTGCTCTTTGCACTGATGCTCCCCTTCAAGATCTCCTACCACTTTGAAGGCAACAACTGGAAATTTGGCCCGTCCATGTGCCGTGTGGTCACTGCTGCCTTTTACTGGAACATGTATTGTTCTGTTCTTCTCATAGCTTGCATCAGTGTGGACCGTCTGCTTGCTGTTGTTTATCCCATTGACTCTCTGGCTTGGAGGAGGCCAAGGAACACAGTCATAGCCTGCATAACCATGTGGGTGTTATCCTTGACTGGCTCTGTGCCTCTTGTTACATCGGACCAGACTTTTCACATCAGTGAGTTGAATATCACCACCTGCCATGATGTCCACTCCACAGATAAGATCGTCTGGTTAAAGACATACTTCGTCACTCTCTGCTGCCTCCTCTTCTTCCTGCCTCTGCTCATCACAGTGGTGTCCTACACTCGAGTCATCTGGTCGCTGAGCAAACTCCAAAAAAGGCTCCCTGGAAGCTCACACAAAAGGAAAAGAGCAATAGTGATGGTTTTGACAGTTCTGTTGATATTTGTCCTGTGTTTCATGCCTACAAACTGTCTGCTGCTTGCACACTACCTGCAGTTTAACACCGAGAAGAGCCAGGAGGCACCTGATGGCTCTTACGCACTCTATCTGGTGTTTCTGTGTTTGGGAAGTCTGAACTGCCTCCTAGATCCCCTACTCTACTACTTTGGATCCTCCCAATGCCAGAGACAACTCTCCAACGTGCTCAAGTGTCATAAGGTTACAAAGAGAAATGATATTAGTAATTCATTACCTGCTTCATGCAGATCCAGCACCAGACCAATGCTGAAATCCAGCTGTACAGAAAGTTCAAAAATAAACTCTTCAATTAAAGTGGATTCTTTCCAAGAAAACACCGACAGCCAATATAAGAAACTACTCCTCTAACTCTCACTGAGCTGACATTTTAATTGAATCCTTAAATGTGATTTTTTTTTTTAGTTATGAAACAACAACAACAATTAAAGCCTATATATAGGGTTTAGCTTTGTTTGGATTCCTAATTATGCCTTTTAAACGATGAAGGGAGTTCAGATAAGACTGCTTTTTAGAGCAACACTGAAATGAAATACTATTATTTTTATGCACCCTATATATATAAAGGCTCACTGTTCTGTAAGTATTATTCAATCCATTTTTTTAACTGTTTGCTTGTTTTAAAGTGTTTATATATAACCAGTGAAAAGCAGTTACTTATGACTTTTTGTTTTTATTACATATACCAGTTTTATTTATTTTTTTGCAGCATTTTTTCACTGAATAAATATTTTTGACTCACACTACAAGCATGTCTCAATGCCATCTATAATTTTAAAGCCCTTCATAGTTTGTTTCATGCCTCCCTCTGTTGGTGAGAGTGTGCATTGATGAGTGTCAGTTCATCCTACTGCACCAATATCCTTTTCTCTCCAGTAGGCAGTTGTATATTCCTTTTGCCTCATCTTTCATTCAGAGGTGTGGGTGGATGTAGCCAAATATTTAAAACAAAACAAGAAATAGCTGTTACTGCTGATAGATTTACTGGTCAAAGTGGACATTTAAACAGAGATGCCAGTTTCCATTATCAGCATGACATGTGTAACTTTGAAGTGATGAGCACAATTATACACAACCCACAGGAACTATAACTCACCTACTGTTCCTATAAAATACAGTTTTGAGTAACCCCTTTATATTCTTTATATTTTCCTAGTAAAATTGGAAATATGTGTAAAGGAGCATGAAAATATATTACATAAGGCAAAACAGATTTGAAGGACAGTCCACAGCTCTTCTTTAGCTGCCTTTTGTTTGTTTTTTTCTCTGTCAAGATGCTTCCATAATGTTGAGGTGTGGGCTCCAGGGAGGCCCATAAGTGAGTGTCTATTTTGTGTTTTTTTTTTTCTATCTGGGTATGCTTTAAATGTATTGGCAATATATTTGGGTAATTACCATGCTGAAAAATAAATCAATTGCCAATCAGACACTTCCCAGATGGTCTTGTATGAATGGGACTGCATTCATAATTCAATCAATGTTTGACAAGATCTCCAACACATGCAAACTACACACAGAAAGACCCCCCGCCTTATGGTGGAATTGAACTCAGGACTTTCTTGCTGTGCATCCCACCGTGCTGCCCAATACGACTGGCTAAAATGCAGCCACAAACTGTATTGACAAAACCTTCTGACTTTTAGTTTAGTTTGTGTGTAATCTGGCATACCTCAACCTTTTCTCCCTGTTTCCCTTTCTTAAGAATGGCTTCTTGACAGCCACCCTGAGTAGTTTCAGGGAAACAGGTGCAATGGCTGCACTGAAAATGGAAAGAAAAAAAAGAAGCAGCCAATGTCCATAGTTCTGTACAAGGCCTATACAATGACTAAAAAAATCGGGCTCCTTGAAACCAAAATTTATAGAAATGAGGGCTTACTTAGGACCTTTTGAAAAGTACTGTAATTTCACAACAATCAGATCTATGAGAAGAAGAAGACTTGTAAGATAACTTGATTGGTTACTCTAAATTGGCTGTAGGTGAAAATCGGTCATCAGGTTGTCATTACAGATGTTAGTACAGCCTGTTTCAGCCACAAAATCTAAAAAGGTAATTTATCCTTGAAAAGCACTGTGGCAAAAAGGTATATTTAAACACTGACATTAACAAATTAAGCTGAAACAATAGAGCATTTACAGTGAGATCCAGCGGACCTCTGGACACGCTTAGCTTGAAATTCTGTCTTTTATTTTCATGTTAACCACCTTTATATGCATTTTGTATCTTGTATTTTGCAGTTTGCACAGCATTAAACCTATACCAAGTACTCCAGGCCTGCTACAGTTGAAGGTACAAGGAGCACAGTTTATGATAATAAACACAAAATCACAAGATACCAGATCACATTGTGGTGATAATGTATTCTTTTGCATTACAAAACACAAATAATAAAGATAAAACATTTTAATGGATATTTTTTACTTGCAGAGAAATTAGACATTTTAAGTTTATTACCAAGCTGGCTGTTGAATGTGACTATTAAAGCCATGTTGCCAGTCATTTACCCCCGAGGAGATAAATGTTTGTAAATGTATAGTCTTCAGGAAACTTTGGTCAGTAATATAACACTCAGCTTACTTGCCCAAAGTGATCTTGTTACTAAAGGACAAGATCAGAGAGGCTAAGGACAATTACAGGAGGAAGCTGGAGTGGAAACTCCAGCAGAACAGCATGAGAGAGGTGTGGAGGGGCATGAAGACCATCACTGGATTCAGGCCAACCAACAGCAGGGGAGCTGAGGGAGGTGAGAATAGAGCCAATGAGTTGAATCTGTTTTTCAATAGATTCGACACCACAGTGTCTGCTCCCACCCCCACAACCTCACCTGTAGTCAGCCTGGAATCCAGAACCACACCACTGTGCCAGCCTCTCTCTTCACATGTTGCCTCCTGTGAGATTCCTGACACCCCTCCCCCACCCATCACCTTCACTCAATACCAGGTTGAGATGCAAATGAGGAGACTTCACTCAGGCAAGTCTGCTGGACCAGACGGAGTGAGTCCCCTTGTTCTCAAGACCTGTGCCCCCCAGCTGTGTGGAGTCTTTCATAAACTGTTTATGCTGAGTCTGAGTCTGCAGAGGGTCCCGGTGATGTGGAAGACATCATGTCTCGTCCCTGTACCAAAGACGCCACGTCCCAGTGGCCCCCAGGATTACAGGCCCGTGGCATTGACCTCCCACATCATGAAGACCCTGGAAAGGCTCATCCTGGACCAGCTGCGACCCATAGTAAGACCACACCTGGATCCCCTTCAGTTCGCTTATCAGCCTCGTCTCGGAACTGAGGACGCCATCATCTACCTGCTCAATCGTGTCTACACCCATCTGGACCAGCCGGCGAGCACTGTGAGGGTCATGTTTTTTGACTTTTCCAGTGCTTTCAACACCATCAGGCCGACCCTCCTGGGTGATAAGTTAGCAGCGATGCAGGTGGATGCTTCTCTGGTGTCCTGGATTGTTGATTACCTGACAGGAAGACCACAATATGTACGTCTCCCACAGTGTGTGTCTGACAAGGTGATCAGCAACACAGGGGCACCACAGGGGACTGTCCTCTCCCCCTTCCTCTTCACCCTCTACACCACAGACTTCAGCCACTGCACAGAGACCTGCCATCTTCAGAAGTTTTCTGATGACTCTGCGGTGGTTGGATGCATCAGCAGGGATGATGAGACAGAGTACCGGGCTGTGGTCGACTCCTTTGTCACGTGGTGTGAGCAGAATCATCTGCAGCTCAACGTGGCAAAGACCAAGGAACTGATCGTGGACTTCAGGAAGACCAGGAAACACTTGACCCCTGTTTCAATTCAGGGGGTCAGTGTTGACATTGTGGAGGACTATAAATACCTTGGAGTACACATTGACAATAAACTGGACTGGGCTAAAAACACCACAGCACTTTACAGGAAGGGCCAGAGTCGTCTCTATTTTTTGAGGCGACTGAGGTCCTTCAACATCTGCCAGAAAATGCTGAGGATTTTCTATGAGTCTGTTGTGGCCAGTGCGATCCTCTATGCTGTTGCATGCTGGGGGAGCAGGCTGAGGGTCGCAGATGCCAACAGACTTAATAAACTAATCCGTAAGGCCAGCAATGTTGTGGGGATGGAGCTGGACTCCCTCAAGGTGGTGTCGGAGAGGCGGATGCTGTCCAAGATAAAGACAATGTTGGATAACACCTCCCACCCACTCCATGACATGTTGGTCAGTCACAGGAGCTCGTTCAGTGAGAGACTGAGATTACCGAAAAGCACCACTGAACGACACAGGAAATCATTCCTGCCAGTGGCCATCTCCCTGTACAACGCATCCACTTAACACACTGTTTGCTGCTACAACTACACATGTTTCTTTTCCAACTATTTATTTATGAGTGACTTATGTATGTATGTATGTATGTATATATATGTATATATTGTACTATTCTTAGTTAGTGTATTGTCTGTCTTGTCTTAATGTTGGTTTAAAATGGAGCACTGTAACAAAAAATAATTTCCCCCAATAAAGTATTCTGATTCTGATTCTGATTGATTCTAAGCAGATGATCTACATTTCCCAGCTAATGGATAAGATTCTCAGGAGACTTCACATCAAGACACAAATTTCCTAGATTCCATTAGTGCCTAACCATTTCTGCAGCACTCATTTATATCAACATTTTGAGTACATGGTAAATGGCCTGCATTTGTATAGCGCTTTTCTAGTCCATAGGACCCCAAAGCGCTTTACACTACATTCAGTCATTCACCCATTCACACACACATTCACACACTGGTGATGGCAGCTACATTGTAACCACAGCTGCCCTGGGGCGCACTGACAGAGGCGAGGCTGCCGGACACTGGCGCCACCGGGCCCTCTGACCACCACCAGTAGGCAAACATGGGGTTAGTATCTTGCCCAAGGATATTTGGCATGCAGCCAGGATGCAGCCTGGGATCAAACCACCGACCTTCTGATTAGTGGCTGACCTGCTCTGCCACCTGAGCTACAGCTAGGTGGCAGAGCAGTTTATTACAATCTACAGTATGTTGTCATCAGAGGTGGGTAGTAACGAGTAGGGATGGGTACCGGTATCCGGTGCCATTGTGGCATAAACGGTAGTAACCAGACCGAAAAGCAGCGCACATTTCGGTGCTTTATTTCGGTTTTTGTTTCCTGAGATGTCATGCACTTTGGATTCTAGCCAATCATTTTACCTTTGCGAGCGTAAGTAGGCGGGCCCAGGTACGTACGTTCTTTTAGAGCAGAGCTACAGATTAAAAATGCCCAAGTCGAAGCGGTCAAATTCTGGCTGTACTTAACAGCAAAAGATGCAAACCCAGCAGCCTGCAACAAGTGCTTTAAGGTGATACTGTGCAAAGGAGGTAACTCCTCGAATCTGATGAAACACCTGGCGACGTATAGCATTTTGTTAAAAGCCGAGAAATGCGCCGTATTTGATAGCTTGCTGCGAGACCTCACACCGAGCACATCTACTGCGGGTGGGTTGCCTGTTTTCTAGGGATGGGTATTGTTTAGGTTTTATCCGATACCAGTACCAAACCGGTTCTTTTGAAACGGTGCCAGTGCTTAAACGGTGCTCGAACCGGTGCTTAAAGAATGAAGAACACAAAATTGGTCCAAAAACCTCTCATGTTCAGCTGTTTTTTTGTAAAAAGATAACAATGTTAGCCTTTTCTGCAGCTATAGGGGATTTATGACATCACTCTTGGCTGGAAGTAGTGCTTAATCAATGGGAAAAAAAAAACTTTGTCCAAAAACCTCTCATGTTTAGCTGTTTTCCACTTTTTCTTCGGTCATTTTAGCCTTTTTGGCCAGGGTGAAGGGAGCATCTGCCATCAAACAAGAAGACAGCCGCATGTAATTACGATGGTGTTTGCTAGTTCACCTTACATGCATTAATGTAATAACGTGGTTAGCCTACTCAACGTAAATTACACACGAACAACATTAAGCTACTCGCCCAGAGAAGAACGGCTGCTGCTGCCGTCATCATCCATCATCATTTCTGCTACACTGGCAGGGCTAGGGGCCAGGACTCTCCTCTTCGGGTTCTTGGGGGATGTTCCTCACATCAAGAAGCTGTCGATCAAAATCAATACAGCTCTTCATGCATCTGGAGCTTGTGAAGGACTTCTTAGTCAGGCAGGACTCCTGTTCACTGCTAAACAGTTACAGCTTCACAGAAAGAACCTTGAGAGCAAACTGCTGCTGAAGCTTAACCATCACTTCACTGAGTGAAGAAATGGCACATTTTTGCTAAATATGCAGAAATAAATGCACACCCATACAACTTATGGTAAACTGAGCTGCCTTGTATGTTGAAGTTGCCGTGTTCTAATGTTTTCTCTGAGGCTGCTGTGCCATTTGGAGCAAAATGAATATAAAGTTTACGGCATATCTTGTCACTAGAAATTGTTTGCACTGTTTATATATTTATATTATTTACTGTAGGTATTGGTGAAAAAAGCTTTATGTTGTGGAAAAACTGAAATCTGGAAATTAGAATTGTTGTGCCTTATTTTGTTGATCTTTTTACATATATTCCTGTTGGAAAATACTACAATTTGTATATTTATTTATTTTTGTTTGTCTGATAGCATTTATTTAAAAAATAAATCGGACATTTCAAACAGTTACTCACTACTTGAGTAGTCTTTTCACCAAGTACTTTTTTACTCTTATTTGAGTACAATTTTTGGATACTCGACCCATCTCTGGTTATCATTGAATACAGAAGTCCCAGTCATGTTAGCCTGTTAGCTAAATCTTTGTTGTCGGTGGCTACATGGCCAATGGAAAACATGTAGTGTAGTACAGCTTGTCTGAAAAAACACTCCAAGCTGTTTGTACTTCAAAAAATTATGAACATGACTGCCAATATAAACCCAAGGTATCACAATAGTTCAGGGACTACAGGGGCTCATTAAGCTTGTTTGGGCCTGGTTAGAACTTGGATGGAAATACCAGGTGGTTTGAGTGCCTGCGTAGATCAGAACCAGTCCGTTTACCATTACTCAAGCAGTGTGACATCATCTTGTCAGAGAATGGAACAAAGGGAAACAACATCCAAAGAAGAGCTTTGAATGCCCCTCAAGAAGCCTTGAGAACTATTCCTGAAGACTAGTTAAACAAATTACATGAAAGCTTTCACAAGTTCAAGTCATGGTGAAGAATAAAAGTGGTCATACCAAATATTGACTTTCAAGCTAGTTAGAATTGTAAAAACTGTTTTTGCTTTATTCGCTGTATTTCACTCATGTCTGTTTTGATGAATTGCTATTTATACTGCCCAACAAAAGCAGCAGATACCACAGATGTGTGATGGCAGAGGTCTTTAGAGTGAATGAATAAAAAAAAAATAATAATTTAAAGACATTTTTCACAGATAGTAATCTAGAACATGCACAGCTATATGTAATTATATAGCCATTACACTTAATTGCAGGAAACCATTTTCTATTTAATATATATTATTGTTTATACATTATTGCCAATAAGTTTTAAGCACTTATTTATAAACAGTGAAAACCCGTAACATGTCATGTTTGTCATCTTCTTAAATAAATAAATAAATAATCATGATAATAATAAAATCTGCAATTAGTGATCCTAGACTCTTCATACCATGGCATATATCACATTATACTGCCCTTGAAATGCTGTCAAAGCTCTACAAAAAGAAGCAGTTGAAGGACTGGGTTAGGGCTCTTCATATCTAATTGATATCTCTATAAAATAAGACTCCAAGGATTCACTTCAGTAAATTGCTGTTGTCTCTACTTGTTTTTCATCTATCTGTTTATTGGCGCCTCTGCTACTCCCTGGTGGGAGGAACTAAAACGTGAGGAGAGGAAATGATGTGCAACTGTGAAATGAGAAAAGAGTGTAACATCTCTATGTGCAAACCACTCTGATTGGTGTGGAGGGGTGCGTTTCAAACAGATTACATATTTATATCCACTTATATATTTCTTGATGATGAATGGGAGCAGGAGAGGCATGGAATCATATACATAAAGGAACGTGAAGAGAATAACAGCAAAGTGTTGGCTTTGTTCCGCTATTTAATTTAGCTACTTTTTTTCTCACCTGCAGAAAGTTTTCAGTTTCAACTTTTTTATTGGTTCTGTTATGTACGTGTGCTGTCTCCCACACAGGCAATAACGGTAAGAAAATTCAATTCAATTCAATTTTCAATTCAATTTTATTTATATAGCGCCAAATCACAACAAAAGTCGCCTCAAGGCGCTTCATAGATACAGAGAAAAGCCAAACAATCATATGAAAACTGTCCACTACACTGTTAAAAAATGATGATGAGTACATTGGTGATGAAATGGGCAATTTGTTGATTTATCTATGATCAGCCAAAGAAAATTTTTGATGTTTGGATTAAAGTCAACTGAAAAAGGTATTTTTTTAATGCCACCTAAACTAACTGTGATCTGGAAATATTTGGAAATATTCCCTGGGTACTCAGTTCTGCAGTTGTGAGATGCAGCAGGCCTGCCATTGCTGAGGACAGGCTGGTTCCCTCACCAGTGGCGATGTAGAACAAAAATTTCAGGTCATACACTGTGATTGTCAGCTGCTGCTGTTTTTATCCTGAATTCTCGGAACAAAACAATCCCCATTTTTCTTTTTCTCCTCTATGGCTTGGAGGAACTCACGGACTGCAGTTCTAACCTGTATAACCATGTGGGTGTTATTTTTCACTGGTTCATTGCCTCTCGTTACCTCTGTCCAGACTTATAACATTAGTGAGTTGAACATCACCACCTGCCATGATGTCCACGCCACAGAAAATATTATCTGACAAAATACCAACTTCATCACTCTCTGCTGCCTCCTCTTCTTCCTGCCTCTGCTCATCACAGTGGTATCTTACACCAAAGTAATCAGGTGATTGAGCAGAGACCAACATGATGTTCCAGAAACATCACATAGGAGAAGAAGAGCAGTGACAATGACTTTCACTGTGCTGGTGATATTTTTGCTGTGCTTTATGCCTACAAACGGTCTGCTGCTTGCACACTACCTGCAATTAAATGAAGGACCCAAGAAGAGCCAGGAGGCACCTGATGGCTCTTACGCACTCTATCTGGTGTTTCTGTGTTTGGGAAGTCTGAACTGCCTCCTGGATCCCCTGCTCTACTACTTCGGTTGTTCGCACTGATTATGGCTATTGCCCTGTTGTAAAAGCTGTGCTTAAGTCTGTTTGTCCCCAACATCAGTAGCTGAATCTCCTGCCAGACATCAGCAGCTTAAACCCCCGGTGTCCCAGGTGTGTCCAGTCCCGTAGGATGCTGCGTGTCCTCTTGAGACAGCGAGTGCTGTACAGGTCCTTCAGGGAGGGAAGAGGATGTCCAATGATTTTTTTGGGCCATATTGATGACTGAAGTTCCTTTTTGTGTGCCATGGTGCAGCTGGAGAACCATACACAGATGCAGTATGTCAGCACACTTTCAATGGAGGAGAAGACAATCAGCAGCTCCTTCTTCAGCTCCATTTTTCTGAGGATTCTCAGAAAGTGGAGGAGCTGTTGGCCTTCTTTAAAACCGCTGAGGTATTTGAGCTCCATTGGAGGTGTGTGTCTATGTGCCCACCCAGGAACTTGAAACTGGACACCCTTTCCACACTCTCCCCTATTGATCCTGACAGGCTGCACCTCAGATTTCCTCCTTCTGAAGTCGACTACCAGTTCTTTTGTCTTGGTTGTATTGAGGTCCAGGTTGTTGTCTGCACACTAATCCGACAGCCTCTGAACCTCAGCTCAGTATGTTGTCTCGTCGCCACCAGAGATGAGCCCCACCATCTGCGAACTTAATCACTGCATTGCCTGGGTGGGCAGTAGCAGTTTTTGATACGGGTGACACGGGTGGTTGCCCGGGGCGGCATAGTGGTGGGGGGCGGCATCACGGTATCGGCCAAAAAAAAAAATTGCTCATACTCATGCTGCCCCGACGTCATGCCAGCGCATAGTGGGAATGGCATAGGCACCGATCGGTTTTCTATCGCCCATTTGCTGGGAGAGGGCGGGGCTGCGGGGGATTCTCTGGCTGGAGCAGCATCTACCAGCTCACAAAATAAAACAAAATAAAAAACAAACCAACAAACACGAAAAGACCAGACATCATGATACAGACTTATAATTTGCACTGATGTTTTTTCGAAATTCTTGGATGCAAAAAAAAAATGCAAAACGTGAGCGCGAGAGCCCTCGGTGCGCCTGCTCGCTGCTGAAGTCAAAGTAAACTTTATTGTCATCTCCGCTACATACAGTACAGTAGGGGAGACCGGGGATAGTTGTAACGTGGGTTAGTTGTAACACTTCCAATTTCTCCAATCAGGGCTAAGTTTCAAATGATGTGATTAATCCTGTGCATGCCCAACTCAGTTGTGCTATCACATGTGAAAAATCAGCACATTTTGTCAAACACAAACAATTTAACACGAAAAAAAGTAATTTGTATGCCAAAAAGTAAGTTTTTCTACTTTATTTCAATTTCTAATAGCATTATCTGCTTTGCAGTTAAACTCATCAAACTTAAATTATGTTATTTGTATGTCTATGGGGATATATTCTGTGTAAGTCTTTAGTGCTAATGTTTTAGCCGTTGGCTGTAATGTTAGCTAGTTCATGGCTATAGGAGTCTGGGTCAGTTGTAACAGCAACAGTCTGGGTTAGTTGTAACAATAATGCAGATGTTACAACTTACCACACTATTACTTTAACTTATATTAAACAAGTTGGGGCAACGACATCAGCAGAGAGAGGTTCACTGGTCGCATTTGTATATGCGGTTAATGCCATTGGCAACACAATTCCTCCACTGTTTGTGTTCCCACACATACACATTCTCACACTGTGTCAGAGATGGACCAGTAGGAAGTTTTGGTAGTGGAAATAAATCAGGATGGGTGCAAGAAACAGATTTCCTCATCTTTCTGAAGCACTTTGCAAACCACACCAAGGTAAGCCATGATAAAAAGTAATGGAATTGCGATGCTGGTGAACAACTACATTTTTTCAGCTTCATTGTTATGTTCAAAATTGGTGCAAGAGTTGTAGGTTATAATGCCCACTGGACCAATGAGGCCAAACGCAAGGAAGACCAACCAAAATTAATGAAATATTCAGTTGCAGAAAATTCCATAATTTGTCTTTTTTGGGGGGTTGGAATATGTTCAAAAGCTAGATTTCTGCATTCTGTCACACACACACATAACTACATAAATGGCTCTAAGTGCATTCATGTGTTGAATAAACAAAGATTACATGTTAATGTTTTGTTAGTACCCTTATTTCATTGTGTTACATTTTACCCCAGGACATGTTACAACTAACCCAGACTATGGGGTTAATTGTAACATTTCACTCTTTGTGTTTGAGACCATACCATGCAATGGGTAATTGTGCTGCAGAGAAAATAGCTGCACTATTTAATAGCAGAGACATGTAAATACTTTGCATTACATTTTGAATCCACTACCTTAAAAGAGCTCCAATTTACAGACAGAAATGTCAAAAATGTTACAACTATCCCCGGTCTCCCCTACAGTATATAGAGAGACGAGACAACATGGCTCCAGTTACAGCAGTGCAAGTAAACAGACAATAAATATAAGAAGAGTAAGAAAATAAATATATACTTTAGGACTCGGGGTAAAAGGATCAGTAACAATTTAAAATTTATAATTTACAGTTTGATGATTTAAAGTTTCACACGCAACCCGTCGAAAGGGGAGGGGGGTGGCTGCTTCCAAATAGAGCACATTTCATTCATAATGTTGTAAATCCAAGCCCATTATGTATTCAATGTCAACCTGTTAACGGACTCAGGCGCAGATCAGGAATCCTTGTAGAGAAGACAGTTAATTTATTTATACAGACAACACCAGGTGATAATATATACAACATGCTGGGGGGTGGGGGGGTGGGGTACATGGCTTCAGGGTCCGTGAGGGAAAGGAAAGGGATCAAACGCGCTCCAAAGGGTCTCCAAATCACTCTCCTCACTCCGTAACTGGGTCACACACTCCTCACTCCGTAACTGGGTCACACACATCCACACACTCGTTCACAGGATTACAGGCAGGCAGGGAAAAGTCCGGGAAAGATCTGCACACAAAAACTTCAGTTAGAGACGAACTGATGGAAGCAACTCACAGATTCAGATTCAGATTTTCAAACTACTGAGCGGCAGGTGTGGAGATGGCAGGTGCATGGGCCAGGGGTGGGAGCCCGTAATGAGCACTGCCCCAGCAGGAGAGAGAGAAAGAGCAAAACAACAAAAACACATGCTGCCTAATACAGGATCAGCTCTTGATCACAGGGACCATGACACAACCTGTGGTAGAGAATACACATTTTTCCAGCAACTGGTGGTTGTATCTTTCTAATTAGGTGGACAGCTCTTGTGCACATTATGCCATGTGAAAAACCTGAATATGTTCTTGCCATATTGAGCTTATTTTAAGCTTATTTAAATGTGTCATATATAAAAAGAAGATATGTCGGTATTACAAAATGTAGTAATTAAATGTTGTATTTACTCTCGTTAGAAAAATGGAATGTACAACATTCATAATACATTGTTTAAACCTAATTTTTGTTTTATTTATGGAATATATTAACATGCATGAGAAGCCTTGTGATATTTTCAAGCTAAGTTTGCACCAGCATCCCTGCCTCTGTGTTTCTTGCAGGTAGTGTTACAAAACTGTAAAATAACTGAGAATGTGGCCCAAAATGCTTTTATTTTTAAGCTGCTTTTAAGGAGCTTGTATATGCTTCTGTGCTGGGCTGCACCTAATTAAAATTTTCAACAAAACACTTTTTGCAATAAGAGAATCAAAATAATCAAGTTAGAAGTACTGCTTATAAAAACAAACAAAAGAAAACAGAGAGATGCCAGTTTGTATTGTCACCATGATATACTTGCACATGACTTACTAATTTTGTGGAAAGTCAGTGAAAGCATTGTACACGCACAGTCCACAAAGCATACAAAACGATTAATAATCTTTACATGTTTTCACAGCAGTGGGATCTGTGGGACCCAAAATAATAAAGTGGCTACAATTTCATTTACCAGGAAATGAAATTGGCATGAAATGAGAAGAGAGAGGTGTTTTGAAATAACGCTTGCCATTCTACTATAGCTTGGGAGCAAGTTTAAGATTTGAACAGAAAGAAATCATTTCTGTCTCTTCTTTTGCTCTCGTATAAATTCGCTTGATTGTCTCAGGATCAGGATGAAGAAGAATTGGATTGAGGAAGGTTTCCAGGCTCAAAAGTTACAGTACACAACAGTAAGGGAAGAGTCACATACAATGGTGTGAAAAAGTATTTGCCCCCTTCTTGTTCTTGTTTATTTTTTTCTATGTTTATCACTTTTAAATATTTCATATCATCAAATAAATGTAAATATTAAAAAAGATAACATAAGTGAGCACAAAATCAAGTTACTAATAAAAGGTGTTTATTATTATTACTATAAATATTGTTGCAAGGGAAGAATTCAAAACCACTTGGAAAGAAAAGTATCTGGACTTCTTTAAGTTTTCTTGAAGACGTTTCACCTCTCATCCGAGAAGCTTATTCAATTCTAAATGCAATCAGTGGAGAGTCCCAGATTTGAAGCCCTATGGGAGTGTCCGCACGAGCCAAGGTGTGAAAACGGGTGTGGGTCACAATCAGCCAAGGCTTTGGGTGGACCCATTGTGAAACCTTGCCCAAATATATCATGTGATTTATTGAGGTTGAGCCAGGATGTCTGGGAAGGGATCTCAAAACTGGATTATTTTTTGCCAGACAGTTGGTCTCGTAAGCCACCACCTCTGTTCAAAGACGGTTGTTCACAGTGAACATAGATGGCTTCTTTCACTCCGCTTTCAAACCATCTGTCTTCTCTGTCCAAAATGTGAACATTGACCTTTGTCCTTTAGATGCAGATGGACAGTCGAGTCTTGTCCCGTGGAGGTGGCTCTTCCACGTTGTACCATGCATTTATCAAGTGGCTGTTTTGTCTCTCGAATGTAGATGTCTGAGCATTCCTTGCAACAGGATACAGGATATGTTCTTAAGTTTGTGTTCAGGAGTTTTGTCTTTGGGATAAAACAGTTTTTGTCTGAGTGTGTGGTTGGGTCTGAAGTACAGTGGCATGTTGTCCTTGGAGACTCTCCTGGGTTTTTTCTGATAATCCAGCCCCACAGGGGATGACTATATTGTTGCGTTTGTATTTCTGATTCTTCCTAGTTGGTGTCTGATCTTCTTTTCTGTGCATCTTTGCTAACCTGATGAAAGCCCAATTATATGGCGTTATTTTTGTGCCACTGTTCTGAGCGCACGTAAAATAAATTTGCGCGCACGTAAAAAAAATTTGCAGGTGCAAGTGTTGCATTTTGAGGAGAAATTTATTTTGAGCGAAGAAAAGCTAAATTTGAGTGAACTTTTTGCTGCGTGCAAAAACTGTATTTCAGTGTTTGCTATTATCCATACACACACAATAGCAGCCGCTGTCGCTCAGTGTTTGCATTTGCGCTTGCTCGCAATGTGTTGCTTGCGCTCTCAACATTCAACATTCCGCTCAACTCTTTCTACACACCGTTATAGTTGTGCCACAAAACCAGCCAATCACAGACTTGGATGCAAAAAAATCTGATTGGCTGTTTTGGTCTCCATGACTTAATAATTGCTCAAAAAATCAATTTACTCTGCCTTACAGAAACCTGATTACAGCAGGATGATTATGTTAGTTTAAATGAATCAACTCCCCCGAGTCATTCAAACTATCAGGATGGATGATTCAACCACCAAACCCTGCCCTGTTTCTTTTTTTTCCTTTTTGTCTTTGCTTCTTGATAAAAAAAAGGAGAAATATACTTGCCTACATATGCTATTCTACATGCTTTTAAACCATTTAAAATTACAATTCATAGTCTTATATGTGAATTATATCATGTTAAATACTACTAAACAAATGACTAAGTATTTTAGACTTTAGTTTACTTCAGCCATATTCCATATAAATCAGGTATCAAACAAAAATAAAAATAGCTTCAAATACAGTCATGACAGTAAAAGAATATGACTTTAAGGACTTAACAACATTACTTCAGTTATAGTACACCAACATCTCTTATACATTAGCACTAAGGGAAAACTGAATGACCTGGTGATTTTTGTCCATAAAACTACTCATCTAAGATTACCACAAAGTAAAAGATCTCTCAGCAAAATTATGCAACATTTTAGGCACACTATTGCCCCGATCAAATCAGTGAGCTGGTATTTTCTTATTCTAAACATGAACTACTGTTACAGCAACAGTCATGGACACAACAACCAATGGCCACTATGTGAAGGAGCCAAACACATGCTTTCTCCTCTCGTTAACTGAGATAAACTGCTGGCATATTTTTTTGACATCTATACTGTCCTCTCCTGGTGGACATGGCAACACGTTATTCATGGTTACATACAATTTTAGACTGATGTGGGCCAAAGCCTAAAACGATGTGCCGGGAGCTTGCTGTTCTCCCCGGCTCAGATATTTAAAGTTTACACAGCTACATTCTCGCCTGAAAATATGTTAAATGTTTATTTTGCGACACAGAAAGAGTAATAAGAGTAATACTAAAACTAAGGAGCTGCAGTAGTGTTAGCAATTGTTGGAAACTGGAATTAGCTGAGCCAATCTGAGACATGGTTTTTCAATTTTGTTGTCCAGAAGAAACGGAAGAAATTCGGGAGAATGGTGGCTCTGGGAGATTATTGGGAGGGGCACCGAAATTCGGGATTCTCCCGGAAAAAATTTGGAGGGTTGGCATGTATAGCGTAGTGTAGCATAGCGTGTAACAGAGGTGTGGACTCGAGTCACATGACTTGGACTCGAGTCAGACTCGAGTCATTAATTTTATGACTTTAGACTTGACTTGAAAAAACGTTCTAAGACTTGTGACTTGACTTGGACTTTTACACCAATGACCTGGGACTTGAATTGGACTTGAACCGGTTTACTTGAAAAGACTTGATATTTTACCCCAAATATAAAATTTAACATGCATATTATATAGAGATTGAAAATGTGACGTCATTCACGGGTAGAACCGCAAAGGATTCTGGGAACTCGTGGCAAGCGGTACTAGCGCACGCAGGCTTTCAATTAAAATCAGTTATACAGCGATAAAAAGAAACACAAAAATGTCAAGAAGCTGTTGTATTATTAACTGCAATAGCCGGTCGAATGACAGCCACGGGAAGCCGACGGGTAAAGAGATCGGTTGTTATCGGATTAGTCGTTGAAGAGAAATTGTTCAAGCCATGTTTCCGAAGTAACAAAGACGCGACGGATGGCCTGGATTGCAGCCATTCAAAGACCAAATATAACGTCCCAGAACACTCCAGCTCACAGGTTAGTCTGCTCCAAGCATTTACACGAAGGTCAGTGTTTTTTAGTAGTTAATACGTCATTTTCATAACATAATTAGTGATATAGGTTACAAGCAAGTCTGGCGCTCAACAGAAATTGTCGCGCTATGCTCCTTTATTTATTGTGTTTATTGTGCATAAATAGTGAATTGTCCTGACACAATACATTGACAAAAACATATACTTTTATTCACAGGATAAAACAGGTTTTTTGTATCACTAATTGCCCAGTACGATTACAGCATACAATATTGTTGTCACTACATTTCTGTGATGCTACCAGAAATTATTTCCACTACTAATTAATTACCGTTGAGCTCAAAGGTCCTATTAATAAACGGTTAACGAATCTGTATTTATGACGACAATTTGTGAGACTGGTAAACTTATGATACGTACGATGGTCTTTCGTTCTACACGGTGCATTTCAAGGTCCTGTACCCATCCGTCGGTAAACTGTACCTGGGCTTGTTGCAGTGACCTGAAGTTACTAAACTTCATGAGTGTATGCACTCACTCCAAGAACCATATAATTATAAATATGCATATAAATATGCTAAGATGAGATAGCTGACTTCATCTAACTAGCAAATGTTGTCCAGGCTACGTTGGTGATACAGTTTTTTTTAAATGTGTATGATATTTTTGTCATGCGATTTTAAAGCTGGTCCTACAAGCGCATCCAAGAATAACATGCAGCTTATCTCAGAACTGTCGGTGAAAATTATTCTTGGAGCTAGGTTTAATTGAGCTGCATTTTAAAGAGGTGCAATTTTACAATTTGTGTATATTTTCTAAGTTCACTATTTTGTCATGTGTTGAGAAAAACACAGATTTTAAAATTACATGGTCTAATATTTACATTTAGCATAACTGCAACATTATTTTTTCGTTTTTTTTTTTTAAAGACTCGAAAGGACTTGAAATTCAAAGTTTCAGACTTGTGACTTGACTCGGACTTTTACACCAGTGACTTGAGACTCGACTCTGACTTGCCTGACATTACTTGAGACTTGAATTGAGACTTGAGGATAAAGACTTGAGACTTACTTGAGACTTGCAAAACAATGACTTGGTCCCACCTCTGCCGTGTAACATTATAATGAGGGACACATTTTATGAATGAACTTGACTTTAAGTGACTTACAGGTTTCTTTGAAAATTACTTTCTTATATCCAGTGTTGGGACTAACGCCTTATCAGGTTGTTCAGTCTGACGTCACTAGCCGTGTCTGGGCCTAAACTCCGCTGCAGGCCCATATATCAAACAATCACTATGGCATTACTGAGAGTTGAAAAACTGTCTAAAGTCTTTCATCTTTAATAAAATGATCAGCGTTCTGCTCTACCAGGTGTAACAATTGAGTTTAACATCCAGGCATCCATAAAAATGGAATTTATGACATTTAAGGGAGTTAGAAGTTAGCAGGAAGTTAGCTCGCTAGCTTCTATCTAAATACAATATAGCATGTCCTGACTGCGGGGTTTTGGAAACAAATTAAAACGTACAGCTCTGTTATCACTTCCAGCATAAATGAAGACAGGAAACTAAACAGCAGTGACGTTTGTTGGGTTACTGAAGTTGGGCTAGCTGGTATATAATGATGTATATGATATGACATATGACATTTTGTTCATAAGTTATTAGAGTTGCCAACCGTCCTGTCTGGTATTCAGAGAAAATATTACGCGTTTCTTATTAAGGTGAAAAGGAACAGTTTGTCCCGTAATTCAGCTACAATGAAAAAGGCACAAAGCTGGAGTTATTCTGTGTCTTTGCTGCACAGCTGCCTCTTCTTCTTTCATTCTCCCCCCTCCCTCTCCCGTTTCTACTTCAATCCTGAAACTGATCAATGATCAGCTGATCGGCTCTCTTGTTTGTTTATCGCCCACTTTGCGCCAGAAAGAGGAAACCAGCCGATGTCGCGTTAAACAACAGCAGCACGTTTAAGCTTGATCAGCTGTTGTTAGAATGTATTTAATATTAATTTCTACTATCAGCTGATGTTTGCTGGAGCCACAGCTGCAAAAAAGCTGCTGGTCATGATATCGTTTGGTTATCTGGTGAGAGGGAAACATGAAGATGAAACCAGGAGATGTCCTTACTGGATCATCAGAGCTGAACAGGTGATGGAGAAACAGGTTTACCTTTTAGGTGACATAAATTAGTTGAAAGGAAGTTATGAACTGTTTCTGAGAGACAAATAACACCAGGATCCTTTTTTACGTAGCTGACAGCTGGTAACTGTGCAGGGGCGGGTCTAGCAAAGTGTTGCCAGGGGGCCAGGTAGGGCATTAACAGGGAAAGGGGGGCACAAAGAAATACTTTTCTTTCTTATTCTCATTTAAAATGTCTCGCTTTTAAAAAATAATTATCTGAATCTTACAACAAACGATTGATAGATTGATACATATATACCATCAAGACAGTGAACATCACTGTCACAACAGCGTTTGTTGGGAGGCTTTATGGTTTTTCCTATAATGACGGGCCAGTCTCTAGTCAAAATGCCCGGGCCAATTTTTTGTCCCAGTCCAGCCCTGTATGCAGCTCATCTGCAGCCTGGTGTTGCCTACATCTTCCTATTCAGAAGGCAGAATTTCAGAGTTCTGAGTACAATCGAAAGCACCATGACTGTGGTTTTTGTGTTGGATGTAAAAGGCGCACATGACACTGTGACGTAGGCTAGAATCATGGCGGTGGTCAATGACGGTCCAGGCGTGGGATTTCTCTCGTGGAAATATGCACATTATCTTTTCCTTTCTATTGTTAGGTGGCACAGTGCACTTGTGGCAAGTAAGCAAGCTAGAAGACTGGCAAAGTTATGGAAGCAACACATTAACAAGAAAATTCTGAGTAAAACCAAAGTTACTTTCCCTAGTAACTTGTTACTTTCAAAATAACTAGTAATGTAACTACGTTACTAATTTAAAGTAACTTACCCAACACTGCTTATATCCAGGTTCTTCTTTTTTGCTGCCATCCTCCTCTCCTCCTTGCGGGTCTTCGTAGCGCAGGCTTGCCACTGCTAAAATTAAACAGAGCTCCCTGAAAGGCACAGCCAATCACATTGGCCATATTTGTCACATGAGGTAGGACTCCACTAGAGAACGTAATTTAACTCTTTCTGCACCGCTACGTTTTTTTCTGCCTATCGGTTTTGTTTTTCTTTACTCGAACAGATCAAATTATTGGTGGGGATAATTCAATAATCGCTGGATATTGGTGGGGACATGTCAAATCTACACCCTTGCTCGAAGCACAGGTGGAGGCGGCAGTGTGGCAGCAATTTTCTACACCTGCATATTAATCAACCAAAGACCAAGACAGACTTTTCATTCATTTGAAAGCTTGATGCTTAGCCTTGTCCATCCTAGCTGCAAAACTTAAAAAACAGTCTTATTTGTGATCACCTATCGTCCAACTGGGCCTTTCGCAGAGTTTCTAATTTCTCAGACTTTTTATCTGATTTAGTGCTCAGCTCAGATAAAATAATTATTGTGGGTGATTTTAACATGCATGTAGATAGTAAAAATGACAGCCTCAACAAAGCATTTTATCTGTTGTTAGGCTCAATTGTCTTCTCTCAAAATGTGAAAGAACCCACCCACCACTTCAGTCACACTATATGGCATAGAAACTGTACATTTAACAGTTTTTCCTGAAAACCCTTTCTTCTCTGATCATTTCCTGATAACATTTAAATTTACAACAATTGATTATAGACTTAATCACAGTAGATGTCTTTCTGAAAATGCTGTAAATAAGTTTAAGAATATAATCCACCCATTGTTATAATCTTCAATGCCCTGTACCAACACAGAGCAGAGCAGCTACGTGAACGCTACACCAACAGAGGTTGAAGGTTTCTTGTTTGATGTGTTATGTTCAGTTTTGCATGTTCTGTCTAGTTGTGTTGCTAGCCCCAGCCATGTTCCCCACGTGTTTCCTGTTTCCTCACCAAATTTAGTATTTGTGACAAGTTATTATGTTTCTGTTAAGTCACAATATTTTTGTTAAGACGTTATGTTAACGCTCCATGTCGGAAATACATTGCAGAAAGCCTCTGTCTGTGTCTGTGTGTGCAAGGGGTGCAGCTGTATTGACAGGAAAAAGTGCACAGCCTGAGGAACAGACAGAACTAGCCTCTCTGATTGGTGGACTGAAATTGAGCAGTTCCAGGCTGTTTGTCATAGATACACACAGGCCACACTCTTAATAGCCCATGTTCATTAAGAGTGTGGCCTGTTCTACCTGAATAGAACTAAAGATTTTTCTCATAGGGTTAATAACATGTCTACCAATTATTTCATGTGCAAATTACTGCTGAGAGTTACTCCAAAAACTTCCTTTAGTGGCTCTTCATCAGAATATTTATTTATTTGTTGACATGAAAATCAGTCACTGTGTATTTTTAAAACCTACAATTCAATGTGATGGCATTATCCTGCCAAACAACATAAAAGTATCCAAAAAGGTTAAGTATGGAAAATATTATAAATGGGAAATCTTATATTGCACTCTAAGAACAATAAATGTAAAATAGCAGGAAAGATCAGTGCTCTGTTGCAGTATGCAGAGTACATGTGTAAAATTTTCACAGTACCAAAAGACACATTGCCTTTGCAGACTGATGATCAAACACAGAGACAAAGGTCACAGAAAAATTACAAATACCAGAACGTTGCTGTCTTATGTCATTCAGTCACCTAAAGGTAGTAGGTTTGACCTTCAGAGGGTCATCATGATTAGGTCTGCATGACTACTGCACCAATTTCCAGTCATGTGACTGGCTGATTAGATATTTGAGCAGGTGTACCTAAGTTACCTGATTTTAGTCATTAGGCCTTTTAAAAAGTATTACTGCCATTTGTGTCTTAATATTTCTAGTAACACTACTTTAACTGCAGTGAGCATGTGAGACATCCCTTTTTATGGAAAAGGAAGGAGAATTAATATTTATTATTATTCACATATTGCACAGACCTCTTCAATCAAATTTGCTTTGGTGGACAGAAAACAACCATTGTAGACAGTTTGGGGTTACCTTTTATAACATCAGACTAGTATTAAATTTTCAAAAGTGAAGTCAGTTCTTCTGACCAGGTTTAGACCAGGATGAACATAAGTATAATATTGAACCTGAAGTATGATCCTCCCGCCCACTAGGGAACCGCTCCCAGCTGTGGGTTCACCTCCTCCTGCTGAACTCGTAGAGCAGCAAACAACCAGTCCAGAGACAGACTCTAATGTAGCATCACTTTGATCCTGAACTCCTGTGAAGCATGACGAATGTGGCCTCTCTAAATATGACTAACTAAGAAAACATGTCAGTAGGCACCCTAGTAATTAATGACTTAATTATTTTGGGTATTATTGTATTATTATCATGTCACAAGAAAAACAATGGTGTGCTTGGTTTCAACGTAACTTTATTCTTTCATGAGTTATTTACAAGTTTCTGACCACTTATAAAATGTGTTCAATGCTGCCCATTGTGTTGGATTGTCAATGCAACCCTCTTCTCCCACTCTTCACATGCTGAAAGCAACACCACAGGAGAAATGCCAGCACAGGGATCCAGTATCCGTAGTTTCAGGTGCTGCACATCTCGTATCTTCACACCATAGACAATTGCCTTCAGATGACACCAAAGATAAAAGTCTAAGGGGATCAGATCGGGAGACCTTGGGGGCCATTCAACTGGCCCACGATGACCAATCCACTTTCCAGGAAACTGTTCATCTAGGAATGCTCGGACCTGGCACCCATAATGTGGTGGTGCACCATCTTGCTGGAAAAACTCAGGGAACGTGCCAGCTTCAGTGCACAAAGAGGGAAACACATAATCATGTCGCAATTTCAGATATGAAGAATGGACCCACTATCGTTGTATCCCATATACCACACCAAACCATCACTTTTGTTGTTCCAACAGTCTTGGAGAGATCCAAGATATCAACACAATTTCGATCCGCTCCTCACGTGTTAACCTCTTCGACATGTCAATGGCTGTGAACAAAGAGAAACTTGTAAATAAGTCATGAAAGAATAAAGTTACGTTGAAACCAAGCACACCATTGTTTTTCTTGTGACATTACCAATAAGTTTGATGTGTCACATGGCCCTCTTCCTATTGAAGAAAAAAAAAGTTGTATCCAAAATGGCCGACTTCTAAATGGCCACCATGGTCACCACCCATATTGAGGAGTTTGCCCCCTCACATATACTAATGTAGCTCTGAGCACTGACTGTAGCTCAGGTGGCAGAGCAGGCCAGCCACTAATCAGAAGGTTGGTGGTTCGATCCCAGGCTGCCTCCTGGCTGCATGCCAAATATCCTTGGGCAAGATACTAACCCCGTGTTTGCCTACTGGTGGTGGTCAGAGGGCCCGGTAGCGCCAGTGTCCGGCAGCCTCGCCTCTGTCAGTGCGCCCCAGGGCAGCTGTGGCTACAATGTAGCTTGCCATCGCCAGTGTGTGAATGTGTGTGTGAATGCGTGAATGACTGAATGTAGTGTAAAGCGCTTTGGGGTCCTTAGGGACTAGAAAAGCGCTATACAAATGCAGGCCATTTACCATAATGTGCCACAAACAGGACTTTAATATCACCAACCTTACGGTGTATCCATATAAATGGCCCACCCTGTTACATACCTATCAGGGTATGTAACAGTTTTTGTTTTTACTGCATTTCAATAATTTGAAGAATTTGATGTAGTTTTAAAAGTTGACAAACTTAAAAATCATTTTAAGTAATGACTAGATTGCTATTTCTTTGACAGGTGCTGTTCAACACACCGATTCGATTTATGAAACAGTTGTAAAGATCTGCTGGCATCTTCTGGGCTACAGGACTCAGGTAAGACCCAGATTCATGCAAACCAAAGCTGACAGAAAATATCAGGTAATTTCTGAGGACCTAAGAGTGGTGGTGAATAAATGTCTCCTTTTATTTTTAGATTGCGATTAGATTAGATAAAACTTTATTAATCCCTCGGGTGGGTTCCTCTGGGAAATTCGGTTTCCAAATAGCACAGCACCGACAGAAGTTACAGAATGTGAGCAGAATACTATATGTACACATATATAAATACAGAGACATATATAAATAAAGATTATACCAAAGGGATAAATAAAATAAATAGGAATAAGAATACAAGGGAATTGCACAGTTCAATTATTGAAGTCTATTAGACCATTGAATATTAGCAAAAAGTATTGCACAGTGAAAAGGCACTACATGATAAGGTTTCCGAAAGAGACTCAGGCGCAGGCCAGGGTATTCCTTTCAGCGAAGAACAGTGCGTTTCTTTACGGTGAACACAATCACCAAGTGGCTATATACAACGTGCAGGGGGGAAAGGGGTCCGGGTCGCCAGGGTCCGTGGGAAACAGGGTTAGGGGAAAAGGTGCTCCACACTTTCTGTACAAAAAGCTCCTCCTCCTCCTCCTCAGTCACTCCTCTCAGAATCCGGTTCCAAAAACGATCTAAACACAAAAGGTCAGGTTAGTTAGGATAATAACAAAGGGCTTTCAAGATTCAGGTCGGCAGATACACACGTTTGACTGACGCTGATAGCTCAACGATCCACCGAAGACTAGCGCAGACTCGGCATCTTAAGTAGTGCAGTAATCAGCTGGGATCAGCGGCCGGTGTGGTGATGAGAGCAGGTGCGTGGGCCAGCAGCGGGAGCCCACAATGAGCGTCGCCGCGGCGAGAGTGAGAGAGCGAGCGAGAGAGGAAAAAACCACAAACATATTGCCTAATAGACGGTCGGCCAGCGAGGCACAGGGACCATGACACTACAGCTTGTCCCCCCCCTCCTTTGTCCTCCTGTTTCCCCTCCCTCCCCCCTCCAGAGAGGGGAACTGAGATGTTTATTAACCCTTTAAACAAGATACACAAATTTGTTTCTTGCTATGTCATGTTGTGTATGATATACTTTTATTATGTATTTATTATATTTTTTGTATCGCATTTGATGCATCGGATGTTTTTAGCAACTTTTTGTTAACAACAATGTTAACTTTAGACAAAAAAAAGAGTTTTGTCCATAACATTTTGAAATTATGGCAAGTATTGATCATGTTGATGAGACAGAGGTCTCAGAAACTCATGTATCAAGTATGATACAAAGGGCATTATAGGGTTAACAGTCCAGCTACAGTGTTTCAATATTTAAGTGATGCTTTGAATATGTTTAAAAGATAATTCTTATAATGTTTTTCTACAGAACAACTAAACTCCTCAGCATGGTGAAGGACTACACTGAAAAAGAAGCAGCTGGAACAGCATAACACCAAACTGCTCACTGCGCAGGAGGTAGTGATCGAGGAAGTTCCCCGCGTTCTCCATGGCTTCTGGGAGCTTCCTCCTTGTCCACTCCTAAACATGGCCTCCCAGAATCTAAGCATCCTCTCCACGAGTGTCACCAAGGCCACTTTGGATCGTGTCTCACAGCGATGGAAACACAGGTCATCTTCACCCACTCCATCCGAGACAATATGGTCGACAGCATCCTGATGGAGATCAGACAGAAATTTCCTCAAGAAATTCTGTCTATCACAATTGCAAACTTTGCGCCAGTGTTGCTGAAGACCATTGCTGATGTAGCAATGATCCAGATATCTGAAATGTTTGAGCCTCCTTCAACTCTTCCTGTTGTGAAGAACACAAATGAAGAACCCTCCTCTGACTGTCTTTCAATGGCAAATGTTCCACCAGCCGAAGGGTCTTTTCCAGAAAGTGTTCCAGCGCCTGACGTTCTCTGTAAGGAACTTCTTGCTGAAAGGGCATCAAGTCTGAGTTCTCAAGACCTTAAGATCGAAGGACCTCTTTCAGAAAGTGTGCCAGAGCCTGATGTTCCCTGTGAGGAACTTTCCTGAACCTGAATCCAGTATGAAGTCCAAAGACCTTCAGATCAATAAGAGGAAGAAGAAAAAGGGCTTCTTCAAAAGACTTAAAAGTCTGTTCTGCTGTTGTTGCAGACCAAAAGACACTGACTGACACTGAAACTGAAATTGTCACCGTACTGGGTCTGCGATCTAGTATTGGTGTTCCAGTAACTGTAAATATGTAAATGTGTTCCTTGATGATTGTTGTTCATGTTTTGGGGGTTTCAGTAGTTTTCAGTGGGCTGGGTGTTTTGTTTTTCCCTTCGTGTTCTTTAGTTAATTCTTATTCATAGTTCCTGACTTGTTTTCCTAGTTCTTTTTTCTTAGTTTTTAGTTTCTTGAGTCCAGTTATATGAGTTTTGAGTTTTTGGTTTGTTTTTTGTGACGTTTATCTCTAATGAAAATGTTTTTCCAGCAATAAAAGCTGCCGATTTAAGTTTCATTCTACGTAAGAGTCCTGAGTTTGGGTCCTACAACCTGCCTATCACAGCACACCATGACAGAAATCAAATTTTATAAACTCATATTGCTTCATATTTCTACATGAGTCTCCATCTATATTACAAAATCTTTTCTTTCAAACATTTGTAAGAGTCTCTTATGGTTCTCAAATTACTGCCATAAGTCCAGTAAGTGTAGTCCAGTAACATAACATATTGATGGTATTATTTTTAATACAATTTGAACTTAGTCTGTTAACATGTTAACAAAAGTAACTGAAACTGGTATATAAAATGCATTTCCTGTAGTACCGTTTCCGGTACGGATTGGGTAGCGACAGCTCTCTCTTTTTTTTCTTCTTTTTTTTGTGAATTTTATTTATAAACAACAGTATAACATACAAGGCACCATCATTAATCTGAATATGTTATATCCTCGGTTGAGCGTTACAACGAGAAAAGAAAAATGCAAAAACAAAACAATAAACACAAAGCCAAAAAGAGTCAACAAAAAAAAAGAAAGAACAGTCATTGAAGGGTTTGAAACCAAAGGCAAAAAAAGGAATATGAACAAAGAAAGGGGCAATCATGATCATTAAATAGGGAGGTTTCTTTTTAACATAGATCAAACTTGTTAAATAATTTAACAAGTTTCTGAGCTTTCTTGTTATTCACAAGTTTCAGCGATTTAGCCCAGAGTTTAAAGTCATTCAGCCATCTGTTTATACATGGTTTAGCTTTAAAGTATCTGCATTTGTGAATAAATTTTTTTCCCAGTAACAAAACCGTCCTAATCATCAAGTCAAAATCTGCATTCTCAGCAAGTATTCCAAATTGTATTACTGTCACCGTCAAATAACTGAATTCTCCTGGACTGTAGCCAGCTCCACATGTCAATCCAGAAGGAGTGCACTGATTCACAGTAGAAAAACAAGTGATCCAGACTTTCAATATCATTTTCACAAAATGTGCAGGCGTTCACATCTAAGTTAAATTTCCGTCTTAAGAATTCATTGGTTGGATAAACCTCATTTATAATTTTAAAGTTAACCTCTTTTACTTTAGGGGAAAGAGGAAGTGAGATATACACTCAACAAAAATATAAACGCAACACCTTTGTTACTGCTCCCATTCCCCATGGGATGGACGTAGAGACCTAAAATTCATTCCAGATACACAATATAACCATCCCTCCCAAACAGTGGTCACAAATCAGTCCAAATGTGTGGTAGTGGGCACATCTGCTATATTGAGATAATCCATCCCACCTCACAGGTGTGCCACATCAGGATGCTGATCTGACATCACGAGTAGTGCACAGGTGTACCTCAGACTGCCCACAACAAAAGGCCACCCTGGAATGTGCAGTTTTGTCTCACAGCAAAATGCCACAGATGCCACAAGCAATGAGGGAGCGTGCAATTGACATGCTGACAGCAGGAATGTCAACCAGATCTGTCGCCCGTACATTGAATGTTCATTTCTCAACCATAAGCCGTCTCCACAGGCGTTTCAGAGAATATGGCAGCACATCCAACCGGCCTCACAACCGCAGACCTCGTGTAACCACACCAGCCCAGGACCTCCACATCCAGCAAGTTCACCTCCAAGATCGTCTGAGACCAGCCACCCAGACAGCTGCTGGAACAATTGGCTTGCACAACCAAACAATTTCTGCACAAACTGTCAGAAACCGTCTCAGGGACGCTCAACTGCATGCCCGTCGTCCTCATCGGAGTCTTGACCTGACTCCAGCTCGTCGCCGTAACAGACTTGTGTGGGCAAATGCTCACATTCGATGGCGTCTGGCACGTTGGAGAGGTGTGCGCTTCACGGATGAATCATGGTTCACATTGTTCAGGGCAGATGGCAGCTGAGAATGTCCCAGTTCTTGCATGGCCAGCATACTCACCGGACATGTCACCCATTGAGCATGTTCGGGATGTGCTTGACCGGCGTATACGACATCGTGTACCAGTTCCCACGAATATCCAACAACCTCGCACAGCCATTGAAGTGGAGTGGACCAACATTCCACAGGCCACAATTGACAATCTGATAGACTCCATGCGACGATGTGTTGCACTGCATGAGGCAAATGGTGGTCACACCAGATACTGACCGGTTCTGGGTCCCCAGACCCCCAATAGCGCAAAAAACTGCACATTCCAGGGTGGCCTTTTGTTGTGGGCAGTCTGAGGTACACCTGTGCACTACTCATGATGTCAGATCAGCATCCTGATGTGGCACACCTGTGAGGTGGGATGGATTATCTCAATATAGCAGATGTGCCCACTACCACACATTTGGACTGATTTGTGACCACTGTTTGGGAGGGATGGTTATATTGTGTATCTGGAATGAATTTTAGGTCTCTACGTCCATCCCATGGGGAATGGGAGCAGTAACAAAGGTGTTGCGTTTATATTTTTGTTGAGTGTACTTTCTTCTTATCGCCTTAACCTCCATGGTCTCGAATTCTTTAAGAATATAATTTATTTTAACTGGATTAGGGCAAATTTCATTTATCAAAATATTCCTGATCACCTTGTTTGTAAACCTGCTGTCACCAAATTCAACTCCAGCTATGCAGAGCTGTCTCAGTCCAGGAGAAATTTTAGAGTGCACAATATCTTCTTTTATCATTGATCTCAAAAGGACCAATGGCAAATGTTCCACCAGCCTTTTATTAGGGATTTATATCTCTTAGCAGTACATCTTACATCAAATTTCTCACAAAACGTCTCATGTTTTAATAAGACCCCATTCTCGTCCATAAAATGAGCTGCAGCCCAAATCCCTTTAGATCTCCATTCATCCATGTGCACAGATTTCCTGCACAAACGGATATACCTGTTGTTCCATATAGGGGTATTGTGAGGAGTAAAGTTATGTTTATAGATTAATTTCCAATAGAGAAGGGCCTGCTGATGGAAAGCTGAGAGTTTAACAGGTAACGAACTGCAATCAAAGTGACAACGTAACAAAAAGTCTGTTCCACCCATTTTGCCAAAAATCACATTGGAAATAATGTTCCAAAAGGAATTTTTGTTCCTAATGAAAGATCTTAAACATTTCAATTTTAGTACACCACTCATAACATCAAAGTCAATGGCATTAGCCCCACCTTCTTCATAATTTTTAATAATATCATTTTTCTTTATATAATGGCATTTGTTCTTCCATATGAACCTAAAATTAAGATTATTTATAGATTTAATTAGTTTTGGAGGTAAGGGCAGAGAAAAGGCTGGATAGATCCATTTTGGTTAGCAAGATTCTCCCAAACAAAGTTATGTCCCTCTGCAGCCACCTGTTTAAAATTGACTTACACTTTTCTATATTGGCACAGATATTCTTATTTTCTGTTGATATCGTATCCTTGCAAATTACAATGCCCAGATACTTCACCTCTTTTTTGATCTGTATATTACTTATTGACTGCAGGCGACACTCATGCAGAGCTAGAATCTCGCATTTACAGCTCTCTCACCCAGGAAACACACAGTCGCAGAGAGAGCGCGTCGCCCTGTAACCATGGCAACCGTAATGCTGCCGCCTGGAACTACAGAACGTAGCTGTCAGACAAAGCCCAAATAGTCCTGACCCGCCAATATGAAACAGGAAAATACCGCCATGTAATCCATTTATTTCAACAAAGTAACTGTATTCTAAATACCACCCTTTTAAACGGTAACTGTAACGGAATAGTTACTCATATTTTGTATTTTAAATACATAACGGCAGTACATGTATTCCGTTACTCCCCAACACTGTTGACTGGCATAGAAACACACAGGACACTCCATGCTCTGTGTGTCTCTGTGTGCCCTTGTGTGTGTATGTTTCTATGTCTGTGTTTATGTTTGCATCCATGTTTGTAAATATTCCTTTGTGGATGTGGGTTATGTGTCACTGCATTTCTCTGTGTGTGTGTCCATATTTGTAAACATTGTTAGGCATGTCATTTTTGCCATTCCGTGCTCCATGTCTGTGTGTTTGTGTGAGCGTCTGTGTGCATGTGTGCGTGCATATGTGTCCATATTTGTAATTTTGTGTATCTGCTGGCTGTTCCTTCTTGCTTTTCTAATGTTTCTGCCAATTTTTCACAGTTGAAAAACAAGTAGTTTTGAGAAAACTTCAGCTTTTTTCAGCTGGCCAGTTTTCTTTTCCAATATTTCTGCTTAAGTTACTTTTCCACTAAATTATACTATTTCTGCTACTATGTTACATTTCAAATTCAAATTCAAATTCAAATTTTTATTTGTCATGTACACAGTCATACACAGTACGATATGTAGTGAAATGCTTGGACAACTGCTCGTGACCTAAAGAAAACAAAAAAGGAAAAGGCTATGAATAAGATAGGAAATAAATATGAAAAATTAAAAAGGGTAAATTTAACTAGGAAGGAATAAAATATAAATTAAGGTTAAAAATGAAATAACTGTACAACACAAATTAGAATGAAGGGTAAATTTAACTGGGAAGAATAAGATAAAATATATAAATTAAAGTTGAAAATAAAATAACTGTTTTCAACTTTAATTTATATATTTTATCTTATTCTTCATTTCTGCAAAGTTATACTATTATACTGTTACACCATGTCCTCCAAGCTGTTATGTTTGTGCTAAATATTAACATTTCTTCTGAATTACAATTCTTCTGCTGTGTTGTACCATTTCTGCCAAGTTATTATATTTTTACTAAGTTTCTATGCTTGAGCAAAACGATTACAAGTTCACCTACTTTTCAAACACTGACTTAAGCTTCTTCAGCTATTTTCAGCTGTTTTCAGCAGACAGCTTCAGCTTTACAGCATTTACAGAGTATTTTCGCAGGAAATGCAAATTTTTCTAGCACTTAGAGTCCCCCGAGAGCAGCCATTTGGCTTTTCTACCTTTAAAACCCGCCTTCCAGCCAAATGGCTGGTAGGTGTTTAGCTAGGCTTTAGCTTCAGCCAAGTGGAAGCTAAATTGTCTAGTCATTCATATGTAAATTAGGTTGTTACCTGAGAATTCTGGAGGGGAGTGGGGGTGTGTGAATGAGGGGGTGGGGGAGCTGCTAAAAGCTGTGAACTTCCTTTTTGTGTTCGTCTTGATGCATTCTCAATCATCCAGGGAAATAAATCTCCAAAAGTCACCAACTTGGAGTGGTTAGTTTCCTGAGCCACAAGGAAACTTGGAGTGTTTCAGTTTGCCATCTTAGGGAGAAATCAACACACATGGGTGTATGTCCTTTGTTGCTGAGATTTATTGATAAAAAACAGTACAAAAAACCAACCATTTGTACACATATTTACAAATAATAATAAAAAGTGAGTGAGTACATTTCAACATTTTCAGCAATCACTCACAATCCTGGCACTGCCATGGTATCTGTAGTCTGCATTTACCACATGTGTATCTGTAGCAGTGAACACATCGCACAGTGGCATGGCTTTCAGGCTTGTGAGATTCATGCAGACACTCAGAAACTGAGCCATGGCTCTGTGCTACTTGCAGAAATTTCTGCATCTCAGCCATTCAAAGACACATTGTATATACCGGTAGTTTATTTTATGCAATATTCAATACAGGACTGCAAATGTAGTCTTGTTCAAGGAAGCAATTTTTTTATTCAGTGTTTTCAAAAGAGCCGTATTTTTATGCATTTATTAGTAATAGATACAGATATTAGGTTTAACGCCTGGACAAGTTTGAAACCTTTTGCCCCCCACAATGGAAAATGGCTGAAAATAGAAACAGGTATCACTTTAGAAAGCTCCTAATTTTTTTTAAATTTGGCACTCAGCTTTTCTGTCTCCAATATCATTGAAATTCAGCCAGGTGCTACTCTTTTATTTCACTTTTTCCTGAAACACTTGTATTTAAATCAAGGGTGTTCCCCACCTCTCTGGGTACCTGCCCTATACCACTACACTCTGAAAGGTCTCCCCCCTTCCTTCTTTCACACAATGTGATTGACGTATGGTGTGCCCATAAAAATAAAGTCCCACCCAATGACTGGATTCTCAGCAGAGCTGAAGATATGTCTCCCACATACTGACAGGCCATTAAGAATTGATATATGAAATTATCTCACGAGCAGGACAACAGATGTTGTTGTCTGCACCCAGTACCAAACTGGCCTGGGTGTGATTGAATGTGGTTAGCAAAGCCATTTAGCCATTATTAGCATTGTTAGCAAAGCCATTTAGCCATTATTTCACCACTACACCATTGTTTGTTTATAGTTTTCAGGAAAATTTAGTCTGTAATATAAGACTTACCCATATATGTCAACAAACATGGACACAAAGTAATTCTCGGCAAAATGCCTTAATTGCCTTGCTAATGGTTCAGATGCTCAGGAGACTTCTTTTCTAGGGTTCTAGTTTCCTGTTTTCCATTAGGGATGGGTATCGTTTAGGTTTTATCTGATACCAGTACCAAACCGGCACTTTTGAAACGGTGCCGGTGCTCAAACGGTGCTCGAACCAGTGCTTAAAGAATGGAGAACACAAAATTGGTCCAAAAACCTCTCATGTTCAGCTGTTTTTTTATAAAAAGATAACAATGTTAGCCTTTTCTGCAGCTATAGGGGATTTATGACATCACTCTTGGCTGGAAGCAGTGCTTAATCAATGGAAAAAACAAACTTTGTCCAAAAACCTCTCATGTTTAGTTGTTTTCCACTTTTTCTTTGGTCATTTTAGCCTTTTTGGCCAGGGTGAAGGGAGTATCTGCCATCAAACAAGAAGACAGCCGCATGTAACTACGACGGTGTTTGCTAGTTCACCTTATATGCATTAATGTAATAACGTGGTTAGCCTACTCAACGTGAATTACACACGAACAACATTAAGCTACTCACGCAGAGAAGAACGGCTGCTGCTGCCATCATCATCCATCATCATTTCTGCTACACTGGCAGGGCTGGGGGCCAGGACTCTCCTCTACGGGTTTTGGGGGGATGTTGCTCCGGGTCAGATAACAGGCAACCCACGCGCAGTAGATGTGCTCGGTGTGAGGTCTCGCAGCAAGTTATCAAATATGGTGCATTTCTCGGCTTTTAACAAAATGCTATACGTCGCCAGGTGTTTCATTGGATTCGAGGTGTTACCTCCTTTGCACAGTATCACCTTAAAGCACTTGTTGCAGGCTGCTGAGTTTGCATCTTTTGCTGTGAAGTACAGCCAGACTTTGACCCCTTCGCTTTGGGCATTTTTAATCTGTAGCTCTGCTCTAAAAGAACGTACGTACCTGGGCCCGCCTACTATGCTCGCAAAGGTAAAATGATTGGCTAGAATACAAAGTGTATGACATCTCAGGAAAAAAAAGCACCGAAAAAAAAGCACCGAAATAAAGCACCGAAATGTGCGCTGCTTTTCGGTCTGGTTACTACCGTTTATGTCAGAACCATAATGGCACCGGATACCAGTACCCATCCCTATTTTCCATTAGTGCTTAACCAGTTCTCCATCACGTAGATCAACACTTTGAGTTTCGTCTTGATGCATGCTCAATCATCCAGGTAAGTAAATCTCCGAAAGTTGCTTTGGTTCATCTGGATGTAGCGTTTTCAGAAAACAAAAGTTGAACAAAACCAACTTTGAGTTTCATTCCAGTCTTGTTGTCAATGCCGGTTGTCAGGCAGAGTGGACTAAAAGGGCAGATACAACACACAAGTACTCGAAGTGTGACGTTAATTAATTTACGAGAGAACACAGACACTAATGAGATGGGAGTGAGTGAGGGGGCTATATACAACAGTGTGGCAATACTATTTATAGATGTAGAAACTAAACTAAAACTAAAACTAAACGAAAGTCGCGGTGCTTTCGATTGTACTCAGAACTCTGAAATTCTGCCTTCTGAATAGGAAAATGTAGGTAACACCAGACTGCAGATGAGCTGCATACAGGGCTGGACTGGGACAAAAAATTGGCACGGGCATTTTGACTAGAGACCGGCCCACCATTATAGGAAAAATCATAAAGTCTCACAACAAACGCTGTTGTGACAGTGATGTTCACTGTCTTGATGGTATATATGCATCAATCTATCAATCGTTTGTTGTAAGATTCAGATAATTATTTTTTAAAAGCGAGACATTTTAAATGAGAATAAGAAAGAAAAGTATTTCTTTGTGCCCCCCTTTCCCTGTTAATGCCCTACCTGGCCCCCCTGGAAAAACTTTGCTATATCCGCACCTGCACAGTTACCAGCTGTCAGCTACCTAAAAAAGGATCCTGGTGTTATTTGTCTCTCAGAAACAGTTCATAACTTCCCTTCAACTCATTCATGTCACCTAAAAGGTAAACCTGTTTCTCCATCACCTGTTCAACTCTGATGATCCAGTAAGGACATCTCCTGGTTTCATCTTCATGTTTCCCTCTCACCAGATAACCAAACCATATCATGACCAGCAGCTTTTTTGCAGCTGTGGCTCCAGCAAACATCAGCTGATACTAGAAATTAATATTAAATACATTCTAACAACAGCTGATCAAGCTTAAACGTGCTGCTGTTGTTTAGCGCGACATCGGCCGGTTTCCTCTTTCTGGCGCAAAGTGGGCGATAAACAAACAAGAGAGCCGATCAGCTGATCATTGATCAGTTTCATGATTGAAGTAGAAACGGGAGAGGGAGGGGAGAGGATGAAAGGAGAAGAGGCAGCTGTGCAGCGTAAACACAGAATAACTCCAGCTTTGTGCCTTTTTCATTGTAGCTGAATTACGGGACAAACTGTTCCTTTTCACCTCAATAAGAAACGTGTAATATTTTCTCTGAATACCAGACGGGACGGTTGGCAACTCTAATAACTTATGAACAAAATAAAGTTCAACATCATTAACATCATAGCACCCACCCAGCTGTATAGAAACTCCGTCATGCTAGCTAGTACGCAGTACGGAAAAAGTCAGAATAACGGAAATAAACTCCATCTAAACTTGGTTCATATCTGACCCAGAGAGACTGCAGGTCATAACTTCTTACCTGAAGTGCAGTTCACACTTGGACCGGCGGCCGCCTCGGGTCTCTTTTCCTTCTGCGACCCCTTTCCCTCCCCCACCTGCTGGCCTCCACCACTTACTAATGTTATTGAATCTGTGGAAGCTCCGCGATAGCCACCACACGAAGTAACGAGTAACGACCCTATCTAAATCCCAGTAACAACTAACGCGTTCCTGATTTTGGAATAATAACTAGTTACCGTGCTCGTTACCACAATAATAACGTAGTTACTGTAACGCGTTACTTAATAACGCGTTAGTCCCAACACTGATTAGCACAGGTTACATGAACTTGAGTGGCAGGGACATGATTGTGCGACATGGTTCCAGGAAGTAATTCTTGGGACTGACAGGATTAGGTGAATTATGAGCCAGAGGTCAGAATTTCTGTTACCTCGGACTGCAGAAACCCAAGAAAAAGGAGGAAGAGGAGGAACCATCATGGAAGGACAAGCCCCTTCGTGGTATATACCACTGGCAGATTGAGGAAGTGGTTGACATTCATTTTACATGTATATAATTAACTCACAGTTGCCTGCTAGAGAAACCTTTACTCTGTTCTTGGTCACAAAGACAATTAAAAAAATATATACATTCACCAAGTGGAAACTCAAGATGACTGTAAAATAATCACAAAACTGCTAAATTAAGCATTTAAAGGAAGCCATTACCACTACCAAAAGACAAAATTTGTTTGCGTCACAATGAAATACTAAATGAAGAATTGGAAAAAGCACTGTAATTAAAGAATTGTTTGGTACAACGACCCCTTGCTCATTGACCTCTCTCATTTGTCCCATATTAGAGAGACATTACAGTTGTCCTAACTATAGCAAGGCTAAGTGCATTTAAATTGGCCTATCAAGAAGATGGTATGACTTCATACTGTAAGCATAATAAATATTTAAATAAACATTTCCATTTCCCCAACCTCTTACTGTGATATGATATTAATTTTGTGTTTTTGCAGTTTGTGTGTGTGTGTCTTTCCAATGAAGGCCTCACTCTTATGAGTAAATTGTGATTCATGAGTGCATTATAATTTATCAGTAAATGATAATTTATGATTACGAGTCATGGCAAATGGCCGCCCCTCCCTGAGCCTGGTTCAGCTAGAGGTTTCTTGCTGTTAAAAGGGAGGGACGTGAAGAGGGAAGTCTCACTGAGAATATCAAGGATGTAGAGACTGTGAAATGAGAAAAGGCAGACAGTGTCTCTAAGTGCAGTTTGCTCTGACTGGTGGAGGAGCGCGTTTGGAATAGACTGGTTGGACTTTGGGCAGAGCTCATTTACTTGAACATCCAGCAGTAGGAACGTGAACGAAGATTAATTGAATTTAATACCATTATCCTAATGGCCACGGTTTTAGTGCCTCGGAAACATTTTCTGTGGGTTCTGTTGTGTGCATGTGCCTTTCCTGCAGGCAACAATGGTAAGAAAGCTTTGAGTTATTTAATGTTAAATTAACACAGGCACTTTTAGTAAACAATTGATGGATATGTTAGAGATGAAATCAGACTATTTTATAATTTTGTCAATCTACATAATATTATAGTTTTTTCTAAAACAAATTTAATTTTGACAGTTATCAAGCAGAAATAATAGTTTCACGGTTGAAGTTTTATTGTCATATACAGATAAACAGTGTAGCCACATTTACTCATAATTAAATTCATTGGCTCGTGTTCCTCAGCTTTACATGAGCCTATAGAAAGTGTGCAGTTATATTTAAGAAGAAAATAACAAGAAAATAACAATAATAATAAAGAAAAAACAAACAAACATTCCTGGTAAGTGAGTTTTCTGTTTCTAGTTGTGATGGACTTACTTTTTACTGCATGTGTTAACCATTGAAAAAATAACACAAACAATTTGTTTTTATCTGCCAGTCTCTCATTTTGTTCTCCCAATTCTCTCTATTTTCATTAATTGTTAAATATGCAACATTAAAATCTTGTTCAACAAGTTCAAAACAGAATATTTGGCATATTTCTTTTTTACTGATTCAGAGCTTCAACTAATCTATTTGTCATGTAACCTGTGAAAAAAATTATAAAGATCAACTATCATAGTTTTTATAAACAATTTTCTAAATCAAGACTATTGAATAATATAAAAAGAGGCAAAAAGAAGTATTTACACACTAACCATGTGTATCTTTCCTGCAAGCAATAATTATAAGAAAGCTTTAACTCATCATATGTTAAACTTAGAGCGCACTTAACAACCTGTTTATAAGTTGTAGAATAAAAGTCGTTCATTTGTGACCAGTTGTTAAATTTGCAATGTTTAAACTTTTCTTGTCATGATGCCAGGTCTCTCTTGGAAATTCGATTTTTACCTGGAAAAATAAATAATAATACAAAAATAAAATAATAATAAATATTCAGATATTTACACCTGAAATCAGCCAGTAAATTATCTGTATTTCATTTCACTTCTTAAATCACTAGTTTCATAATAACATTCTTACCTTCTGTTAACAGAGCTTTTATCCAATAATCTCAATGATGTAGCTTTAATTTCCATATTAAAGCTACATAGTTGACATATGTTAAAGTGACACATTTTTTTCTTTAAATCTCTCTCTTCGTTTTAGGCACTTCAAACAATACTAGAGGACCGGACGGAGCATCTGGAGCAGGTTTAACATATCAGACATATGAGACCATAGTTAATAAATCCAATGAAACATTTTTAAAAGATGGACTTTCAGAAGAGGCACTGAAGTTTCTAACTGGCCCTGTGTCCACCATCCTTTTACCTTCCTTCTACACGCTGGTCTGCTCCATCAGTGTGCCAATTAACATCTGTGCTCTGCTGGCTTTTGCTCGGGGGATCCGTCCTAAGAAGCCAGCTGCAATCTATATGCTGAACCTGGCCTTAGCCGATCTTCTCTTTGCACTGATGCTCCCCTTCAAGATCTCCTACCACTTTGAAGGCAATGACTGGAAATTTGGCCCGTCCATGTGCCGCGTGGTCACTGCTGCCTTTTACTGGAACATGTATTGTTCTGTTCTTCTCATAGCTTGCATCAGTGTGGACCGTCTGCTTGCTGTAGTTTATCCAATCAATGCTCTGTCTTGGAGGAGCTCACGGACCACAGTCATAGCCTGCATAACCATGTGGGTGTTATCTTTCGCTGGCTCTGTGCCTCTTGTTTCTTCTGACCAGACTTTTCACATCAGTGAGTTGAACATCACCACCTGCCATGATGTCCACTCCACAGATAAGATCACCTGGTTAAAGACATACTTCCTCACCATCTGCTGCATTTTTTTCTTCCTGCCTCTGCTCATCACAGTGGTGTCCTACGCTCAGATAATCTGGTCATTGAGCAGAGTCCAACATGATGTTCCAGGAACATCACAGAGGAGAAGAAGAGCAATGGTGATGACATTGACTGTGCTGGTGATATTTCTACTGTGTTTCATGCCTACAAATTGTCTGCTGCTTGCACACTACCTGCAATTAAAAGAAGAACCCAAGAAGAGCCAGGAGGCACCCGATGGCTCTTACACACTCTATCTGGTGTTTCTGTGTTTGGGAAGTCTGAACTGCCTCCTGGATCCCCTGCTTTACTACTTTGGATCCTCGCAGTGCCAGAAACAACTATCCAATATGCTGAAGTGTAACAAGGTGTCAAAGAGCAGAGATATCACTCATTCAACAACTGATTCCTGGAGATTAAGCGCAAGAACAATGCTGAAACCCAGAAACCTGCAAAATACCAAACACTCTGAATTAAACACATCAGTGGACTCTTTCCATCTTCAACAACCGAAACAAGAAACTACTAGTCTGACTAACTCTCACACTGTGCTGACATTTTAATTAACTCTTATGTATAATTTTAAAGTTTATTTAAAGTTAAAGTTCATTGTAAAATTATTTTTTCTATTCTTTAATGATTTTCTTTCTGAATGCATGTTTGTTGATTAAACTGTTATTGAGCTTGAAGTACTGAGATGGAGTGAAATATCTGCCCAAATAGTTTGTTTTATGCTTCCCCCTGCTGGTGCAAACTTTACATTAATTATTGTATATTTAATTCAAGCTTCTTTATTTGATGAATTGATTTATTTGGAATAACACAATGTATTAATATGAGCATCAAAATAATGCTAACAGATATGTCAATATGTAAAAGTATAGTATCATAAGTGAGGTTGCCTATTTGTGTAAGCTCTTAATCTTACGTCTGTGCTGGGCTGCAAGTAATGAGTATTTATAATGGATATTTAGTGTTTTCTGTGAGAAAGAGCAGCAAATAGAGTTATCTTCTCTTGCAATTCCTTAGCTGTTTTTGTTTGTACAACCATCAAACCACACCCTTATACTGAAACCTAGATGTTGGGATACCATCAAATGATATATGACATTTCTAGACACCCAAAAAGTCTTAAAAAATAAATAACTAACATTTATCCTTCTTACATTTGCATGAAAACCTCAAAAGCTTTGACGAGTTACAGCATAGTTATTCAAGCTCAACAGCTACTGGCAGTATGGGGCATAACAATCACAGCAAATATGTAATAAAAGCCTTGATGTAGATAAAAAAGGAAAATATCAGTTAAAGTGTGTCATATCTAAATGGCTTGCTTGGTGTTTTCCTATTAAATGCATGGTTGTATTGAAACCTGTGAGTTATTCTCTTGCAAGAAAATAAACAGATGTTCCCTTTTGACTCGTTCTGACTCCATGTTTTCTCTAGTATACAGGCATCTTTATTTTGGCTCTTTATCCCATCGGAACTGCCACTTCTTTTTCATTTTTGATGTGAGGATTTTACTTCCACATTACTACCATGAAAACATGAAAAACTATTGTTATACATGAATTTAAAGCAAAAATCATGCCTTATGTCGAATAAATGAATAATGGCAATGATTAATGGTGAGTAATGATGAACATAAAAATTTTCAAATTAGACTGACGTTATCCAAATGAATGTGAAAAATGTATTTTATATTCCTGACTATAATTTACTAATAAAACGTATTTTCCACGCACAAAACATGTGAATGTGATAAGCCAGCAATTTCATTAACTGCAATGTATGCTCATAATAGAGGTCTTCTTGCCCATTCACAGACGCAGGCACAGGGCCCCGGTGTTCGCTGACATGAATCTTTCTGTTTGACGCAGGGAAGCTTTTTCCAAAGAAGGCAAAGAAGCCTCAACTGACTCTCTTCACATAAACTGCTGCCTGGAAGAAAAAGAAGAATACATGACTTTTTTTTGTCAGTCATCAAGTCACTTGGCTCAATTGCAGCAATACTATTAATAATTGTAACTTCAACATACATGATCATACAAATATTTGTATTTGAAAACAAATGAACATTTTAATTATCACAGAGCCAGAAAAAAGTGAGTGGTGGTTGGCTCTTCAAAGGCCCTGATGTGTTTTTCATTCACAAATCACCCGATTTTTCCCAAGCTCAAAAATCAGGATAGCTTGTTTGGTACCATGCCTGCACAAGTATGTTAATTAGGCTCCTCTCATCATAATATGGCAATACAAACACCAGTTACAAACGCTTTATGTTAGAGGTAAATTAACTAAACCAGTCACAGCAGATGGCTGAGCGAGACAGATAAATATGAAGGCATGCCGGCTCGGACGTCGCCCGGATCAACAAGGTCCGCGTCAGGTGTTGAGGAACCAGGGCACCCTGACGAAAAGTGGGCTACTGGAACAAGAAGGCATCGGTGGGCAAGGGACGAAAACAGGGCGTTGTTGGAATGCTACTACGCAAGTAACCCCGGCGGAAGGGGCTACATGAATAGGATGAGGGACCTATGGATTCTTCGATACCCAACATCCACAATGACGGCGAAACAACTAGTAGCTCAGTGTTCCAACATTCGAAAGAAGGGACTGCTCTCACAGCTAGAGATTGACGAGGTACAACACAAATGCTACGGCAAGGAGGAGTCAGGACGCCAGGTCAGGGGGGAGATATCATCACCCCCACCCGAGATTGGGTACATAGCCCCAAGTGTGATAGGAGAAGGATCGTTGAGTGCGCAAAGAGAGGGAAGGTAGTCAGAACTGAGGGGATTGAACTACCAGAAGGCAACACTGCAGACATAGAGGACAGTTACAAGTACTTGGGGATCCCGCAGGCGAATGGGAACCATGAAGAGGCCGCTAGAAAAGCTGCAACCACCAAGTACCTGCAGAGGGTCAGGCAAGTCCTGAGGAGTCAGCTGAATGGTAAGAACAAGATCCGGGCCATCAACACGTACGCCCTGCCCGTGATCAGGTACCCTGCTGGGGTAATAGGCTGGCCAAAGGAGGAGATAGAAGCCACTGACATAAAGACAAGAAAGCTCCTTACCATGCATGGAGGGTTTCACCCCAAGTCCAGCACCCTGAGGCTGTACGCTAAGCGGAAGGAAGGGGGCCGGGGACTGGTGAGTGTCAGCACCACAGTCCAGGATGAGACAACGAACATCCAAGAATACATTGGGAAGATGGCCCCAACTGACCGAGTGCTCAGTGAATACCTCAGGCAGCAGAAACCCAAGAAAGAGGAGGGAGACGAGGAACCATCATGGAAGGACAGAGCCCTGCACGGTATGTACCACCGGCAGATAGAGGAGGTGGCTGATATCCAGAAATCCTACCAGTGGCTGGACAAAGCTGGACTGAAAGACAGCACAGAGGCACTAATCATGGCAGCACAAGAACAAGCTCTGAGCACAAGATCCATAGAGGCTGGGGTCTATCACACCAGGCAAGACCCCAGGTGCAGGCTGTGTAAAGATGCCCCAGAGACAATCCAGCACATAACAGCAGGGTGCAAGATGCTAGCAGGCAAGGCATACATGGAACGCCATAACCAAGTGGCCGGCATAGTGTACAGGAACATCTGTGCCGAGTATAACCTGGAAGTCCCGAGGTCAAAATGGGAGATGCCCCCAAGGGTGGTGGAGAATGACCGAGCTAAGATCCTGTGGGACTTCCAGATACAGACGGACAAAATGGTGGTGGCTAACCAACCGGACATAGTGGTGGTAGACAAACAGAAGAAGACGGCCGTAGTGATCGATGTAGCGGTTCCGAATGACAGCAATATCAGGAAGAAGGAACACGAGAAGCTGGAGAAATACCAAGGGCTCAGAGAAGAGCTCGAGAGGATGTGGAGGGTGAAGGTAACGGTGGTCCCCGTGGTAATCGGAGCACTAGGTGCGGTGACTCCCAAGATAGGCGAGTGGCTCCAGCAGATCCCGGGAACAACATCGGAGATCTCTGTCCAGAAGAGCGCAGTCCTGGGAACAGCTAAGATACTGCGCAGGACCCTCAAGCTCCCAGGCCTCTGGTAGAGGACCCGAGCTTGAAGGATAAACCGCCCGCAGGGGCGTGCTGGGTGTTTTTTTTTTTTTTTATATAAAATGTTCTTCCTCTACACCCCCCCCTCCCCCCCCAATTTTTGCACATGTCGAGGAGCGTGTCAGGCTACATTTCACTGTGTGTTATACTTGTATAACTATGCATGTGACAAATAAAGAACCTTGAACCTTGAACCTTGAAATTAATGATAACCACTTAGTTTAGTAAAAGAAATCAAAAACAAATTAACCATTTTTAATTCTAACATTTGCCACCTTTTTCACAAAAATCATGTGTTTCATTCAGCCTGCCGTCCCACAGTTTCCTCTCCAGTATGATACTCAGCTTCTCATGAACACAGGCCTTTTATCTTCTAAACGCTATTCAGTTTATTTCAATCATTAATGCTTAAACATGAAAATAATGCTATATGCTTCTCATTGGTTCTCTAAAAATGTCTGGGAACTTTTGGATCATTATAAGCTGAAGTTTTACCATACTTAAATTAGTAAAAACACAACTAAAGTCATAAAAATGTTCATAAAACCATTGTTTGATGTTAAAACTCAACTTCCCCCCTTTTTGACACACTCCCATGTGTCAATTCATCGGAGAAAATTAAAAGAAAAGGTTAGTGACATCCTATCATAATATAAAAATCAGAAATTCTTCTCTCAAGTATCGTTGCTCCAGTCTTGTCATCCTGTGTTAGGGAATGAAATCAATTTAATTATCATATTAGATCTGGCTCCGCCCAGAGCCTGCGTCCGCAGAACTGCCTAGAAACAAAACCTGTGTGTTAATATGAACTTCACATTTGTAACTCCCTTTTTACCCACTGTTTTTCCCTTATTGCCCACAGCAGGGGAATTTATGTCTTGATTCAGCCATGAATCCAGCTCACCTGATTCATCACTGAGCCCAACCGTCACTGGCATCTGATTGTGCGGCACTGCATATTCTTCCCTTAATGTCGCTGTTTTCAATCTGTTAATTAGAGTTCTTAAACATGACGTAGACTGCATCCACAACAAGTCAATACAGCTTTGAATGTGGCCAATTATCAATCTACTACCAATCAATAACAAAATGATAGCTTTTATTTTATGCATGCTTTGGTCAAACACTTACCCAGAGGATCTTCAATCCCAGAAAATTCCTTCTCATTTAATAATGTCTGTCATTCTTCCATGCCCTGGTAACTGGTAGCTGTATTATTTTGAAATATACATACAACCAGCCAAACCACACCTTGGTCACACCAACCCTGTTCCCATCCGAGGATGTCCAACGCCATCCTAGTCTGGACTGTCAGAGGTGGCTTTAACACCAACTTTTCCGACACTCCTGTTTATTGCATTCCCTGGTCAGATTAGCCAACCTTTGCACACTAGTATAAACATAATCAACATGGTCAACATTATATTGAGTGTTATTTCAAAATATTATAGATTCAAACCCTCCAAATCTAGATGAGCTCCACTCTGTCTCTAAATTTTGGAGAAATTTTATGTTTGGTGTCGAATTTTAAGAATTTGACCATAAGTGAAATTCATGGTGTTATCACCCCCATCAGGGCTTACCTTTCCCACTTTTGGTGATATTCCTCCCTCGAATATTTGCAATTACCCTCCTTAGGCGTGGTGTTATGGTCAAGCGGGTGCTATAGGAAACAAAAAGCTCAGGACAGAACAGTTATCAGTCATGTGCTTCATACAGAAGTTGCATATTTTATGATTTCATATTGATCCTCTGAGTGTAATGATACATTTTAATTTTAATTTATCAAAACTAAACACAATAGGTTTTTCTTTCTTTACTTTGCTCTTGTTCTTTTGCAGTACCACATCCTATCACATGCCCCTGTCGGTTATATTCTACTTTTTTAAATTATTGACTATTTCATAGGGGTGGGGGAAAAAATCGATACTGTGTAGTATCGTGATATTTTGTTTGCTAATAATGTATTGATACAGGGACAGCAGAAATCGATATTTTGTTACAAATAATTTTTTCGTGGACTGGAACATGCTCTGACTTCAGAGCATGTTGATCAGCTCCTTTTTCTGAGCAAGAATCCTGACATTCCTTCACTGTCCAAATGTGTTTAACTTTTTTTTGGCAGCAATAAACATGACAGTTTACTTATTTTAATTTAAGACATATTTTATTTTAATGGATGAAAGCAATGATGTCAAAGACACTGCTCAGCTCCTCATTTTTATCCGAGGAATCAACAAAACCTTTGAAATAACGGAGGAGTTTTTGACAATGGAGTCTCTGAAAGGACAAACACGGGGTGAGGACTTGTTTGAACGAGTGTCTGCTGCCATCGAAAACATGAAGCTTCCCTGGAGTAAGCTTGTTAACGTCACCACAGATGGATCTCCAAATTTAACGGGAAAAAACGTTGGCCTGCTGAGGAGAATCCAGAATAAAGTGAAAGATGAAAACCCTGACCAGGATGTGATTTTCCTCGACTGCATCCTCCACCAGGAATCTCTATGTAAATCGGTGTTACAGCTGAATCATGTTGTGAATCCTGTGGTGAAACTTGTCAACTTCATACGCGCACGGGGACTTCCTTCATTGCGTTCCTGGATCACCAGGACCTGCTTTATCACTCCCGTGTCCGCTGGTTGAGTTTGGGCAAAGTGTTTCAACGAGTGTGGGAGCTCAAAGAGGAGATTGGCGTGTTTTTGGAGCGGCAGGGGAAGACTGATGAATTTCCTGAGCTGAGCAACAAGAGCTGGATGTGTGACTTCGCGTTTGCTACGGATGTATTTTCACACTTGAATGAGCTCAATGTGAAACTGCAGGGGAAGGACCAGTTTGTGCATGACATGCACACAAACGTGAAAGCCTTCAAATTAAAGCTGGCTTTATTCTCCAGGCAGATTTTGAACAAGTCATTCACTCATTTTCCTACACTAGCCACGCTGAAAGAGGCCGGAGCAAAAGTAAAGAAATACAGTGAGTCACTGGATGCACTGCACAGAGAATTCTGCCGTCGGTTTTTGGATTTCGATAAAATTGACAAGTCACTTCAATTGGTGGCCTTTCCTCTGTCACAAGACCCCGAAACAGCTCCAGAGGAGCTTCAGCTCGAACTCATCGACCTTCAGTCCGACCCTGCCTTAAAAGGGAAATTCAGCTCTCTGAAACTAAATGACTTCTATGCTTCACTCAATGATGCCGCGTTTCCAAATCTAAGGCGAAAAGCGCAGATGATGTTGGCTTTGTTCGGCTCTACCTTCGTGTGTGAACAGACATTCAGCGTCATGAACATCAACAAAGCCAGCCACAGATCCAAGTTAACAGACCTACACCTCAGATCAATCCTGAGAATCGCCACAACAAAACTAACTCCAGACTTTGATGCGCTGGTTAAAAAAGGAGACCAACAACACTGTTCCCATTAAAATGTGTGTCTCTCCGTGATGCGCACGTTGTTAAAATGAACAGTGCGCGCAGATCAAATATAACGCTTCACAGACTGACTTGCTGCAACTGTTTCGTCCTTGCACTGGTCGTTGTTGACTTTTGGCACCGGGGAAACAAATTGAATAAAAGGAACAGGACAAGTACATCTGCATCTCCTACCGTTTTTGAAAAAAAAAAAAAAAAAAAAAAGAGTTAGGAGGAGAGTGATGTGATATCCTGAAGGATAACGGAACTTTCAGTGCTTTAAAATAAAATGTTCATTTATTTGATTTTCAGTGTTTAAAGGCTCATTTCGAAGTCAGAGATTTTATTGTAATGCTTTTCTTCATTTTCATTGGAAATTAAAGCACATGTTTTCTCCATATCCCAAGATGTGTATTTTTCCCCCAATGAGGTGATGTTTTCAAAGCATGCCATCTATCTACTCCTGTTCCGGCCCCTTTGTCAAATGTTAGAACTCAATGTGGCCCACGAATCAAAAAGTTTGCCCACCCCTGCAATAAACTCACCAAGTGCTTTGGTGATTGTGGAGACTGCATCCACTAAAATTGCACTACTGCTGAAAGACCACCAAAATGGCTCTTCTAATGTTTTCAGTTAAGTTACCAGAAATGCTCGTAGGAAATAACTGAAGCAACATATGGCGGTTAGAAGTAACCGTTAGGGGACCACAGTCACACATCCTCGCCACTACAGGCACGGTTTTCACAAAGCTTTTATTTTGGTATTTCCTCTGACCAGCAGGATAAATGTGCATATTAGCTAAACATTTAGACGTAGAGCTGGGCGATATAAGATTTTTTCATATCACGATATGTTTTTTTTTTTCATTTCAGGCGATAACGATATATATCACGATATAAGCCAAATAACTATATTTGTAAGATTTAAATGTGCCGTTGCTCACAAGTAAAATGTGAAATAATCAGCAGCTTGTTTTGATTTAAATATTTATTTCCCATAATAAGTTCAACAGGGTAGATGTACTTAAGGAACATGAGACTTTTTCAGATAAATAATGGCAAATATTGCAAACTACACAAAAGGCAGCCGCTAAAGCGTTTCAAAATAGAACAAACAAAACAGACTACTAAATTGTCAATTCCACTTAGAAACAAAATATTAATTCTAAAAATAAATCTTAGCTTGTTTTACAGAAGAACAGACAAAATTGACTAACTTTTGTCAATATCAAATAAACTGAGAACTCAAAGGAAATTCTCAATCTCTCCTTGTTGTATAGCTTAGCTTTTCAAACAGTTTTAACAGTTACTTTAGTCTGACAAAAGCCGAATGACGAATTAGCGCATCCAGTCAGAGATTGAGCATGCACCGCTTTATTGTATTTCCAGACTTGCTTTCGGCACAATTTACAGTGCGCGCTACTCTGTTTGACTTGAAATAGCAGAAATACCTTCACACTACGGAACTTCTATGGCTCTTCCGTTCAACAATCTCTCCGGCATTGGAGCCATCATCTGTTTTCTCTTCGGTAACCTTCGGTCACACTCTCGGTTGATTTTTCTCTAATCGGCACACTCATTTCCTCCATTACCCGGGCGGCACGGCGGCGGGCTGCTTCCCAAAACAAATACACATGTGCGGCTTGGCACTTGTGCTGTATGTAACAAGTCACGTGACGTGCCGCTGCGGCTGTGATTGGTTCGGCTCTGCACTACTTAATTTGGATTGGCTGTTCTTTTTATTCTTTTTTTTTTAAGAGAACAAGAGCGGTGAGGCCTATCGCAATAGTTAAATTTTTCTATCGAGAAAAAGTTATTTCGCAATACATATCGTTATCGTTCTATCGCCCAGCTCTATTTAGACGTAACATTTAGATTTTAATATAAAAAGTTACAAATATTGTTGTAAATGTTGTAAAAATTGACTCAAAAAAACGTGTTTTTCTCCAATGAATAGTATATAGTATATTGCCTAAGGATATTTTGCCACCCCATGTAGAACTGAGAAGCAATTTATCCAACATCCAGGAATTTTCCTTTCCCTGTGTAAGAGTTCCAAGGAAACCTGGAATCATGCCAGGCAGAAAGCCAGCAAGTACAAACAAGTACATTAAGGGCATGTTCTTGTTCTTCTTGTTCTCTAAAACAGACATTTAAGACACTGTTGAATTAAAGGATGCCAAAAAGGAAAGAAAGAGAGAAGCAAACATGGCTTTAACACAGTTGTTGTTACTTCTGTTTTGTTTCTGCTGTATTTCTGCCGCGAACACTTCAGGTAAGTTTGAAAATACTGTGATGTCTTGAATTGGTTGGTCTCTACTCATAAAATCCAAATAAATTACTTATTGTTATCTGTGTTAGAACAAATACAAGACTAATTCAAAAAATGTTTTGGTGAATGCAATAATTTTCAATAGAAATCCTGACATAAAAAAGTGTACTATTTCAAGAACAATGTTAGATTTTAAAATGGACAAAACTGTTTTGTGGTGAGACGATTCAAGCTTTCAAAATCTTTTTTAAAAAGAACAAAATACTGCATTCTCCAGACAAGAGTTATATTTTTATATTTTCTAATGATTTTTTTAAAGATTTCCCGTTTTGTTTAGTGTCAGTTAGTGTCGAGAGGGGGATTATTTTTGTTTTAGTTTCAATTTTTTATGTTAAGTTTTAGTTCATTTTGAATGGTTTTCGGTGTTTGTTATAGTTTTTTAAATTATAATTATTGGATGGAGGGCATATGTCAGAAAGCAAAGATGTTTCATCCATATTTTACCTTAGTTTTAGTTTTATTTTAGTTTCCAACTTCACATAATTGTTCAAATTTGTAGTTTTTATTTCATCTTAATTATTTAAAATGCTTTTTTTTTCACATCCATGTTTAGTTTTAGTTTAGCTTTAGTTAACTATAATGACCTTGGTACAGACTAAAAAGGAAAGCAAACATCAGGCATGTTATCAGCCCTTAGTTCAAAAGCCTGCATGTATAGTCTTGCACTGATGGCTATGGCACTGGCAGCTTGCACATCTGAAGAGGAACATTAGTGTTGAAAGGTATACACAAATTTTACATCAGATTATATTCACCATGTTCAGAAATTGAAACTGTGATATGCATTTCCTTTTAAAATATATTTGAGATAATGTTCTTGGGTCTGTCAAATTTGTGCACACGTAAAGGTCAGACTGAGTTGTTGTGACCAAACAGCAGCATCCGAAGACTAGCCTCATCAATGTTATTTTGGATGGATGGATGGATGGATGGATAAGCTTTATTTGTTGGTTGCAGTTGCTTGCAACTGAGATGAGAGACCTTTAATTGGCAAACCATCCCAGTCGCTGAGCTTTGTGCAAGTTTTAGGGCAAAACTAGACAAGAGAAGACTTTGGATGTGTTTTAATTCTTTTGTTTAAAAAGTAAATTCAGCGGACAAACAGATTTAAAACTGCGTCTGTTTCTGATTTGTAAACTCTAAGAAAATGTTACCATCATAGTTTTATATCCAGCAAATAACCTTTGATTTCTGTTTTTTAGAATTCACTGACAAGTCTATTTTGTTTTTAAAACAGGAGCGCATGGAGCATCTGGAGCAGTTTTTATCCATGATAATAATAATTCACCACATAATTCATCAAATAAAACATCTTTTGGACTTTCAGAAGAGGCACTGAAGTTTCTAACTGGCACTGTGTCCATCATCCTTTTACCTTTCTTCTACACGCTGGTCTGCTCCATCAGTGTGCCAATTAACTTCTGTGCCGTGATTGTCTTTGCTTGGGGGATCCGTCCCAAGAAGCCAGCTGCAATCTATATGGTGAACCTGGCCTTAGCTGATCTGCTCTTTGCACTGATGCTCCCCTTCAAGATCTCCTACCACTTTGAAGGCAACAACTGGAAATTTGGCCCGTCGATGTGCAGCGTGGTCACTGCTGCCTTTTACTGGAACATGTATTGTTCTGTTCTTCTCATAGCTTGCATCAGTGTGGACCGTCTACTTGCTGTAGCTTACCCTATAGCATCTCTTACTTGGAGGAGCCCACAGGCTGCAGTCATAGCCTGCATAATCATGTGGATGCTATCCTTCGCTGGCTCGATTCCCCTTTTTACCATCCACCAGACATTTTACGTCAGTGAGTTGAACATCACCACCTGCCATGATGTCCACTCTACAGATAAGATCGCCTGGTTAAAGACATACTTCCTCACCATCTGCTGTGTCCTCTTCTTCCTGCCTCTGCTCATCACAGTGGTGTCCTACGCTCAGATAATCTGGTCATTGAGCAGAGTCCAACATGATGTTCCAGGAACATCACAGAGGAGAAGAAGAGCAATGGTGATGACATTGACTGTGCTGGTGATATTTTTACTGTGTTTCATGCCCACAAACTGTCTGCTGCTTGCACACTACCTGCAGTTTAACACCGAGAAGAGCCAGGAGGCACCTGATGGCTCTTACGCACTCTATCTGGTGTTTCTGTGTTTGGGAAGTCTGAACTGCCTCCTGGATCCCCTGCTCTACTACTTTGGATCCTCCCAGTGCCAGAAACGACTATCCAACATGGTCAAGTGTAAGAGCATTACACAGCGCAGAGATATCACTCAGTCAGCAACTTCTTCATGGAGATTCAGGAGGTCTGGAAAAAACATCTCCACCAGAGGGGGTTCTTTTCAATCAAGCCTCAGAAGCCAAAATAAGAAAATACTACTCCTCTGAGCTGATATTTTAAATGACTCTTAGCTGTTAAAGTTATAAAATAACATCAGTGATTTGTCATGAAATTTCAGAAGCTGTGAACATGAGCACGTAGCTAGCAGGAGCGTTTAGAGTTCTGGGCATATCATTCTTCATGATCAGAATGAACTGAATACCTTCCACGGCTATCTCAACAGAAACAGCTTTAAATCTTTGTTTCATAGACACACATGATCAGTCACAGATGCCAAAAGGGACACTGACACCAATCCTCAATAGGAGAACTCATGATGGTTCAGGAGCAGTCAGGCTTACCCGGGTGAGATGTGTTTTTATGTGTTCAATAAATTCTACTTGTATCTTTTAAGATGTGAATATTTATTTTTAATTATCTAGACCAGTTAGTGCAGATTAAGTAAAAAACCTTTGAACTGGTATATGTTAAAAACTGATCCAAATCTAGGACATATCGTAAAAATAAACACGATTTTTCCACTGCATATAAAAAATAAGCCTCAAACATCCTCCCTCATAGTTCCATTTGCTGATTTTGATCTGAATTATATTTATCATTATATCTACATTTATAAATCGATTTTCCTTTCTTTTTTTTTCTTTGTGTCAAGCGTATGCCAGTGCTGAGGGGAAGTGGAGGTAATGATGGATAAGGTAAATCAACAGAATGTCACATTCCTGGGTCTGTTGACCCAGCGTTTAAGTTTTAGTTTATTTTGATGTTTATGTTTAAGTTCATTAAGTTAGCCAAGTTCATTTCTTTATTAGATTCCCCTTGTGTCTTCTTCCCCTGTATTTAACCCTCCTGCCATCCTTTAAAAAACTCACACCCATCACCCTAGGGACCATTCTCAGCCACGCCATAAAAAGACCATATATCCATATTTTATTCCACTTTAAATTAGCCAACCTTGTAAAACTACTTCTCCCTGAAATATTCATGTAAAGTTTTAATTATATTTTCGTTGTTTTAACCCTTCAAATCCCAGTGTTATTACATGAGCGCCCTGTGTTATAAGCCCCAAAAACCAAAAAACGAAACTAAATATTTCCACAAAAAACCAGTTGAAGTAATATGTGATTGTCATTATAAGTAGGCCTTTAGATGGACCAAAGATTGGCACCAACATACATTTTGACCTGCCATTATTTTTTTTGCATTTTTTTTGCAATTTAAAAATTAAAACTTCAAGGCCCTGAGTCTTCATTGACATCCAAGAAAAGAAGAAAAAATAAAATCATATGATGATAATTTGGGGTTGAAAAATAGCGTTTATAATGGAAGTCAATGGGCAGAAAATGGTCCCCAGGGTGATGGGTGTGGGGATTTCTGCTGCTCAGCCATTTTAGGCTGATTTAAGGAATTCACACTGGAATATTAACATTGACAGGTAAAAACTATCCTGTGGCAAGTTTGGTTATATTCCACTGAACACAGTGGAAATGGCAGCCATTTAACACATAGCAGTGGCACAAAAAGGTCCCAAGAAGGCAGGAAGGTTAAGTTTCCCTCAACCTTTATGTGTTTCATGTTTACATGTCTTTGGTTGAACTTTTATATGTCTGAAATAAAGGGTTATCATCATCAACTGCAGTAATATTAATGCAGTAATATTAAAGTGCCACCATTTAGGTTGATCAGATAAATATGTGGGATCTGTACTATTCATAATAAACTGTTTCTAATCAGAAGTTTGTTTTGTTTTTTAAATTTAAATTTTAAATTTAGTCGCCACATGTGGGGTTACCTGCTGTCGTGACCCCTTGTAATCAGGAAGTAAAATATAACAGAGAAAGCAGATGTCAGAGCAATTCCTAATATCTCTATACTTCTTTTTAAGGATGATACTATATGGATCTAAACTCGCCTGTGCACATGACTTCACCAAGCCCGCTAATAAAAAAAACTGTACCAGTCTGCTTCCTGATTGTGGGATCTCTGGGATTTGTAAACCCCACTGTTGTGTGCATCATAACCTATTTCTCTTCACACACAGGATTTTCAGTTTAGAACAATCATGCTCGCTAAAGACTTCCTGGAATGCTCTTTAGAGTGCATGTTGAATTTAGGTTGTAGGTTTGTTTATTTAGAGTAGAGTTGTTTTCACTAGATTAACAGGAAGCCTGAAACAGCAGGTACAAACAGGTAGGTTTAGGGTGTGTTCTTCAAGGCTGGAACTGTTAGCAGACATTTCAGTTGGCTTTAAGGAAGCCAAAAAAGAAAATATAAAACTGATATATAAATAAAATTAAATTGAATTATTGTCAAACTCAACATGACTTTTTTTTTCTTACAAAGATACGTTTTCTCATTTTAAACATTTGATATCTGTTCAATGTGAATAAACTATGGGTTTATGAGATTTGCAAATGATTTAATTCTAATACTATTTACATTTTACAGTGGGTCATAATTTTTATATTTTCTTTTAGAATTGTGGATATATATTTTAACAGTTATTTTTTACCCAGTGTTGTTGTTTCAGTTCCCCGTGGATGATTTTTAGCATTATGATCAATGTTTCAGGCTAAAACGTGTCAGATAAAAATGAAAAGACACCCCAGTGTTATGCCTCAAAATAACTCATCTGGCTCAGTCAACAGTATCAAACCCAGTGATACTAATTTATCAGTGACAAGATGAGATAGAAGATAGCCTTCATTAGCCCAAGACATGGGGAAGTTGTTACAACAGCAAAGTAGACAGGAATAAATAGATGCAACTTACCTAACAACAATAATATATTGCAAAAATAGAAGAAAATATACACTATACAGGGTAGAAGAAATATAATTTAAATATATGTACATAAACATTAAATGTGTTTTTGTGTATATGATAAAATGATACGGTTTACTAGTAGCAGGAAAACAGATCGTGTCACAATGCAGTGGTTGGCTGTTATTAGCTGCAGGTATTGTGTACTGCACACTAAGATATGTACAGACCACAGTCTGTGCATATGTGGTGTGTTTTCACATCTGTACATTCACTGCTCAGTGCAGCAACCTGTCACTGAAGGAACTGCTCAGTGCTGTCCGGGTGATCTGTCTGGGGGTGGGAGGTGTTCTCCAGCAGGGATGACAGTTTGACCACCATTCCCCTATAACTGGCTACCTCCACTGGGTCAAGAGGGTGTGTCCAGTCAAGTCATGTGAACACCTAGGTTCAGTGGTGTAGGTAGAGAATGTTTGTGCCTGCAGCAGACACTCCCTGTGGAGTGTCTGCTGCAGGCACAACTACTCTACTAGACACACGGTCTGGATCCTTACATACTGAGGGCGGTTGGTAAGATAGTCCAGGATCCATGTGGTGAGATGCACTCCAGCTTGTCTTTCAAATTTATGTCTGCGATAGTGTTGAAAGCACTAGAAAAAAAAACCCAAACATAATTTCGAGCTCTCAAAATGTAAAAAAAAAAGAATTTTTCAAATATTTATATGATAGTGCAGTGTGGTAGGACTTGACTTAAGCAGCCAAAGAAGTGCAGGAGACAGATACTGTCCAGTGAGCAAGTGATTTATTCACCATTTTGTGACCAATATTTACACAAATAAATAAAAAAACTCAACTCCATAATTAACTCAGTTCAAATAAACATAACTGAACTTAAATCGACGGAAATTAAGGTCAAACTGCACACAGCTACACTGACCTGATCCTTCCTCCCTGAACACCTGCGTTCATCTGTTTAAATAGTTCATTCACCCCTGTACTAATCGATTAAGGTAGGTAAGTCAAACTCTTCTATACTCCAACCTGTACTGCTACTCTTCCTAGCAATAAAACTCTAAGGTATAGTCAATACATATTACAACAAATCAATTTCCCTACTAACACTCTAAAGTCAACTTTATTAAATTACAAGGATTCTCCCCCTTCTCCTCCTGGTCTCTTCCTGTGACCTCAGATTAACCAGTAAGCTACAGTATAAATACAGGAAGTAAAGCCTTCCTCCTTTTGTTCCTGGAACACAGGTAGGTAAGGTGAGTTTAAACAAGACGAATTAACAGTTGAACTAAATAACATGTTAACTTAACAAACTTGTCAAAAATTGATTTAAACCAAGATGTGATGTTATATAATCTGCAAAAGTGCAAAAGATAGGCAAACATCTACTATCCAGGGTTTGTTTATTGCAGACTACACATGAAATATGGTTAAATCAAAACAAGAATGTTAACTAAGAATATGGACAAGTGGTACTCTCACCCATTTTGTCACATGCAGCATCAGATACACTGAAGGCTAGCCTCACCACTGTGTGACTTTGTGCAGTCAATTGGACCTGTAAAAGCTCAGGAAGTCCTAAAAGTGAATACCGTCTCCTTCTTGCAGCCTATCCCAGCTGCCAAGTGGCAAGGTAAACCCCGGGCAAGTCACCATTCTGTTCCAGGGCAACCATTTTTAGTGTTTATAAAACAAACACAGAAATAAAAAAAGAAACACAAAGGGGCTCTAACACCAACCCAAAAACTCATAGTGGTTCAGGAGCAGTCTTGCCCAGGTTATAAGCATTACTTATGTTTTCAGTAAATTCTACTTTTATCTTTTATGATGGGAATATTTCTTCCTAGTTATCTAGACCAGTTCGTGCAGTAACAGAAGCTTTTTATGTTTTTTTTTCTCACAAGTCTATTATGCTGCACGTGTCAGTTTTCCTTCAGAATGCATGTTGAATTAATCGTCTGTTTGTTTATTTACAATATTGGTTTTCACTGTTCCAAGAAAACCTGGAACCAGGCCATCCAGGAAGATATTACTAAATCAACAGGTACAGCAGGTAGGTTTAGGGTCTGTTTTCTCAAGGTTGTCAACAGGCATTTCACACACTGTTGGTTTTAAGGAAAACAAGAAGGAAAAGTTTAAGGGAAGGGTTTGTAGATTTAAGCACAATAAGGCCAAACCATGTGCTGTAGCTGTACTATAGGGACATGTGTATTTATGCATTATTAAGACATCATTTGTCCAACATCCAAGTTTCACCTGTGAACGGGTTTTTATAATTATATAGAAACTTGATTTTATATTCATTCATGGTTTTATAATTATAAATTCTTTAGGGTAAAACATGTCAGAGAGAAATTACATACAAGATGAAGTTTCAGGGTACATCAAATTTGTTACTGTGTTTTAAACAAGGAAGGACTGAGAAGCAGTGACACATCTTTCCTGATAAGTTTTTGTATATTGCCCTCTGCTGGTGGCAACCTTGCATTAATATTAAAGCTGTATTTAATTCATTTTTAAGAATAACGTCATATTTCTCTGCTGTCATCCGTGGCTCATCGTCCTTTTTTCTTTTTCTTGTCTTTTATTTTGGCATTGGAGGTAGTAAAAGGAAGGTGAATCGGAAGGGTTTTATTTGGAAATCTCCTCCCTAAAATTCAAGATTCTTTATTTGTCACATGCATAGTTATACCAGTACAACATGCAGTGAAATGTATCCTCACACGCTCCTCGACTGTGCATGACTGTGTTGATAGTCTGGATTTTTTTACTGTTGAGGAAATACAGGTTTACCTTAAATAAACAGTTTTATGATATTATCATTAATATGAGAAATAAAGGTACTGAGAGAATTTTCGTCTGGATCATCACTGTTCAGATTGTCCCTCAGATCTACATGGCTTCTCAGAAAGAAAGATTCAGACAAAAGGAACCAGTTTCACTATCAGGATCAGTGCAGCAATCAGCCATCAACAGCAAAGCTACCTCAACTTTAAATAGGAGCAAGGAGATGACATGATTGCAAACAGGTGAACTTTGCTCCTCCAGATGTCCAAAATTAAAGGGCAGAAACTCAGAATTAGAATGTCTTTATTGTCATTGTCACAGGTACAACGAAATTAAAAATGGTTCCCGATCAGTGCATCATCCCTAACAATATCAAAATATAAATAAAACAATAAAATTCAATAAAATCAAAAAATAAAATATATAAAATACTTAAAGTGCTAATAAGAATAGTATCAGCAAACATTCACATACATTCCCACATACATACTTCAGTCAGCGAATAGATTAATACGAGTGGCGTGATGGAGATTTTATTGTAGCAGTATTCAGACGTGTTATTGCAGTTGGATAAAAGCTGTTTGAGTTTACAGCAAACGCTGCAGTCCCCTGCAGGAGAGAGAGAGAGAGAGCAACAAAGAAGAGGGACAAATGGAAAGGACAAGTCAGCACAGGAGGATTTGGAAACCATACGAGATTTAATTTCTTTACACAACAGTCACTTCATTTCCCTGAATGGTATTGCCTAAAGTCACCTGCCAGGAAACTTACCTGTGCAGGCCCACAGTGCGTAGAAGTAGTAAATTGTGAGGCCGTTGGCAGCGCAAACGCATATTGATCACATTTTTCACATTTCACATTTTGTAAAAATGGGATTAGATCATCTGTCCTTGCTTTCATAACCTAAAATATGGCAAAGACAATGCTTAATTTATTTAATTTAAGAAGTGAGATCACAAATAAACATTTATTAAAAAATAAACATGAACAAATGATAAATAAAGTGAAGAAAGTAATGCCAAATTTACTGAGACTGAAAATAAGAGTTTCACGTTAGTTTGAATAAAATAAAAGCACTATTTTTTGCCACTGACAGCATGATAAGATACATACATGAGTGTGGAAAATGTTCTTCAATATGTGTTCTTAATGTATCTGGCTACCGATAATTTTTTCCCACTGAGTAAATGGAGCTCCGAAGAAACCGGAACGAGATCACACAGGCAGATATGACGCAAACAGCAGGCACAAACATGTCATTTAAGGGTGTATTCATTGAAGCTGGCATTTTAAGGAGACGGAAACCTTTAAGGAAGTCAAATAATTTCCTAACAAGAGAGCTACAGACATGGCTTCACCACATTTCTTGTTGTTCCTTCTCATTAATTTCTGCTGCATTTCTGCCTCAAATACCTCAGGTAAGCTTGAAAACACTGTTTTGTCTTGAACTGTTCAGTCTCTGCCCTCTACTCATATACAGAGGGAATATTAATATATTAATAAGATTTTGTTACCTGTCATTATTAATATTTTAAACTCAGTATCCTACACAGAGTCAGTATTTTTTATTTATTTATTTATTTATTTATTTAAGATATTTATGCAATTATCTAGAGACAATCTACCTGCAACACATTTCAATCACAAAATAATACCTTAGCAGAAAAACTAAAGAAATGTGTGGTTGGTTCATTATTTCTTGATGATAACTATGCTCCTTGCCAATAAATATTATTTCTGTTGGAAAACCTCTTTCTGTCCCCCTAAACTGTCGAGGTCCACAACTGCAGATGCATGGAAGCAAAAATTCTTAACAAAAAGTGAGTCACTTAATAAGGCTGGTGAAACATACAAAACAAAAGGCAGGAAAACAGTAAGACAAAACTAACAAGAACTAAACAGGGAGAACTCAAATACTAAATGCTAAGGACATAGAACACGAAACTAGGGCATAACAAAACCTGAACATGGGAACTTGGATCGTGACATGAGAAGACCAGATGACGTGACGATGAACAAAGGGAAACTCACACAATAAATAAACAGAGAGGTGAGGAGGGGTGTGGAAACACACGGGGCGAGAGAGCAAGTGGACACAGAGGGACGAGAGCCAAAGGTTAATGACACAACCCCCTGACATAAATAATGCCAAATTTGTAAGGAAAATGCATTTTTAGGTTGAGCAACAGAGTTGAGTATGTGGGTTGTACTCATGCTGATGGTGAACAGCATATGCTGCTCTTCTTTAATGTCATTTGTCGAAGTAAAAACACACATTGGCAGTTAAACAATCTATTCTTTTAACAATCTTCTTTTAACAATCCAGTACTTCAGGGTGGAATAATCATACACAGCTACAACAGCCTATTTGGGGTCGGTGCACAAAAGAGAGGAATCTCAGGATGTGCCTAATGTTTTAAAATATTAACATGAAAGTAGTCTATTCTAGCGACAGGTTTATTTTTTAAGAATTCATTCATTCAACCTCCGGAGTTTCAGTTGCCTGTAGATCACGTCTTATAACTATCATGAATGTCTAAGGCTAAAAAGTGTCAAAAAGTAATGGCTCATGTTACAAGCTAGAGTGGCGCTTCAGAATAACAGCCAAGATACTAACTTTTCAGTAAAATGTTGTCAAGGCACTGGGTCATTTAAAGTTTTGTTGATTTAAATGTTCTATTCTGATTTGTTTAATATTTTCAGCATATTTGTTTTGTGTATTCTTGGCGTATTTTCTATAGCTCTCAGTTTCTTTAGTTTAATCCCTCCTTCAGTCTTTCTTCCTTCTGTGCCATGTCGTCTGTGTTTGCTTTATTCATGTTTCTGTGTTTTACCCATTTAGTTTTTGGAGTTCCTCCTTTATTATGAGATTTAATGTTCCTTCTGCTTCCATATCTATATCTTAGATCACAGTGACAGTGTTTTTTTCTCCTTTTAGGCACTCAAAAAAATAAAACAAAGACACCAACTGAAGCAGGTTTTGCTGTCCTACCATCATCAAAAGAAAGAGTTACTTCAGAAGAGGCACTGGAGTTTCTTACTGGCCCTGTGTCCACCATCCTTTTACCTTGCTTCTACACACTGATCTGCTTTATCAGTGTGCCAATTAACATCTTTGCCATAATGGTCTTCAATTGTTGGATCCGTCCCAAGACGCCAGCTGCAATTTATATGCTGAACCTGGCCTTAGCCGATCTGCTCTTTGCACTGATGCTCCCCTTCAAGATCTCCTACCACTTTGAAGGCAACAACTGGAAATTTGGCTCGACCATGTGCAGCGTGGTCACTGCTGCCTTTTACTGGAACATGTATTGCTCTGTTCTTCTCATAGCTTGCATCAGTGTGGACCGTCTGCTTGCTGTAGTTTATCCCATTGACTCTCTGGCTTGGAGAAGCTCACGGACCACAGTCATAGCCTGCATAACCATGTGGTTGTTATCCTTTGCTGGCTCTGTGCCTCTTGTTTCCTCTGATCAGACTTTTAACCTAACTAAGTTGAACATCACCACCTGCCATGATGTCCACTCCACAAATAAGATCATCTGGTTAAAGACATACTTCGTCACTCTCTGCTGCTTCCTCTTCTTAATACCTCTCCTCATCACATTGGTGTCCTACACTGGAGTCATCTGCTCGCTGAGCAGACTCCAATATGATGTTCCAGAAACATCACACAGGAAAAGAAGAGCAGTAGTGATGACTTTGACTGTGCTATTGATATTTTTACTGTGTTTCGTGCCTACAAATTGCCTGCTGCTCGCACACTACCTGCAACTTAACACAGAGAAGAGCCAGGAGGCACCTGATGGCTCTTACGCACTCTATCTGGTGTTTCTCTGTTTGGGAAGTCTGAACTGCCTCCTGGATCCCCTGCTCTACTACTTTGGATCCTCGCAGTTCCGGAAACAACTATCCAATATGTTGAAGTGTAATAATGACAATAGCACTCATTCACCGTCTTATTTATGAAGATTCAGCAAAAGACAAATGCTGAAATCCAGTCAAACAGAAAAGTCCAGAATCAAGACCTCAGTTACCAGAGCGGGTTCTTTCCAAACAAGCCTCAAAAGCCAAAAAAGGACAAGCCAAACAAGAAACTACTAGCCTGACTGACTGTCACACTTTCATTGATTCTGAACTGTTATTTTAAAGTTATAATATAACATCAGCAATTTGTCATAATTTGTCAAAGCTGCTGACATAAGAGCATGTAGCTAACAGGAAGATTTTAAATTCTCTATATTCATGATTAGAATAAACTGAATACCTTCCACTTCTTTGTGAACCGGTCATGTCAACAGAAATAGTTTTAAATCTTGGGGTCATGGCTACACATGGTCAATGAGAGATCCTTTTAAGAAACAAGAAAGAAAACACCAGGAGAGAAAATATGCATTTACATAAACAATATACATTCCATAGGACAAGAGGTGGGGTCCAACCTGTGCAAGTTGCCCATCTCTTGCAAAGCTAACATTATGAGTAATTATATCTTAGAAAATAAAGACAACGTGTGGTTCAGGAGTTGTTGGTCTTGGGCAGTTCAGAAGTATTTTTTTTCTGTGTTTAATAAACTGTACTTTAATCTTTTATTATGTGTATTGTGTTTTTTTTTCTTCTAGCTATCTAGAATTAGATGGACACAAATATAATGTCCCAGAGGTATTCTGTTGGATTTCAGTCAGGCGGCCGTGAGGTCTAGTCAATGGTATAAATTCTTTCATTCTGCAGGAACTGCCTGTATATTCTCACATTGTCTTGCACCACAAGAACCCTGCACTGTGAATCCCTCCATGGATATGCCTCCACAGAGCATCACTGACCCATTTCTAAATCTGTCATGCTGAACGATTTACAGGCAACATAACTACTCCATAGGAATCTGCTCTCATCTGTGAAACGCACAAGGTGCAAGCGGTCGCCCTGGTATTTCTGGTATTCTATGGCAAATGCCAATCTGGCTCCATGGCACCAGGCCGTGAGCACAGTGCCCACTAGAGGACATCAGGAGCTCAGGCCTGAGACCTTTCTGATTGTTTGGTCAGATACATTCAGACCAGTGTCCTGCTGGAGGTCGTTTTGTGCATATTGGGCTGTTCATCTTTGCATAACTGAGATAATCTGATTAAAAAAATGTGTCTTCTATTTTTTTCCTTTTTATTAGGCAGAATATCTGGGATACTCATTTTTTATTTGTATTGAAATACATGCAAAACCTTGTAGAATAAACATCTACACATTGGAGATGTTTTTTTTTTAATCTGTAAGCAGCAATGTCCATGTGCCTTTCTCTCCAGCAGGTAGCGCTACATTACAGTTAAGTAACACTCTCCACAAACACTCTGCATTGTCAAGTTGCAATTAAATCCAAATCCATCTTGGCTGTCCTTCTGATGCATTTTAGGAATTCAGACATCCTTCAACAACATGTACTGAGACTGCGTTTCACATCACAGTCTGGGGCGGCAGAGGACGCATAAGCCGCACCCGCCGGTTAAATTTTCTTGTGGTTCCATTCTAGGTTTTATGGTAGTGTTTGTCTTTCGCTGACTATTGTTTAGGTCCGTAAAATCTTCAATGTAACTTTCAGTGCTTTTAGTATCATACAAAAATCGTGAAATTCTCCGCGGATTTATTTTTAAATAAATAATAACACGCCATACCCCTGAACATTGATCAGCAAAGCTGGAAAAGCACTGCCATAAAGCTTCGGCTAGAAGCGCAAGTCAAGCCCAGACAGGGCTGGCCTGAGTCTTACGCAAGGTCTCTTGTAAAGTCACCTGACATCACGCTGGTATGTAAATTAGCTGACTGTGGGCTCTGTCAGCTAGTTCGCCGGCACTAGCGGTTAAAACATGATTTAAGGTCGCTGCCGATAGACCGCGTTCGCTATAATATTGTGTTTTAAACTAAGTTTTGCAGTCATGTCGTGGACTACAGGATCGATTCACCTGTTCCTGATTTTGTGTTCTACACAAACTTGCCTGACGATGCACCCAGGTAATATTTCAACCTGTTGATTTAGCCATTATTACCATACCGTAGTGACTGGCAAACTGTTCATTTTGAAAATAATTGGATGTTTTGATTTATTAATTTGATCTTTTTTTTAAAGTGCTGAAGTCTTATGTCATTGCTTGATGTTTTAGTCTTGGATACATTCATTTGTTTGCATCAGTGTGATTGGTCAGAAACAGCTACAGTTTAATGGATGTTGTAATGCATATAGGTGACTCATAAACTAACGCAAACGGGTCAAAGTGCCCTAAGCTTAAGGAACTGGGTGTGACATTTGTTCCTATACACACCGTAAACCTGTTATTCTTCTGCTTTTCATATATTTTCATATTGTGACTTCACAGAAACCAGAGGCTTCACAGGTACAGAGAATAATGGAAGCCTGTGGATCAATCCAAATGACGAAAACGTCCTGAGCGGTCGCCTTACAACCGTCTTTCTCCCAATCATTTACATAATTGTGTTTTTGGTGGGTCTCCCCACCAATGCCTTGGCAATCTGGGTCTTCCTCTTCAGGACCAAGAAAAAGCACCCATCTTCGATCTACATGGCCAACCTGGCTCTGGCTGACCTGCTCTTTGTCATCTGGCTCCCCTTAAAAATCGCTTACCACTTCAATGGCAACAACTGGATCTACGGAGAAGGATTATGCAAAGTGCTGGTAGCATTTTTCTACGGCAACATGTACTGCTCAGTTGCCTTTATTGCATGTATAAGTGTTCAGCGTTATTGGGCTGTGGCTCACCCGCTGTCTCAGCAACAGAAGAGAAACCGTGTAGCTGTTTCTGTCTCCGTCACTATCTGGGTGGTGGTCTGGCTCATCAGCATCCCTCTCTATCTGTATAATCAAGAAGTTAAGATAGCAAGACTCAAAATCCTGACCTGCCATGATGTCACCAAGCCCTCTCAGAAGAAGATTGCAGCAGGCTACTTTCTGACAATGGGAATGCTGGGATTTGTCGTTCCCACTATTGTGTGCATCGTATCTTATGTTCTCATGCTGAAGGCTCTCAGGAACAGCATGAAGGATCCTGCCATTGCCAAGAGACGCAAAAAGGCTGTGGTCTTGATCGTCACTGTCCTTGTTATGTTTTTATTGTGCTTCACCCCGAGTAACATTATGCTGATGGTGCATTACATCCTCCTGCTTAAAGGGGCGGACAACAACTTGTATGGGTTTTACATCACGACCCTGTGCTTGGCCAGTCTCAACAGCTGTTTTGACCCTTTTGTTTACTATTTCATCTCCGAAGACTTCAGGGAGCACGTGAAGAACACATTCCTGTGTCGAAGTGAGCGGACAGCGCAGAGGATGAGGGTCTCCTTCAGCGCTTTGAAGTTCTCCAAAAAAAGCAACTCGTATACGTCAGGGTCAGGGAACACACGGAGCACGGATTGTTAGTGAATTCTTGATTTTTTTTTTTTTAAGACTTGTTTTTATCATTTTACTTCCTGGTTTGTTACAGGTGAACAAGTCAGTTTGACTTTTAATGTTACTGATTTTTAAAGTTTTGTAAAATCTTTGCTTTCATTTGTTTTTTTTGTTTTTTTCTTGTTTAATGTGTAACATTTCTTAAAGCTGCTTTAATTTAATTTATCCAGGATGTGATCAATTGCTTTAGACATTACAAACGTGTCCAAAATTGTGCCATAATTTTTATTGAGAGCAACTCTGACAGCTTGTGCTAGAGTGCTTTGCTGCCTTGCTTACATAACATTTAGCGTATATCAAAGAAGATGAAGTCAGTTTTTGTTTGTTTTTTGGTAAATCTTTTTACTATATTTAAAAGGTTCTCAATAAAAGTATCACCTCAATTAATTGTGCTTTCTCACTGCATACTTGTTAGGTGTCATCCATCAGCTCACTATTGCTAACCGAACTGGTTACATTTGTGCACAATTCTTTAAATTAATTGAAGTTCTCTGATTTCAGTGCCATTAATTTAATAAGTAAAAACAATGTTTTATAAAACTGGAAAATGTAATATAATATTAAATGATATTGCTTTTATCAGTTTTCCATTATGCTTCTGACAGTTTGTGAAACAAGTATGCAGTTGCATAAATGCCATTGCATGTGGCATTAAAAGTGTTTCTGTTACTCACTTTGTTTGGTCATCAACATTTCCTCTGACTGTATCATCAGGTAAACACTTAGAAATGTCAAGCTAGATGTTCCTTATTTTCAAAACGCAGTCAGCTGTGTGTTCCAGAAATTTCCGCCGCTGTTCTTTTTGGTGGGTTAACATACACACAGAGATATATACAGTATGTATGTATATATATATGTATATGTATATGTATATATATATATATATATATATATATATATATATATATATATATAACCAAGTGGCCGGCATAGTGTACAGGAACATCTGTGCTGAGTACAACCTGGAAGTCCCGAGGTCAAAATGGGAGATGCCCCCAAGGGTGGTGGAGAATGACCGAGCTAAGATCCTGTGGGACTTCCAGATACAGACGGACAAAATGGTGGTGGCTAACCAACCGGACATAGTGGTGGTAGACAAACAGAAGAAGGCGGCCGTAGTGATCGATGTAGCGGTTCCGAATGACAGCAATATCAGGAAGAAGGAACACGAGAAGCTGGAGAAATACCAAGGGCTCAGAGAAGAGCTCGAGAGGATGTGGAGGGTGAAGGTAACGGTGGTCCCCGTGGTAATCGGAGCACTAGGTGCGGTGACTCCCAAGCTAGGCGAGTGGCTCCAGCAGATCCCGGGAACAACATCGGAGATCTCTGTCCAGAAGAGCGCAGTCCTGGGAACAGCTAAGATACTGCGCAGGACCCTCAAGCTCCCAGGCCTCTGGTAGAGGACCCGAGCTTGAAGGATAAACCGCCCGTAGGGGCGTGCTGGGTGTTTATATATATATATATATATATATATATATATATATATATATATATATATATATATATATATGAGAGAGAGAGAGATATAGAGATATACACAAATCATGTACTTTGAATATCTCATTGGAGGACTAAAGAGCTTCATTTTGGGTCTTCTTGTTTTCATGACCTGCCAAATAATGATCACTTACTACAGTACAGTGAGAATTCCTGCATTAAATATACAGTTATAATTTTTGCCTTTGAGCAGAGTTGGGTTTCCTGAAGTTCCCTCACAAAGGGAACTATGAGTTCATACAATTTTTTTTTTCTTTCCTTCTACAAGCTCGGATTGTACAGAATGTACAACAGCACACCTACACAGGAGAGACAGATCATATCACTTACACAGTTACATGTTTTGCCCCTTTTGCGCTTATTTTCATATAATTTAACTAATTATTTACATGGCTAGATACCAAGAGGAAGAGAGATGGCATGATATCAAAAAACAAACAGTGTGTATTCACAAAATCATAATTTCAGCCACACAAAAACATACTTAAGACCCACCTTTTCCCTACAGTTCATTTATATATTTACAGTGTTGATATTTCCTGTCTGCTGTGCGGTGGTCTGTAGTTTCTGTAACTCTGAAAATAAAACCAAATGACTAGTTAAAGCATCAATCAACAGAACATTCGTCAACTTAACGTGTTTGACTTTAGGCCTGTTTGCTGGCCATGTTTTCTCTTTTTTTCTAAACGATAAACACTCAAAAAACTAATGTCAGATTTGAAATAAGTTTCTACTTCAGTATCAATAAAATTCAGCCACCCTTCATTTAGCACTGACAACGGAATTTTAAAAATGATAATAAAATAATTCTTTATAATGTGTGGTAAAGGTGCCTGTAACTTATATGGCATGTTTATTTACTGCGTGTTTTGTTCTCACTGAATCAACGGAGCTCCACAGAAACCCGTAACAGGAAATGCACCTGAGGGCGGACTGGGCGGGCGGGTTTGGACATGACGCAAGCGTAGGAACAGGTACTCTCGGGGTGTGTCCTTCAATGTTGGAGAAGTCGTCGGACATTTAAGACTCAGCTGGCTGTTAAGAGGTCGAGAAAAGGAGAATTTGCACCGAGAGAGTCTCAGTGATAGAAACATGGGTTCAACACGGTTACTGTGGCTGTTGGTTATTTTCTGCTGCGGCTCCGTCTCATCACGTAAGTTCAAAATCCCTGCGCTGTCTCGAAATGTCAGGGTGCTGTTATACCGAGCTCGGCTCATGTTTTGTTTTGTTGTTGTTGTCACGGTCTAAAGACGGGTGTCTAAAGAGCAAATATTTTAACCGAGCTCTTTTTAAACTGGGATTGTAGTAACTTCACAAAAGAGAAAACTTTCGGGAAATAAAGGCTTACTTTTCAAAACTTAAGAAGATACTTGACACAGGATCGTTTTTACGGATTTAACAGATCCTTATCATTATCATGTATGCTTTAGACCAAAAGGTTCTGTACCTAATGAAACGACTCCTGTACCTAATGAAACGACTCCTGTCTGAGGCCATTGTGATGCCTCAAATAACTTGTTTGGCTCAGCCAACAGAACTAAACCCAAATTTAGTTTGGGGCGGGGGGTCTGTAATAACAACTTAAATGATAAGCTGTCATTGGTGTTCTGTCTGCTGTTTAATCAGTAATTTAAACTGTAATATTTATTTCCGTTTGTATATGTGTTTTAGAGAGAGGCCGGACGTTCATCGGACAAAAGGACCCTGAAAATTCAAACCAAGTTGTTGTGGATGAGGAAGTATCAGCTACGCTTAAGAGTAGCCTCACCACAGTCTTCTTCCCGATCGTCTACATCATCATATTTGCAGTTGGACTTCCGGCCAATGGCATGGCAATCTGGGTCTTTCTCTTCAGGACCAAAAAGAAGCACCCTTCATCAATATACATGGCCAACCTGGCTCTGGCTGACCTGCTCTTTGTCATTTGGATTCCATTAAAAATACACTACCACATAAACGGCAACAACTGGATCTATGGAGAGCCTCTCTGCAAAGTCCTAGTGAGCTTCTTCTACGGGAACATGTATTGCTCTATTCTGTTCATCACCTGCCTGAGCGTGCAGAGGTACTGGGTTGTGGCTCACCCGCTCTCTCAGCAGAGGAAGAATAATAAAATTGCCATTGGTGTCTCTGTAGCTATCTGGGCTTTTATCTGGGTCACCACCACTCCTCTGTACCTGTATGACCACACGACCAAGCTAAAAGACCCCAATGTAACCACATGTCATGATGTGACTGTCATAAAGGACCTAGAAATTCCATTCGAGTCTATCAGGTTGCCATTCATCTACTTTATCATGATGGGAACAGTTGTGTTCCTAATCCCTTGCATAGTGATCATTGTAGCCTATGCTATGTTGCTGAAGGCTCTGGGGACAAGCATGGAGGAAAGTACAGCATCAAAGAACCGACACAAAGTTGTGGTGTTGATCGGAATCGTCCTGGTGACCTTCCTTGTGTGCTTTATTCCCAGTAACATCATGCTGCTGGTGCATTACGGTTTACAAAAGAACAGTATAGGAAATCATGGTTACAACGTCTACATCTCTACTTTGTGCTTGGCAAGTCTCAACAGCTGCCTGGACCCATTCATCTACTACTTTGTGTCTGAGGATTTCAGAAACCATGTGAAGAACACTCTGCTGTGTAGGAGCAGCAGGGCTGTGGAGCAAATGAGAGTTTCCTTCAGTTCCATGAAATATTCCAAGAAGAGCAAAGCATACGTGTCAGATGTTGGGACCACGCAGAGCAGCACCTGTTAGTGAGAAAAGGAGAGGAGAGACTCTGATTCCAGGCCTGGTTGTGCTTTTACAGTGTAAACACTGTAAACAAAAAAACTAAAAAAACACATACCAGATGGACTCTGGTAACCAAAGATGAACTTTTATTTATAATTTGAGCCGCTTGGCATTAAAATGTGAAATGTATATGAGTGCCTGTGTTACGGGTCCACACCTGCTTCATACTGACATGCAGAGCTTTGAATGGACTAATGTGCTTCTTCCTGTGGTTTTGACTGATTATCTTTGAATATCAATAGAAATGTAATTTAATATGAATGACATTTATACTATAGACACATTAACCTGTTCAGAGAGCTTGTAAATATATTGATTTTTATGAGATAAATTTGCTTTTTTTTATATACACACACAATTCATGCATCCAGCAAGTTTTATTTTTGTCATTTTAAAGCCCTTTTATCACACTTTTGCTTATTCAAAACAAAAAAAAATGAAGGGAGAACAGTTGACATTGTTACTAAGTTTCTTAAATAAATGGTAAAACAACAGGATTTAGTATCTGCGAAACTTCTTTTGTGCTATTACGTAACTGATAACGTTCCTGTGACTCGTGAGTCACTATTCTCATTTTCGTACTGCATCTGGATGAGACGCAGTGTCATTGATGAGTCTCGGGCAGTAATTCCTGGAATGTTGTTGTGCAGAAACTCGGTGCAACTTCACACAGTGTAAAGGCCAGCGTTTTAAGCTTGAACTTTTAATGTTCACTCCTGTTCGGTAAATGAGCTTAGAGTGGAGAGTGTTGAGGAATGATTAACAGATCAGTGAGGACGACCTACATATAATTGCATTTTCTACCGAGTGGTTTTAGTGGCAGACTAGTTTCACCTCTGAAACATAAATAGCTAGTTTCACGTCATCTTTATTCATTTGGTTTAACCCAGTTAGTGTTTTGTATTTTATAAAAAAAATTAATGGCGTGCAGTCCTCTTAGAGGCCAGTATTGTTACACTTTTTTTCAGTCGACATTGCCAGCGTCTAAAAGACAATATGGTCAACAAATGTATAAAGGGAAAATCTACTGCAGTCTTTTCTCTGTAGATAAGGAGTAGGTAAACTGCCGTGGTTCAAACACTGACCCCACCCATTTACCTGCCACCATCCCCCCCAGGTACACGTACACACACAAACAGGCCAAGAATGCTGCTTCCCATTTAACGACTGGTTGTGGGAGCGCTCTGAGGTAAATGATTGTTATGGAGTGTCACCTTACCTTTTGTCAGCGCTCTGTGTAAAATGCGTTCTTTGCACATGTTGGGGGCAGGGACAGGACACACCCTGCCCTGGTTGCATTCACGTAGCGCCACAGACAGGCACAGACACAGTTCCCGTTTATTCAAGAACCACTTGTTGGATTTCCTCTGAGCAAAATTATTTTTAACAAAGCGTTGCGTGACTGGTACAGAAAACTGCTAAAAAAATAGGACTCAAAGATGGGTTTTATGGATATGGCTTCAGCTTCTATAAATGATGAGTTTAAGCTCTTTTATATTTTATATTACTGGTTTCATGAAGGTAGGACTTGGTTGTGAGTCTTTAAAGTTAGGAACTTATGAAAGGACTCACATTTTCTGAAACAGAATTCATGTAGAAAAGGCTGGAAAGGCTCCAATTATGATGGTTTGTTCCACATCACATTTAGCTCTCCAAATAGTCAGTGCACAGGTTCAGTCTCAACGCAAATGGCTGCAGTGATTCTGTACTTCTGTTTAATATGATTACAGTACAATGTGTTCCATTGTTGACCTTTACAGTGGTGGATATCAGACAATATGCAAGATGTACAATACTCTGCAAATGTCTTGATCGCCACTTATTTTTTTTGAATATGTTGCTTCCAATGAGCCAGACTTTCATGTAAATTTGTATATGTAAAAGACTGCTATTGGTTGCTGTTCATTCTGCAACTCATTTTATTTACCGAAAGACCTCACGGTTTCCAGCTGGGCCAACTAGAAAAGAGGAAATGCAGCCTGTGGTTTAAGCCAAAAGACTTCCACTTAACAGAAGTCTGGTTTTATGTTATTAAAGTAAACAAAGAATGCAGACAGTGAGCATGGTGGAAATTTCACTTTAACCTCTGTGTGCGTAAGACTTTTTTTTTTTTTGAATGATCTGCCTATGCTGGAATAATGGCAATAACTACTGCGACATTTAACAAGCAGTGAAGTAGCAGTGCGTGAGACCAAATAAAACCAGTGGCACTGTGGTTATGACATGCTGAACCGCAGACAAAGCAAGCTTTGTTTCACATGCAAAATGTAAAATGGTGAAAATAAATTTCTCACGCTGAATTGGTGCCACCTTAGACTCTTAGGTGCCTAAAACTTTTTTGAACTGAGCAGTTTCTTTCATATTACAGGCCTGCTTATAGTGTACATCAAAGGTTAGTGAGGGTCTCAGTTTCTCCGAAACTATTCTAATGGTCACCAAACCATGCCTTTATTAATATAAACATCTTTATTTACCCCACACTGCTATTTTTTGGGGGGTTAATAATATTCAGAGGGTAAAATAAGTAATTAACACGCCATCAATTTTCTAAATAAATATATTTCTAAAGTTGCTATTGACATAAAATTCTCACCAGATGTCAGTACCAACCCATGTGTTCCACCCATATAAAGAAATAAAATCACAGATGTTTGTGAATTAAGTTATGTGTAAGAATGAGAAATCACACAGGAAAAAGTATTGCCTTTTTGCACCTTGCTTTCTTTATGTGTTCTTATACGGTATGTGTGGAAAATGTCACGGATACTCTTACAGAGGCAATATTCTTTCTCATGTCTTGATCATTTTCGTTAATCAGAATTCAGTAATTTCCTAACTCACTCTAATGGCCATATTCTTGATCCCTTTTGAGTTTCTGGTGTTACTCCTAAGAACTGTATATTTAAGTCAAACTCTTTTCACTCTCTCATATTGAAGCATTAAGTACATTGACATAACTACTTTCTCCCATGTAACTGACAGTCTGCCTCGAAGAGATAATTTATGTACTCCTGATAAACTGGTGTCTTAATACAATTATGGACTTCACTCCTTTGAAAATTCACAGAACTGTCAGACTCTCTTTCATCCACTATGTTCCCTGGTTCATGTATCAGGAACACAGGCACCACAATAAGGATGCCCTGTCTACACCTTAATTTGAATATTATACAACACTCATCAGGTCTGCTCAAGGGAATACTAGGACTCTTTCCTCCTGACTGTTAGGGAAATATCTGGATTTATTAAGAAATCTTAATAAAGACCCATTTCTCACTCAAGTGGCTAAATCCTGTTTATCTTCTCTCTGTCTTTAGCTGATATTATTCACTCTTCCCTAATATCTGGCTTTTTCCTGCACCGCTTAAAGCAATGATAATGCCAACTCTTAGGAAACCCCATACAGACCCTTTCAAATAATTATTGTCCATATGCTAATTTACCTTTGGGAAATAACTCTTGTTGTTTAGATCTAACTTCAACTTATTAGCAATCATCTTTTTGAATTATTTGATAAATAAAATTATAAATAGATAATCTGGTTTTCAGCCACTTCATAGAGCAGGGGTAGGCATGGTCAAAATCACAAATGATCTTCTGTTGGCAGCTGACACTGGGCTGTTAACCAAATGCTCCTTGATCTGAGCTCTGCCTTTGATATTGTCTCTCATGATATTCTTTTAAATAAGGCACTTTCCATGTCATGTTGTAAATTGTAATCTCAGATTGTAATCAGGTATGTACAGTTAAAACATCTCACATCACAAGCTTCCCCAGTCATCCCTAGTGTTCCCCAGGGCTCTTTCTTAGGCCCCGACTCAATTTGCTATTCATCAGTAAAGGGGCGACTTACATTTTTATGGCAGGTTTTACACGTCTGCCCAGAGTAAACCATTTGTTGGTGTGTCATGGGTTTCACACCTTAGAATTAGAAATAGAGTTTGCATAATATTGGTAAGCCACAAAAAAAAGAGAAAAAAAGAAAGGAAAGGAAGATAGTTTAACCAAAAAGAGGCAAGAATTAACCACCAGATTTAATTAAAGGTCAGAAAATAGAGCAAGTACAATCATATAAATATCTTGGGACCATAATAAATGAAAAACTGAACTTTGATCAAAATTGCAAATCAGTTTGTAAAAAGGGTCACCAGCACCTTTATTGTCTTAGGAAACTTGTTCACTTCCACATTGACCAAAAAATTTTAACTTTGTTTTATCGTTCTTTTATTGAGTCTGTTTTATCCTTTTGTTTGGTGGCATGGTTTGGTCAGACCTCTGTCACAGAGAAAAACTCTCTAAATCAGATAGTGAGATGGTCCAGTCGTCTGATAGGTGAGCCACAGTCTTGTTTAGCCTCCCTGTACTCTAAGCAGGTACAGAGGATGGCTTTATCAATCCTTAAAAATGGTTCCCATCCTCTAAGGGGTGAATTTCAGCTTCTTCCCTCAGGACGGAGGTTTCTATTTCCGAGATGTAGGACAAAGCGTTATAAAAATAGCTTTGTCCCCGTTGCTGTCACTGAATTAAATAAAAACTGTTTTTGATTCGAAATATCAAAACTACTATATATGTGCCACAGTGAGTTTTATATATACTAGGTATGTGTGTTTTTAAAGGGATGCCAAATGCTGTCATTTTTCTGTAAAGCAAATTTACCTTGCCTTTGGGTATAAATAAAGTTACCTTGACCTTGAGAACCTGGTTTTAATAAAGCACAGGAGTGTTGGATGTTACAAAACAGTGTGCTATTGAACAAGGTACAAAATGTTCAAAATGCATGAAGATTTTGCATTTTGAAATGTCCAAACTGGTGAAGTTAAACTGACCTTTAATCGAGTTTAAAACAAAAAGTCAAAGAACTTACAGATGCTGTGACACAGGACAAAGGACACACTAAAGCACAAACACAGAAGGGTCACTGTTTTTATACTTTAGCAAGATGCTTACTTCTGCTTTTCTGCATACCTCATACACAGTTTAAATTCATTGAAAGGTCGTATGCCTACGTATGGTATAGCTGGAAACACACAGAATACAGACACTGATGTTGTACAGATATGCCTGCTTAAAACTGTCACGTGGTTAGCTGAAATATGTGTAACCTCTGTTGTCAATAAGAGTGAGGCGGACGCAGAGGAATTGGAGTTGCTTGGACAGGCGAGTCGCACTCACTGCTCTCCAACGCTCCCCTCGCAAGTAAAATGTACACTGGTGTCTGTGTGGTTGCTTTCAGCAACAGGTTCTGTTTACCAGCAGGGTCCACTTAAACCCAACATAAATGAATTTTCATAGATCATTAATATGAATCACAGAAGAGATAACCTCCACATTACTGTGATAAAGAGAACACTTTTGTATTCATAACATATTTATTGGACCTATTTATTACATCTTTCATTAAGCTGATTGTAAATACTGAACACAATCATGATATAGCAAGGTCAGTATTGCCCTACAATACAGATACCGGTATTTGAAGATGCAGGATTTTAGGTAACACGTAATTTTGTCATAGTTGTACGGCTTTAATTTGGCTTTAACAACATCTAGGACAAATAGTTGACTTTATGACTGATGTATTGGGAGGAAATTTTAAATTATGAAGTTCCTGTCCTGACCATAATAAAAGAGGTTGTTTCATAGCAGTCATGCACTTTACTCTGCCTCCCCCCTATGCTGAGCAAATGCACACATGCATACACAGATCTATTTGAAGTATACCTCTGTCTATACAGGAAGAGGTACACCTCGTCTAGTTATAAATACAACACATTTTGTACATTTGTCATCTTTTACGTAGCATGCTTATACCACTGTGACCTTTGCTGTATAAATATACTACCTGCAACTCTTGCAGGTTTCAAACTAGGACTTTAAGTTAAAAACAGCAGGGGTCAACACAGGTCAACAAGAGCATGGGAAACAGGTGGGATCACAGCTGTAACTAATTACGGTCCGAAGAGACCAGAGCCAAAAGACTTTTCACATATGACAAATGGAATTAAAGGGAATTAAATAACACGTCACCTAGAATTAAGCAATCACATGTTTTGTCTCAATAAGGATGTTGTGACAAAACATTAGCTCATTTAACAAATAATTTTTAAAAAATGCTTAAACCAAAGGAAGTCATTCTATTTCTGTTACACATTTAAACACACTTTAAACTAGTCTAAAGGTTGATCCACCATCTGGACACTTTTGTATTTGTATTTGTATTTTGTATTTACTCTAACTCATTTGGCCCTTATATAAGTCACTATTTTATAGTTTAATTCACTCTAAATTCACTGTGAAATGAAAAAACAATTTTTTTTAGAGATATAGTCACACTACACACGGTGATCACAAAGAATATAACACATGTCTGTCCAATACAGCACTGAGCAGTGAAGTAGGATAAGTAGTTTCTTCAATATGAGTTGATAATTTAATGGCAAAGTTGTGATTGTAGGAATAAACTTTATTTTAATAAATGTCTGAATAATTTTTTCACCACTGATTTGACTTCTTGTCATTGCCCCACTCATGTCATGGTTTGTTTTGCACACCGCCAACATCTGTCATTCCACCTCGCAGACACCTATGTTCAATCCACCTCCTCCCCATCTCCATGTTACTCGGGCTCCATCCGAGCATCCAACTCGAGAAACCTCGGTCAGAACCAGCCTCAGGGAGGGGCGGCCATCTGCTGCGACCGGTTGGGGTGAGAGTGTTAGGATGCCTGGGTCGTCGACCCAGGGTTTTTGAGTTTATGTTATTATTTATAATTTCTAGTTTTTGGTTTCTTTGAGTTCCGTCTTATGGCTTATGTCTCTGTCTTCTTTAGTTGCTCTGTCTCCCCTATCACCTGCATCCCCTTGTCTAGTTCGCGTCTCTATGTATCCTTAGTTCCTATATCCCCGTGTTCAGTCAGTGTTTGTGTCTGCCCTGGTCCCACGTCTCTATTCCCTCTGTAGTGCCTGCATGTGAGTCTGTGTTATGTGTTTCCTGTTTTACTTTGAAGGTCTCTGTCTTAGTGTGTTCAGTTTACGCTTCCTTTTGTCTCGTCAGTTCTGATTTGCCCCAGCTGTATTTCCCTCCTGTTATTCATTCCCTGATTGCTCCCTCTGTGTATTTAAGCCCTGTGTTTCTCTGTGTCCGTGTCGCGATCTACCGTTTACCAAGCTGTGTGTTTTGTCATTTTTCTAGTTTAAGTTTGTTTTGAGTTTTTCAGTCATGTTATATTTTGAGTCTTAAATTAAAGCCTTTTTGAGTTCACGTCACAGCCATACCTAACAGAGAGAAGGAAGACAGGATAAAAGACATGCTGTGGAAGAGAGACAGAGGTTAATAACAGATATGCTTCAATGCAGAGAGGTCTGTTAATACATAGTGAGCGAGAAAGGTGACTGGAAAGGAAAAACTCAATGCATCATGGGAATCCCCCGGCAGCCTACATCTATTGCAGCATAACTAAGGGAGGATTCAGGGTCACCTGGTCCAGCCCTAACTATATGCTTTAGCAAAAAGGAAAGTTTTAAGCCTAATCTTAAAAGTAGAGATAGTGTCTGTCTCCCGAATCCAAACTGGAAGCTGGTTCCACAGAAGAGGGGCCTGAAAACTGAAGGCTCTCCCTCCCATTCTACTTTTAAATACTCTATGAACAACAAGTAGGCCTGCAGAGTGAGAGCGAAGTGCTCTAATAGGGTGATATGATACTACAAGGTCATTAAGATAAGATGGGGCCTGATTATTTAAGACCTTGTATGTGAGGAGCAGGATTTTGAATTCAATTCTGGATTTAACAGGAAGCCAATGAAGGGAAACCAAAACAGGCGAAATCTGCTCTCTCTTTCTAGTCCCTGTCAGGACTCTTGCTGCAGCATTTTGGATTAGCTGAAGGCTTTTCGGGGAGTTTTTATGACTTCCTGATAATAATGAATTACAGTAGTCCAGCCTGGAAGTAATAAATGCATGAACTAGTTTTTCAGCGTCACTCTGAGACAGGATATTTCTAACGTTAGAGATGTTGTGCAAATGGAAGAAAGCAGTCTTACATATTTGTTTAATATGTGTGTTGAAGGACATGTCCTGGTCAAAAATGACTCCAAGGTTCCTCACAGCGTTACTGGAAGCCAAGGTAATGCCATCCAGAGTAAGAATCTGGTTAGATACCATATTTCTAAGATTTTCAGGGCCGAGTAAAATAACCTCAGTTTTATCTGAATTAAGAAGCAGAAAGTTAGCGGCCATCCAGATCTTTATGTCTTTAAGACATTCCTAATTGGTGTGTGTTATCTGGCTTCATAGATAGATAGAGCTGGGTGTCCTCTGCATAGCACTACAGCCAGCTTGAAGGCCTGTGGTACATAGCCGATTATTAGAGATAGGTTGATCATATTTAAGATCGAAGAATTAATTAATGGCAGGACTTCTTTGAGCAGTTTTGTAGGAATGGGCTCTGAAAGACACGTTGATGGTTTGGAAGAGGTAATTATTGAACCACAGCCACCCCCGAAGATGTGATGTGTATGATGATGTCACTTCTTGTCATTGCTCTACACATGCAATGTTTTTGAAGCGTGCTCTAACTGACATATGGAAAATGAGATAACAGACCTAACACAACCTTGTTGAATTTAATATTACAACAAGAACAACTTCTGCTCAAGGGAATAGATTTTTTTTCCGAGAAGAGTTAAACAAATAAGAATTGAGGCAAATAAGTTAAACCTCAATACTGTCCTGAAAGAAAATACCTATATTACTCTTGTGTTACATATATTCATTTGCAATAAAAAAAATAGTTCATGTTAAAAATATACACATTATTCATATTGTTCCTCAACATGCATATCCCATAATTAGAACAGGATTAACAAAAGAATAAGTTGTGCCCGAGAGCCCTGTCTGCAGTGTTTCTAAAATAAACGCAACATGTTTGAGCACAAAAAACATGCTAAACCGGTTCAGACTGCAGGTAGGAACGCACAGTGATGAATAACAAGGACAGATAAGTCACAATAACTGTTACTGCAGAACTATGAATCCCTATCGCCTAGAACTGTGATATAACCAGAAGCATAACTGGAAAATAACCAAGAATGCATTGGGAGTTTTTTTGGTCTTTTTTTGTTTTTTCCCAGTGGGATGTAATTTTTGCTTTACATGTATTTGTACACTTGTTCTTCTTTTTGTGGTTTGGAAAAAGACTGACCCCTACTGGTTTCTTTGTAATAATATAAACTAGGATTTCATGATTTTATTTAAACACCAAGTTATTTGGGAAAAACTGTACCTGAAAAAAAGGTTGTGATTCTACTTTTAAATAATTTGTAAAAAAAATAATCAAAAAGAGCGAAAAATCATTTGATGTTCATAAAAGCAAATAATATTCTATCGTAGTCAATAAAAATTTTTCAAAAGAACAGCACCTGCAGTTCAGTATTAGCTGTCAGGGCAGCTATTGCAGTTTCTCTTCGGGGGCTTTAATTAAGAACTCTTCCTGCAGGACCATTTTGTCTCAAAGAGAGAGAATGATGGATTAGTATTGCGCCCACGCATCATACTGGGATGCAGCTAAAAGGCAGCCATTCATGCGTGGGAGTGAGAGGGTCATTGCTGAGGAGGGAGAGAGGAAGAATGTACGTGCAAACTTCTGTGTAATCACTCTGACAGATCACACCATCCTCCGTCAGCAAAGACTCAGAGCTACTCAGTGACATTCGACAAATCAAGGAAGGATTTCAAATGATTTTTTAAATTTTATTTTATATTTCTGGTAGCTCCAAACAAATTACACATGTAAGGTACCTGACCTGAGAATGCCACTGAGACAATTAACAGCACATCAATTCACTGACATAAGTGGAAAATCTCTATGAATAAGAGATATATGTTCATTGCACAAAAGTATAAGATAATCTATACTATCATTGTACAAAATACAAACATAAAAAATATCTTTTGACAACTTACCACACTGTCAAACAATGTTAGATTGATTATCAGCTCGTAAAATGTGAAAAATATCCATGCAGTCAAAGATAGCCACATAGTGGAAATCGTTATTATCAAAGTGAGAGTTAAGAGTGGGAGACGTAAAAGAGAGAAATTAGTCTGCAGGAGAGTAAAGAGGAAAAATGAGTCTGCTGGAATAAAAGCATCAACAAAAGAGGCAGTTTGAGTAAACTAGCGATGGAGTCATTGAAAGATTAATTCAAGTTCTTTAGTCTTTTCTTCCTTTCATCTCTTCTGGCTCTCCCGTGGCAGAGTGGCTGGAGGCGGTTGGTACAGTGTGGGTGCCCCCCAGCCAGTCCCAGTGAGAGAAGAATGGGGCAAAGTTAGTGCCAGGTCTCTGGTGGTGAGTGTCATGTTTCGGAGCACCACCCCAGAGGCCAAAGGGCACCAAGTTATGTGTGGCCCAAGGGAAGTCATAGCCACAGTGATCCTCAGTGGAAACATAGACATTGAATACCATGAAGCTCCATGCTGTGAGGCAGTGGCACTGCAGCAGGATGGGGTCTACTGTGGCCCAAAATCCCACGCTAAATAACTCCCAACCAGACAGGTACTGGGTGACAAGGCTGAAAGGCTGGTTGTACTGGTGGTGGATGGCGTGGAAAGTGCGGTACAACCAAGCAACCCGGTGGTGCAGCAGGTGCCACAGGTAGTACTGGAAGTCAAAGACCACCATACAGCCCAGGATGCCCAGGAAAAAACTGAACAGAGTGGGGGCTTCGGGGGGTAGAGGGGTTGGTGGCCTCCACAGCCACTGTGCAACTGCAGCAGGAAAGATGTAAAGCAGGTGGTTGTAAATGGTGACACCCAAGGTGGGCCAAATGTTAGGCCAGGTGATGGGTCTGTCTGGATGCAGCCTGTAGCGGTTGATGCACGGCCAGGTGGGAGCCAGCAGGTCCAACACAGTGTAAAGAGCGACCAGGAGAAAATAGGTAGTGACTGAGAGGACCACGGGGAAGAGAGGACTTCTTAGGAGGTCGTGGTAGTTCTGACGGAGATAGTCCCAAATAGGCTGCAGGACCAAGTCCTGGGAATAATCCCCAGTCACATTGTCTACATATGACATCCAAGATAAAGTCTCAGTTCTGAGTAACCCGCCCACGCTCATCATTAATGTGGCGTTTCTCTTCCAAAGATGGCTGATCCAATAGGATTATTTTTAACAAGCAACCAAAGAGGATAAAGAGGGTCTGAATGAAAAGAGGGATCCAAGCTTCCTCGTAATAGGTTAAGCGACAGCAAATTGCCTGGTGATGGTGTGCCAAATTGGACTGGTGGACTGTCTTAGCCTCTTATGTATGTTCAAGCCCCACCTCCACCATCCCCTCCACCCCCATGCATTTTAAAAGAAGGCGCTTTTTAAAGGCCCTTTTTCATGGGCACAAGGACTGCAGCCAGGACTCAGGAGCCGGGCCTCAACAGTTCTCATTTTTGACCCAAATCATCGAGGGAGCTTCCGTCTCCTTGAGAATTCAACTCGGAGACGATGTCATTTAGCTCCTAACATTCTCAGAAAAAAACATACCAAGTTATATTTTCACTACTGCATGTTAACAATCAGCCCTTTCATTTTTCTGCCCCCTCACTCTCAAATCATAAGACAGGGAACACGCACATACACACACCAATACACACAACATCAGACCAAAACAGTAATTAATCACTAAAAAGTTGTCAAATGAGACATGCATTCAAAAGCACTTCCTTTCTGATGCTGAATAGTAATTGGCTTGTTGCTCAGTTTCAGCTTGTTTACAGAAAAGAAATGATGCTATTATTCATAAGTGGGGCAGAGACCACAGCTCTTGCTTCTATAGTATGATAAAATAATTTTGCACAGCAGAGATTTTAATAGGTTTCATGTGATGTTCTGTAGGCATACATTTGGTCAGTTTTCTATCTTCAACAGCTATGTTTCATTAAACACCATCACACACATCTTAAACTGTACAAACACATTTCTTAGCTTTACAAAGGGTAAATTAAAAATAATACAAATAAAACATAAAATTTATGATATTGGAAAAGCAGTTGCATTGTAGAATAAAAACTTTTATTTACTCCTTGTAATTGTGCATTGTCTCAAATTTTTTACTTTACTGTATTTCAGGTTGTACCCATTCCACAATAAAGATTTAAAAAAATCACCTGAAAAATGATTAAACTGCACGAGTCAACACCTGTTTGCCTGCAGTCTCAACTAGCAGAGCTCCATTCTGTAACAACTACATGAGTTAAATGTGAATGTTGTCATAGTCCAGTCTGCTTTCATCTCTCCAGTGTGTTTGATGTCATTTACTTAGTAGATGAGTTCAGTCATGAACTGTATTTACTGGCTGAAAGCAACATGCAACATGTTTCTGCCATTCTGCGGTCACTTGCTGCCATGCTTGGGATCACTGTTCTGCTGTATGACTCCAACTTAAGTTAAGTATTAGCTGCCAGGGCAGATGGCACATTTAATTTTTTAATACTTTGGTATACAGAGAAGTTTGTGATTGACTTAATGATTACAAGGCCAGGTGTTGTGGCTTTAAAACAAACCTAAATCATCAACTGTCATGTGGTTTTGTGCATTATGGCCAAACAGCTCTACTTTGGACATGTCTGTCCAGAAGCCTTGAGTGTTTTTTTTTTTCAGATGCAACTTTGCAAACATCACCCATGCTGCCATCATCTTTTTTAGAGAAAAGAAGAATCTTCTCCCAAACAAGCCATCCATTGACCTTCTCCACTTATCCAATTCAGGGCCACAGTTAGGCTAGAATCTTAAGAGTTTGTATTTTTAGAGCAAGGTCAAGTCAAATGGAAGACTTACTGAAATATTTCTTTTGTATGTACTGCATATTCCATAAGACTCTGTCTCCTATTATATTTTTTCTGCCTGCTGCATGTTTCTTGTACAACACCTCCATCTTCTTACTAGTTTAGGATCACTAGAACCTATCCCATCTGTCAAAGGGGAAAGCTGACACAAAAGAGATTTTCACATCTATGGCCAAGTTAGAATCATGACTGAACACAACACTGCATGTCTTTGAACTGTGGGAGGAAGCTGGAGGACCCAGAGAGAACCCAAGGCACAGTGCGGATATGAAGCAACAGAAAGTAGTGTCCTGTTTGGATTTTAACACAAAACTTTTTTACTGCAAGGCAATGACACTTACCACCACACTAATGTGTTCCCTGCATCATACTGCTAAAACTGCTTTTATGGTCACTTGCTGACGATCATTTATTTCAGTGGATTTGTTTAGCAGTACCTGGCTGCTACAGCACTTTTAATTCATGTGGATGACAAATAAGGTTGTACTTTTCCACACACAGTGCAGTGCATTAAATACATTCCTATTTTAGTTTTTCAGTTATAACAACTAACAATTTTTACTGTGTATACTGAAATGTATAATAAAATAGAGTAAAATTATGATGAACGCCCAGCGACTCACTGAACACAACAGAAAATTCAAAGTATTAAGAAGATAATCGTAATACTTCATCATGAGTCCAATTGCACAAAATGTTCATTTCTTATGTGATCAGCACACTTCTTTATAGCTGCCAATAGAGGGCAGTAGCAATCAAGTCTCGAGCAGAGAAGTCATAGAATATAGTGCAAGAGAGCAGTGACTAAAAGGAAATCCTCCTCAGTGGATGAGGAACTGCACTGTGTAGCATAAACATAATCAGTGGAATGGACACACAGCAGAGAAGATGCACAATGTGATGTTTGAATGTCTTTTTTTATGTTTTAAAAATGGTAACACAGAGTGAAGATGTATTACTAACGCAACCCAAAGCTTTAGCTTTCTAGAACTTCTACTTACCATAGTTGCTTTAGTGACATAGTAATAAATACTTTCAGCAGATACATTAATCACTAGCCATTTTTGGCTTATTTGTTTTATGAAATTTCTATTAGCTTTTGCCATAGAAATCATAAAGCACCTCTGGGTCCATAAATGTATCAAGCTAAAAACATTTAATGTTAAAGTTTAATGTTAAATGATAAATAGAATATTTAGAGCAGGGTTGCTAAATTAAACACTAGCTGGAATGAGCCACTGTCCATGCCATTGAGATTAGTTATTGGCCCCACAAATCCTATTCACATGTCCCATATATTTAAAGCTCCTTTAGCCTGTCCACAGTTTCTGTGCATTTGCAAGCCACCAGCCTCTTTTACCAAAGAGAAGGTTAAGAGAAGAAAGACAGCCACACCAATGGAACCTACATATACTACTATTTGTTACTATAAAAATATATAAAATATAAAAATATCTGTATAAATATATAAATATCTACTTATGACACGAGTTGTCATGTTGATAATTTTAAATGCACTGGAAATGAGTAATTAGTAAGATAAGTTAGTAACTAAAAGAGTACTCTTTTCACTTGCAACACACAAAAATAGTAACAAATACAAAAGTTTAGGGAAAACTTAAAAGGTTAAAGGTTGATGCCTCACTCAAGAGAGTTGACGTAGATAAGCCGGCCTTGATATATTTGTGTGAATATTATACACAGAACAATATTTTCAACACCAAATCTCTTGGAAACACCTGAGGGCTGAGCAGTTTGAAGGGCTATCTTTTTCTTGTCTTTATCATCCTTCCTCTGTGTAACTGCTCTTGGAGGCTGTGTGATAGTATGTGTTGACACCAGTGAAAACATGGATTACACCTGCAGCGACAGATTAATGTCTGGCCTCATCTTCAGGTGAAGGTTTACATTCACTGTAACAGATTCTGCTGGAGTGGAAAGCAAAGCCTCCAGTCAGTTTATTGCCAAACAAACAAAAAGAACTGAATATCATTGTGGAAGCATCAGTTTGTTCATTTAGGGGGCAATGTCACGTGTCAATGTGTCATCGTATAGATTTATAGGCACAGATTTGGTAAGACTCTAATTGACAATAGCAGTAATAACACCTGGCTGCATCACTAAAATTAATATTGAGTCAACATGTAATTTTGCTAAAGTAGTTTTTCTCTGGTCCACTTCCAAGTCAGACCAGGATTGACATGCTTAGCCACATTTTAATTCAATAATGGATAACTGAATTGAAAACATTACTGGGGAAAACCTGATTTTATGAGGAGACTACATCAATCCCACTATAGATAGAGCAAAACTCAGACAAACCCCAAATAATCACAAATATCATCATAAAAATATGAATTTAGTATAAAAATGCACAAAGACAGAATATTATAACTACCTCAACTGCAGAGAGCACTTTGAGTACTCCGGGAGAGTAGAAAAGTGCTGTAGAATCAGTCCATTTACCATTACCATTATATCAAAGAGTAAATCAATTAAATGTGGTGTATTAAACATTAGGTCTCTTTGTGCTAGCAAATTATTTAATAATGAATCAACATATTGATCTAATCTGCATTGCAGAAACCTGGGTACAGCAGGATGATTATATTAGTTTAAATAAATCAACACCTCCAAGTCATCCTAACTGTCAGAATCCTCAAAGCACAGGTGGCAGCAATCTTTCACTCTAGCTTGATAGTCAACCAAACACCAAGACAAAATTGTAATTAATTTCAAGGCCTGACTCTTAGCCTTATCCACCCTCAAAAAAATATTTTCAGTTGTTCTTACCTGTTGTTTTGCTCCCCTGTACTTGAAATTTCTACTCCCAGTCTCCCACAAATCTGCCACTAAGTACAGCAAGTCTAATAACTACTGATATTTGTTAGGAGTCTTTTGAAAGAGTAGTTGTCAACATTTAACTGACCGTTTACAAACAAAGGATTTACAGTTCATATATATTTGGACAATGACAAAAGTAATACCTGTTCACCGAAACATATTCCAAATATAATTATATAATGGACATAATGTGTAGACTCTCAGTTTTCATTTGAGGGTATTCACATTCAAATTGCATTAAGGGTTTAAGAGTTTCTGCTCCTTAACAAGTGCTACCCTTTTTTTAAAGGGACCAAAAGTAATTGGACTCAAAGGCAGGTGTGGGCAATTTTGTCGTTATGTCACTATCAATTAAGCAAATAAAAGGCCTGGAGCAAGCAAAATCCTGTTAATGCGAAGATTTTGCTGTGAACAGACAACCTGTTCAGAGGAGTTCAAGCCATCCTTAAGCTGAAAAAACAGAAAGAAAAACATCAGAGAAATTGCTACAATAGTAGCACTGGCAAAATCTACAGTTTGGTACATCCTGAGAAATAAAGAAGCCACTGGTGAACTCAGCAAGGCAAAAACACCTGGACATCCACAGAAGAAGACAGTGGTGGATGATCACAGAATCATTTCAATAGTGAAGAGAAACCCCTTCAAAACAGCCAGCACAGTTCTGGAAAAATATTTTTTGGACAGATGAAGCCAAGATCAACCTCTACCAGAATGATGGCAAGACAAAAGTATGGAGACGGTGTGGAACAGCTGTAAAGAAATACCCAACTGCTAAAAGAGAAGGAAGAACTGGAGGAGATGCAGAAATAGATGCAACAAGTTCTGAAAGATTTTGAATTGCAAGTGTTTTGCAATGCAGCAAAGTACAAAAATCTTGAAATATTGAGGATGAGAAACAAGAATTGGAGAAAATATGCAGAGAAAGGCAGAGCAAAATCCAAGCAACGGTGAGCAAAAACACTCATTTGCAAGGACTGTATAACAAAGCCCAGTACACAAACACTCAATTGCATGAGAGAAAAAAAGAAGACAAGAGAAAAAAACCCAAAACATTAGCTTTAATGTTGTTGCATTTGTCTTTCTGATCCTACCTAGTTGGTGTTTGATCTTCTTTACTGTGCATCTTTCCTGACTTGATGAAAGCCCAAAAAAATGGGACTCTCCATCATTTGACCCTGGAACTGAAGAAGCTTCTCAGATGAGAGGTGAAACGTCTTCAAGCAACTTAAAGAAGTCCAGATGCTTTTCTTTCCAAGCTCCTTTGACTACGATGACCTGGATGACTGAGAACCTTCACAGACATGTGAAGTATGGGGATGTTTCCCTAGGAGCGTGAAAGAGAGGAAAGGTGCAGGCCCAGATAAAATAAACAGCCTTCTCCTTAAAAATTGTGTGGATGAGTTGGCTGGGATTTTTTTCTCCTCATTTCTTAAAGTCTCTTGAGTTTTGGAAAGTCCCTCAAATCTAGAAGGACTATTGTACCAGTGCCTAAAGTGAAAGCACTTAATTTTTAAATGATTTTGCAAAGCCTTTTGCTTTGACTTCCCCTGTGATGAGATTATCCAAGAAACTTGTAAAAACGGAATTTTTGAATTGACCCTCCAATTTGCTGAACAGATAGGGGGAGAGAGGGGTAGCTGTGTGCACCTTGCTCCATATGGTTCTAAAGTACCTGGATGGTGTCCAAAACTGTTTGTTTTTGTGGATTTTTGATCTGTTTTTATTTGTATCCAGCTCCATATTTTAGCAGGACATCTCACCAGTACACGTAATCTTGATTTGGATCTGATTTCTTGGCTTATTGACTTACGGATAGTAGACTTGTAGTCAAGACCGCCTAAACCAAGACCAAGACAATACCAAGACCAGAGGGTATCGAGACCATGACAAGACCAAGACCAAAACAAAGTCGAGACGAGACCGAGACTGAGACAAAAAAGTCTTTAAACTGCAGCCAGATGCTGCTTCGTTTCCGGGTGTCGGGCATATTCATGTGTTTTTGCGATGCACTCGCACAGCCCTCCTCACCGCTGTCTACTGTCTCACTCACTTACTGAGTACTGAGAGGACAGACACACGCTCCACTTGACTGTCGCGTCTCTCACCCTCTCTGTTTTTCACATAATGATATTATCCTATATCCTCGCATGTGATTGGCCACAATATGGAGGGATTAGAGCATAGCTGAGCCACTGTGTGAGAGCTGAGCAGCAAAAGGAAATTAAGTGAGGAGCCGGCTCTCACTCAATAGGAGTCGACTCTTCTGATTCACTACAAAGCACTCTCTAAGCACGGCTCTTAGAGCTGATGCACATGACAAATTATCGACCGTTACGTTGTGTGTCATGGATACTGTTGACTCCAAATCTCCCAACCACTATGTCGAGCTGAGACAGGAAGACCGAGACAGCGAGACCAAGACAAGATCGAAGGATCCGAGACCAAGACAAGACCAAGACCACGTAAGAGTTGAGTTGGATGTCTCGAGGCCGGTCTTGAGACATCCAACTCTAACGGATAGTCCTCAGAAAGGGAGAGTCATCTTATCAGATGCACTTTTATCTTCCACGTGAGAGTGTGTCCTTTCCCCACTTTTATTTGTCCTTAATAAAAATGAGTGTTAGAGTCTCTACCAGGACAAACATATAATCGAGTTTGCAGACGACTCAGTGAATGTCTCTCTGCTCCAGGATGCAGATCGTGACCATGGCCCAGTTGCAGATGACTTTGTAGCATGGTATGGACAGTCCTTTCTGGGTGTTAAAAAACAAAGGAAATGGTTATTGATTTTTGTTCTTGGATGCCCTCTGGACCCAGTGGAGGTGGTGAGTGACAGGAGAACGGCGGCTAAGCTGTCATCCCTGTTGGACAACATCTCCCACCCCATGCAGCAGACTGTGACAGCACTGAGCAGCTCCTTCAGTGGGAGACTGCGGCACCCACGGTGTGGGACGGAGAGATTTCGCAGGTCTTTCCTCCCCACTGCTGTCAGACTCCATAATAAAGACTTTAACTGATCAAGCACACACATCCATACATATGCAATAATACTAAGTGCAATAATCCTTTCTGTCATCGTTGTATTTTTACTCAGTTGTATATAGTATTTGTATTCTATTTTTATCTTATTGTATATTTATTTTATTTTATTCTACTGTATATAGTATTTTATTTTATTCTATTCTGTACAGCTGTGTACTGTATTTATTCTTATTGTATTCTAATTTTTGCCTCATAACTTTTGCACTGTCCACTTCCTGCTGTGACAAAACAAATTTCCCACGTGTGGGACTAATAAAGGTTATCTTATCTTATCTTATCTTAAACAAAAAATGTCATCCCTGCCCCCTGTTTGTGTTCTGCTGGTCCGGGTCTCTTAGCTGGAAGAATGAGAAAAGGTTGGACCAAAGTATTAAAGTGTGTAGCAAACTGGCAGGTATAAAGCTAAATGATCTTGTCCTCCTGTATAGAGGGAGGGCGGCCCTGAAGGCAGAAAAGATTTGGAGTGATTCTCCTCAGTTTCCTCATGCAATTGATGGCTGGCTTCTAAAATCCAAGATGGAGATGGCATAAACATACAGCTTGAAGAACATGACTTTTATATATTTAACCTTTCAGCAACTCAACTCCTGAGAAAAAAATCACGTTAGCTGCTAAATGTTTATGTTTAAGTATGATGATACCAGTGTCTACAGTGATTCATCTGTCTCGCCAGTTCAGTTTGTTCTTCGTTATTGCGTTATACATTATTATTTGTTGCCAAGATGTCAATGCTTTGCTCAGTTATTGATTGTCTTCTTGAGATCCGTGATTCTCAATTATCGATATCGATGCATAACTTTGGAGGCTGGACTGCAGAATGTCCCTGTGGTGCTAATCAAAACCTATTGTAGTGTCACTCTTAGACACTATAATAAGTCATCCAACTAATTAGATTGCTGTTGAAGGTAACATTTGAATGTGTAGCCAGCTGAACTGATGTTTGCAAAGATGAAAAGGATTGAGTATATTTATATGGTACTGTACACAGGAAATTATTATTGGGGGCTGAGCCACCCTAACGGTTTGATCCTCGAATCACCCCTGCTGTGCACACAAATGGTCTTAGGATCTGAAGACAAATAATGTCTTTTCTGTCTCTTGGCCTGCAATAGGCCAAGAGACAGCATGTCTTCCACAGCATGTCTTTATCCTGTCTTCCTTCTCTCACCCCAACCGGTCGCAGCAGATGGCCCCGCCCCTCCCTGAGCCTGGTTCTGCCGGAGGTTTCTTCCTGTTAAAAGGGAGTTTTTCCTTCCCACTGTTGCCAAAGTGCTTGCTCATAGGGGGTCATATGATTGTTGGGTTTTTCTCTGTATCTATGAAGCGCCTTGAGGCGACTTATGTTGTGATTTGGCGCTATATAAATAAAATTGAATTGAATTGAATTGCTTAGGCTGCTGCCCCCGCGACCCGGCCCCGGACAAAGCGGATGAGGATGGATGGATGGATGAATTGAATTGAGGATTAAGGATAAGCGGAAGCGAATGGATGGATGGATGGATGGATGAATTGAATTGAATAGATTGGGTGTCTCGCCTTATGACAGGTGGAATAGCTGTAACGGTTTGTGAGGCAAACCGTGTGGAGATTGAGAGGTGTGGACCCAGGCACAGAAAATGATGCAGGAGAGACTGTTTCAAACTGAAAATGAGCCTTTACTGTGGCTGTAAGAATTACCACAAAACCACTAACAAAAACCTAAACTGGGGACAGCTAAACATGAAACTAGAAACATAAAACTAAACAACCTGAAACATGGAAATGTAGCTGGAGAGACACTTGGGGAGATGAACAGGATGGCCTATTCCTATTGCAGCATAACTAAGGGAGGATTCAGGGTCACCTGATCCTGCCCAAACTACATGCTTTAGCAAAAAGCCAAAATCCAAACTGGAAGCTGATTCCACAGAAGAGGGGCCTGAAAACTGAAGGCTCTCCCTCCCATTCTACTTTTAAATACTCTAGGAACAACAAGTAGGCCTGCAGTGCGAGAGCAAAGTGCTCTAATAGGGTGATATGGTACTACAAGGTCATTAAGATAAGATGGGGCCTGATTATTTAAGACCTTGTATGTGAGGAGCAGGATTTTGAATTCAATTCTGGATTTAACAGGGAGCCAATGAAGGGAAGCCAAAACAGGAGAAATATGCTCTCTCTTTCTAGTCCCTGTCAGGACTCTTGCTGCAGCATTTTGGATTAATTGAAGGCTTTTCGGGGAGTTTTTAGCACTTCCTGATAATACAGTAGTAATTACAGTAGTCCAGCCTAGAAATAATAAATGCATGAACTAGTTTCATTTCACAACAGGTCATAAAAACACAAGAAACACAAAATCAAGTCAAAAGGACCCCGAACCATGACAATAGGCTCCAGTCCCCTGCAAGTCTGAATTAGGTTCTTTCATTGAGTAAAGAAGGTGATGTACTTGAACTTTTACAACTTTAAAGAATTGTTTTACACTAGTATCTAAATTTAGATCCTAGATGTTATTGTTGCAATTCATAAGTATTTGTAGGAGTTTCCTACAAACACCATATTTCAACATGCATTTTATGGTGAGCTGATAGATTTTTGGTCAGAAATCAGTCAGTAAAGAACAAGTGAAGTCTTCCAGCTTTGCACAAAACACCACGGATCACTTTCATATAATTTGTATTTTCTTCTCTTCCAACATATCTGTACTAAACAACACTGAAATGTTTGCCAAAATGCAACAATTAGTGGGAGTGAATCTTTAATAGCACGTAAACAGCGTTTTTGTTGTTTAATTTCAATTTTTCTGTTGCTTGTCATTCTTTCTTCACACAATAAATTATTACAATAATTTGTACATTACAGCTATGGTAGAATTATTTTAATTGAGAACCAATTTCTAATGGGAATGCAGAGGAAATACTTGCAGTAGGATGCTGTTATAATTTTAGGAAGTCAGGACCCAAAATTCAAAAGATGAAAATTTCTGTCAACCAATGAGCGGTTTACAGAAATTTTATTTAAGAAATTGACAGTGGGGGTTAATCAGGTTTCCAGGCCATAAATTAATAGAATTTATGATGGAAGACAGTCTCCAGCCATTTCAAGAAGACAGAGCGGGTGAAGAATTGTGGCACGGAGCTGAAAGAAACAGACTAGTGTAAATGACCAGGTTCCCAAAAAGATCCTGAAGCAACGCAAGGTCCTATTCCCAGTCTGACACAGCTTCATTCAGTAAGGGCTCCCGTGCTGTCATCACCTTTAAGAAAGTGACAGTGAGGGGAGAAAAACAAGGCAATTCAAGGGCTGATCTTAAAGCGAAGGAGAGAAGGTTAATTGGTTCCAGGCCGTTGATTAACAGAATTTATATTGGATGACAGTCTTACTTTTTCCATGGGGGCTTCCGAGAAGGGTGCAATATTTCCTTTCCCGGGAACAGGTTAGTGGCAATGCTGGAGCGTGGCAGGCAGGTTGTGATGTGAAGATAATGGACTTAGGATCCAGAACTAGGATGAATCAGTTTGTGCAGGAGGCACTACAGATGCTCCACAGGAGGGGTGAGCTGGAATCTGCTTCCAGCTTAAGGAATCTCCATTTACCAATTAGTTTCTTTCTGTCTTGTATTTTTATTGTTTTGTTTACTTCAAATTTAATCACAGCTATTAAAGCAGTGTTTTTGAGTTTACGTCTTTCTGCTGAGTGGTCTAAAGTGCTGAGTGCTCCTGTGACAGATAGGCGGCCTGTTCTCCCACCCTGTGATAGCTGGCACAGATCCTTCACCCCTGTGATGCCGAATTGAATAAGCTGATGAAAATGCATGGACGGATGATCTTGAACAAATTCTTGTTGAACTTCAGGCTTTTGGAAATTCTTCCAAAGTTTTTTTTTTAAACTACTGAAAGTTCCCAGATTGCTTTGATGCTTAAAGGAATTTAACATATTTAAAGTTCTGTAAGTATACAGTAAAATCATGATGTAATTTTCCCAACAACTGATTACAATGCAGCCACTCATCTAAACAGGGCATTTTGTAGAGGATATTGCAAACATGGCAGTGTTTCTTGAAACAATGGTGATCTCAAAAATTCTAAAAAACAATTTCTCAAAACCATAATTCAGCTTCTTTCCCAAAATACTGTTTCGACTTTCATCTCAAAATTACAACTTTATTCTCAAAATGATCAACAATATTTTTTTCCACTAGCATTTTGAGATCTCTTTTAATCTCTCTGGAGACACCAGCCATGCCATACTTTGCTTCAGCTCTTCCTACTTTTTATCTGCTTTTCAAGAATTAAACAATTTTTCTTCTGCATTTCTGCTTCATTCCTTATCAGTTTTTTTTTTTTTTTTTAAATCGAACTTCTAAACGCAACCTCAATTCACAGTTATGGAGTCATGGAGTCATAACTCCATACATGTTAGTCAGTGATGATGGGCCTTTCCTTCTGTTTTATTTTTTTTCTAACTTTTGTACATAGTCCACATATTTTTTCTTTTTTTTTCTTTTTCCACATATTTTTTCTTCCAGTCTTTAAATAGACTGGATAATGATAATGACTGGAAACAGGCGAGAACACCACTGACACAGGAAATAGAACTAAACTGACAAAAGTCCAAACTGAACACACTGGGTCAATGACCCAGGTACACTGACAGTACATAACACTACATATACTTTCTGACGATAAAATAGAATAACTCCACTGGCATGTCTGCAATTACAGTAAGTACTTTGTATCTTAAACCTACATTATTTTTGATGGTTACTTGGGGGTGATAGCTTTGGCTGAAATGCAAATACAAATACAGTGCAAAAACAAAAAATGCATATAGTAATATTTAATAACATATTTAAACAAATTTATGTATTCTGAATTGATCCACAAGATGTTGAACACACTTTCTTCTTATCTTAGCTATTCATAGTTCAATTCCTATCTCCTCAATTAAAGATATTAGGCGCTCTTCAATGGGAATGTTAATGATAGCCTTTTATTTAAATGCATAATTTTGGACATTATTAGTGTTAAAAACAGTTATTATATTGAAGCCATGTTTTCTTTATTGCAATGAAAAAGGTCAAATTTTACCTGTAAACAAAATGGACACATCATCTTTTCTCTTTGTAGTGATCTTAAAGCTGCTGCAAATGACGAGAGAGAACATGAGGAGATCTAAAGTGGAAGAGCATCTGCCAAGTGAGCAGGAGACAAGCGTGTCTTTAAATTCATTTTCAAATAGCAACAAGATTCCTGGTTTATCATAGGGTAAAAAAAATGATCATTTAATGGCCTATAGTGATGAGTATTGTGATCATGTGCATCATTTCATCAAAGTGCCTGTTGCTTAGAATTTCACTCTACATCTGTTAAGTTGTACATGATAGACATGGATCATCTTGCGGAAAATACAAGAATTTTGTATTTATTGAAAGATAATTGTGTAATGAGACACATTGCAGTGTTTGCTGTAATGCCAGTTTATGGTTTTACAGGGCACCTTCTGCACAATCATTACTAACAGCAGCTGTGAAGGAAACAATTTCATCACCTTAACAAATGGAAAGTCATTTTCTTTGTGACAGTGGCTGCAAGTGGGAGAGAAGTTGCAGGGACACCTGACAACGAACATCTCTCAGGTGTTGTCACGAGGGCTCGGAGCTGAATAGAGTGTTATTCTCCTCTCTCAGTTATGACACGGTGACAAAGGAGGGGCGACTGTGTATGAGAGGGACACAGAATGACAAAGGATGAAAGCTGCAGTTACTAAAAATAAACCCAAGAACGAGAACATCAAAACATTTGAATCGCAAGGTCAGCCTGAGAGAACAAGAAGAAAAGCAGCAAAGTCACTCAATGCAACTTTCATTTTATAAACTTCTCCACACATGGAAATTCAGTATATAAGGCAAAAAAAGAAATTTCTGCAGTTCTTGAAAGCTTGGAAGTCAATATCTGGTATAGCCAACTTTATTCTTTAACACTCTTCTTTAAGCAGTCTTCAGGAATAGCCTTCTTGAAGGACACTCAAACCTTTTTTTCCACGTCAATATGCATTTGGTTTCAAGATGTTCCCACACTGCTATCAGTCCATAACGGATAGTTTTCCAGTTTGTGTTTTTCTATCCAGGTATGCTTTTACTGCATTGGCAGTGTATTTGGTATGACTGATATAATGCAAAATTAAGCTCTTGCTTCTGAATTTTTTCAGATGGTATTGCATGGTAGAACACAATCTGAGATTATTTTTATGTCTTCAGAATTCTATCAATTTTGACAAAATCTCAAACACCACTGACTGAAATGGAGCCTCAAACCATTCTAGCCAATAAAAGTATTTATTACGGCTATAATCCTGTCTTGGTCTCTGCTCTTGAGCTGGGTTTTTTGGTTAGTCCTGACAGTCAGCACAAGGACTAGACTAAAAGTGAATGAAAAAAACACCAATGTCCAGAAAGGCTGAGAAACTTTAGCAAATTTTACAACAAAGTGTGTCTAGTTGCAACTGGGCAGAAGTTGTATCTTTCATTGCGTAAACATTCATAGCTAATCCAGCTGAAAGACCCATGCCTAATGCCTTAGAAAATGCAAATGCATAAATAAAAGGAATGAATGAATATTTAAAGGATAGGCATAAAAGCCATGAGATGCTTCGTGTTCATTTGTCATTGTTATGATCAGAAAGCACCTGCTCTAAGTAGTATCTCCATGCTGCCCTTTTATGAGTAACACATCAGAGCAGGTAGGCAAGTTTTAACCTATTCTATCTCTAATGAAGTATATTGCACAGTACTGAACTCACTTCAGGGATATATTAAGTTACACATGCGTCAAGGCTCACGTCTGGCTCAGGATTTGATGAATACCCATGATACATGGTTTGTTTTTCACTTAGCTACACTGATTAAAACCTGGAAAGAACTGTTGCCATGGGGGTCTCACCTGTGGAATTAATTATCCCACGTTGCATCCTCTGACTTCCTGATAAACAAGCCATTCAGAAGAGTCTGTGATCTCATTTTTGCAGGACTCTAACCAGGTAGGAACACCACTGTTATGAGCTAATAGTTGTTGTAATGCTTTTTCATATGTGTGTGTGTGCATGTGTATTTTTGTATTATTTGTTTTACATTATTTTTCAGGAAACTGCAAGCGCACCTTTAATCTCTCCAGCAAAATGCCAAGCCAGCTTGAGAGTGCAATGGATGCACTGATGACAGTTTTCTACAATTACTCGGGACATGATGGAGATAAATACAAGCTCAACAAGGGTGAGCTGAAGGAACTCTTGAACAGTGAGCTCACTGACTTCCTCACGGTAAGGCTGATGTTTAAATGCAATGATTATTTTGTTGTTTGTTTTATCTGTTCGGCATTTAGACAAAGATTTAATGTCATGCAGAATTTTCAACAGGAAGCACAATCCCTGTATGGATTTAAATTAATGGGAACATGCTGGTGTACTGAAGTATGACTATGCATTTCATTAACTGAACTATAATGACCAATAGTAATTGCATTAATTTGCTTATGGATCTTGAACACTTTGAAGTCTTATTCACTTAAAAGTCAATCTTAAGAGTGATGTGTTCAAATGATGTAACATCCTGACCTTGTTGGAGGAAATTGTTTTTTCATTGATTGCTTTCTTGCTGTCAAAGTGTAACTGCTTGTGGCTCTCGCATGACCACCATGGCAAATAAATGATGCGGGGAGAGAGATAGATAAGGTCATTTGAGATAAATCCCTGCCCCTGAGTCTGTGTGATAGCAGCGCGTACAAGCCTGCAATTTCAAATGATTGAGACCACAGCATCAACAAAACAGCCAAGGTCTAAAACCTGATGCCTTCAGATATCTTTCTTGTTACTGTCCGTCCCCCTTCATGTGGGTGGGAGGCCTCAGGTGCTCACACATCATCATCATCATCATCATCATCAGTGACCCATATCACCTCCAAATATAGACACCCTCGTGATGTCATCACATCCCTGTGGGCTGTAGTCACCTCTGAGAATAGACACAGTGGCGTTCACCCTGAGTTTCTGCCAACAGGAAACTTTGACACTTGACAACCAAAGCATGATACAGTACTTACTACTACATGTTCTGTCTTGATAGAATTGAAAGAATTTTAAAAAAGTAATGCAAAATTCAAATTAAGTGTGCTCTTGATTAAGATTGTTAGATTTATTTACTGATAAAATGGTAGTCTTGCATTTTTCATGTTTATGTCTACTGTCGACTCACTCAAGGTGACTTTGTATTTTAACGTAGCTTTGAGCTTTTCAGACCAAATTTAAATTGAAACTACATTAGAAAATGCAAAACTGCTGTGGTGATATTTTTTCTAATTTAAATTAACCCCCAGTGTGGATTTTAATTTTAACCTTCTGAGAAATGCTGACTTTAGTGCCACAACAGAAAGATCACTGGTGCCTTGGAGGTTAGAGGACGAATAAAAAAACGTCTTGTTTCCCAGTCATGGAGGAAATGAGCAAAGTAATAAATGTCGCATTTGATTAGCTGAGGCTCACGGGTCATTTAGTGGCAGCATCACTCTGCTCACCACCGGACATGGGGCTTTGCCTTGAGTCAATATCAACCACCAGTAACAGTCACATTTTATGCATTATTACCGGAAGCTTAGAAGCGTTGAAGGTATTTGGCTAAGAAGTTGATAATATTGGTAACAAGTTTGTTTTATGGAAAAATCATTACAAGGCATTACAAGAGTCACAAAGACATAATCATTCCAGTTGCATATTTGTTGAATCACTATCTGTTTGTGTTTTGTTTTCAGTCTCAGAAAGATCCCATGCTGGTGGAGAAAATCATGAATGACCTGGACTCTAACAAGGACAACGAGGTGGATTTCAATGAGTTTGTTGTGTTGGTGGCAGCTCTGACTGTTGCCTGCAACGACTTCTTCCAAGAGCAACAGAAGAAAAAGAAATAGGTGTCCAAAAAAACCCAATGTCCATCCACATTTTAAGCTGTAGCTGAATTGTGTCGTAGTTTTCCCAGAGCATAGGATTGTCATTTGTGGATGTAAATGTAACAATGTACAGACTGGAGCTGTTAAACAATCACTTGATCTCACATCGACCTTGTCTTTTACAAATTATTTTATTATTTTTGTTATAAATATAACTAGAAAAACCCTTTCCTTAAGCCCTCCATGGTGTTGTTATTGTTGATTTTTTTGTGTATGGAAGTGTTTCATCCAAACCTTTGTGCATAAATGTGTAATTGGTTTTCTTTTAGTTTAGTCTGCAAAAGAAAGAATAGAATAACTTACTGTTGATTAATTCAGAGGTATTTTCCTTAAAAATGATAATGTGGTCATCTAAAAACCTTTCCTAAATCCTTACAAGATTTTGTTCCAACAGATGTCTGGAAGTTTTAAAGGTCATATGTTCATTTAATATGTTAAGGATGCAATGAACAGTTTCGCATTTACTCTTAGCCTCCGTTCCCTAAGGGGAATTACCTTTTCCTGGCACAAAATTAGAGTCGTGGAAAAATACGCAGGCCCACAGTGATTTAGCCAAGCGTTCCCCTGTAAAAGGAATAAATGTCTCACTGCTATATGCCATGTGTGGTATTTTGTGCACTTTTGAACAAGATTTGACTTCAGCGTTGTCTTTCAATAATTTCTTATATGGCCACAAATGAAACCTACTAAAGATTCTTGAAGACATCATGTTAAAAGTAAATGCACTTAATAAATGTAAATCTATCCTGTGTGACTTATTTTATGCTGATCCACTGTCTTGCACGACTGTATTATCCTGTAAAGCTTACAGTGCATTCAAACTCCAGTAAAACAGTAAATTGTTACAATATAAAATTACTATTATAGTAAATGCAACATTGTACCAAAAACTGTATCATAAGAAAACAGGTAATTGATTTAATTAAAATATGTGAAAAGCATCAGGCATTTAATGATAGCTGTTCAAGTTAAATACTTAATATACAATTTTAAAGGTTGCAAGGAACCCACACCTCTCCAAAGGCTCACAATACACAGCTGTGGGGTTATTAGCTCTTTATTGTGGCACAACTGGATTAATTTGTTTCGATTTCTATCCAATTTTGAATTGAAAGAGCTGTTCAGGCCCGTTAAGGACATATAGGAAGACTACACAGATGGAGTGCAGTTTATTGCAGTGCAGTTATATATAATATGCATACAAACTGAATCAGGTAAAGCAAATGAGTTTAGATGAGCATAAAACTGAAATACTCAGCACGAGTTTCTACCTGAGTTTCCCTTTTGGGAAATGACTGTGTACTATGTCTTTATGACGCATGGTGATCCCAAGTTGGGTCCAGCTGGATCAGCCAAACACACAGATACAACATCCCCTCAAGCAGAAATGCAGATTTTTCTCACCTTGGGAAGGACAAAAGTGTACACTGAAGCTGTATTTTCTAAGGGTTTTCCTCCCTTTCTCTCTCTCTTTTTCTCTTGCTCTCAGCCCATTTCCCAAAATACCAAACTAGACAGTTCATTTGCAGTGATATTCTCAGCTGTGACGTGGACAAAATTACTGAAACAAAATCCAGAGGCAAGTCTGATGCTTTTATGTGAGCAGATGGTGCTTGCACAAACCCTCACCACGACAATGCAATTTGTCTGTGATTGGCTGTAATCGAGCAGGATAATCACCCCATGGGAAGATGCCATGCCATAATTATGCATTTTGTTCAATTTTTAAAAGGTTGCAATCAATTCTAAGTGTCATTTGATAATTTTGAAATGTGGATATTTATATTCTCACTCGTTTGATTGCCCTCCACTTTCACAAACCTCTTCCGAATGTTCATGTGATTGTCTCTTTATTTCCTGTGAGCGTCATGTTCAGGAACTGGCTTCTAGCAGAGCAAAAAAAAAAAAAACCCTATCCATCACACAAAGTTTGAGTCATCAGCCGTGATCAGATCTTCATGTCCTGTGTCAGTGTATTCATTCAGCTATTGTGGGGGGAAATGCATCCAAATTATATGGGGCAGCTAAGAAATTGTTAACATAAAAGTGGTTGCACCTAAAGCACAATTGCATCTTTCTAGCACAAAGACATTACTAGAGAGAGATTTTTAAAGCAGAAATTTTATATAATGTAGTAATTTTCTTATTTGTTAAAAAAAAAACTATAATTCCAAAAAGCATAATTTAATCTATACCTAATATAATGTAAGAGGATGGAGAAAACAAATAATATTAAATATTAAACAATTGTTTAAAAAAAAGAAGAGTGTTTTTGACACTTCAAAGAGAGATAACGGGATATTAAAGAGGACATAAGAGACAACTGATGAAATATTATTAGTATTATTGATCTCTAGCACTTGGCAAAGTACAAGACTCATTCCCTGAACACATTTTGTTGTTGTTTATAAAACTCTAGATAAAACTGCATCAGGAAATCAATCCAGGAAATGTGCCTCAGATTAGTATTTTCAGTTTTACCAAATATGGCACAAAAATTGTGATTTCAATTGACTGAGTTGAGCACAGTTGTAGCTTTTTGGGACAGTTTCTCCTCACTCCAAGTGTCAGCCATCCAAATGTAGCTGCTACCTGTGACGTCTTTAAAATATGCCTCGAGCCCTTATCTCCCACATGCTGTCCGCTCCCCCTTTTCGTCACTCTGTGCGTCACCGTTCGTGCCAGAACTCCTCATTAGGAGTGAGCTGTGTTTGTGAGTGTGTGTGTAATGCTTTTGGTTTCTTAATTTTCTGATAAGCATTTAAAACTTTGTGAAGAGAGCATTTAAATTTGAAATCATTTGTTGTTTACATCTGTAAAGAAATATTGTAATAATAAGACATAAACTAATAAGAGAAGATAATTTAAATATAATATAAAATCCCCTATTAGAGATTTCTTTTTATTTTCCAATACTGACTGTGTGCTATTAGTAGCAACGTTTTATTTATATATCACACAAACTAAATTCAAAGTCTAAGAAAATGTCAAGGCAACATTATTCAATAGATTTTCTTTGAGGTTAACAATAAAATATGTGGTTTGGCACAGGGTATTACATCAGACACTGTCTGGGTTAGGGTTAGGGCTTGGGAATATCAGTGGGAATACACAAGCGTGTGGTTTGTGTATTCCCATCCACTTCTGACTCACCTGCAAACTGTGGCTCTTTTCTTTTCTTTTCTTTTTTTTGTAAATATAAAGAAGGTCCAAGTTGTTTTCTGCTAAAAATTCATGAAGTTTTATTTCCCACTACCACCGATTTATAAAAAGGACTAGATGCTTGTTTTTTGTATTTGGTTTTTTGGTTCTCATATAACTAGGTGAATCAAGAAAATGAGAACTCAGTTGTGGAAACGACACCACACATGAGGGGTAAGCAGCCTAACAGATTATTAGATTGTATTTAGGGGAATAAAGCATGTTGTCTTTGTGTACTAACCTTGTACTTAATGTATGATGATAATGTATTTTGATTAAAATGGTATAGTTAGCTTCATTTATGAAGTCTGGTCATGTTTGCTTGGTCAGCCTCCCCTGTGACTCAGCCAGAAAATGAAAATGACAGGGGTTTTTTTGTTTTTGTTTTTGTAAAGAACAAATTAATATTTATTTTAAACACATATTGGTGTTGCTTAGTAACAAATAAGGGGGGCAGACTTTCTACAACAGATTGCCTTATCTGGGAAAGTGGTGTGCTCATCAGAGGATGACAAGAGGACAAGAGAAAAAACACTTTCCTGCTGCCCCTGCTGGAACATGTATGGCCTGATCTGTCTCTCATTGATAGTCCAGCCTTTGTATCACTTACTGGTGCAGTTCTTCACTGAAAATTGTTCTACTCAAGAATTTACTAAACTGATGCCGAGATTTTAAACTGAAGCTGCTTCAAGACGAAATCTGGGTTTGAGCTAAACTTCCCAGGAGGCCTTTCTAATTACAGTAAGGTCATTAATGATTAATTAAGGACATCAATTAATCATTAATGTTATTTGTCAAAACAGACATATGGACTCTTTGGAGTTTTGTCAGTGAAGATCAGCAAATATGATTTTCAGTATAAAGGATATTTAATATCAAAGATCATTTTTAAATAGGATTTGATATGTGACCAAAGACGACTGCTGGCACCTGCCTGTCTTATTACTTTACGGCTTTCAGTAAGTAGTGACCTTTGGCAAGAAACTGAGCATGTTCTGTGTCACTGAGCTACAATGTATTTGGGGTCATTTGTTAAATAAGAGGACACTTCCTGAACTCCAATATTACTGTGGTTTAAAGAAACTACACGACCAGGAGAAGTACTCTGGACTTCAAGACAGTGCTCATGTTTCCATAAATTGTTCATCTATAACAGGAATTGTGGGTCTGTTAAATGTATAATGTTCAATTTCAAACCTGTATGGAAATGTAAGAAACACTTTTAGTACCTCATCATGTGACATTGTGGTTCAAGATCCACAATGTGTGTAACCTAAATGTGTGTATGTATAGGGTACAAAAGTCTTGAATTTCTTGTAAAGATTTAATGCAATACAGGATATTATAAAAGCAAAAAATATTGCTGAAAAGTGGCGTCGTGATTATGCAACTGTGATATTTTGAGATGCACTGCACTCAAACTATTGAGTGCCTGTATCTGCTCTAATCTCCTGTTGAGTGATCGACAAATAATTAACCATCTTCGCTGAGAAAGGCCAGATTCAAATGTCAAACATAATTTTCTGTAGAATAACAGAGTAGTTCGGTATAACTGACAGCATCAAAAGCAAGCTGTGAGTCCAAAATACACACGTGAGGAACATTTGAACTAAACTACGGCTTTATACAAAGAATGTGATGTGGCTGCTGCAAAGCTTTGGCTGACGATTCAACGTCTATCATACTGTACGCACAGGACAGGAAAAAGCCAATAATGTCTTAGATTCTTTGTGTCATGGAGTAAATGCGTCATCTGGCTTGTTCATTAACTACATCACTGAGCACAGAGAGAATACATAGGAAGCTGCTTGATTTAGTAACACAGTGCAACAGAACACATTTTCAAACATATAAACATAATTGAGAATGATGGTACAGTCGGTGTAATGTACACTCGTGCAATTAGAAAAACATGTAACACATAGGCTTTAACAAAAAGGATTTTCTGCTGTAAAGCATCTGAGATCCTAATGGTCTTGCCACTCATTGCTTTTGTATCCACAAACTATTAAGAACAACACCTTTGTGAAGCACACTGTTGCACAGGTGACAGTTTTCTTCATTGATATTCACAAAATATAAATACAAGGTTATTATTTAGCGTCAATAGCAGCAGCGGCACATATGTTTTGTATCCAACTTTGTCCACACTATTCAAAAAAGATAAAGACCACCAATGTGGCTTCAGGACACTGTCACACATACACACACGCATACAGACCTACAGTTGTTGGCTATAAAGTCTTGGGCAGTCGTTCATCACCAGCTTGTGCCTGCACATGTCTCTCAATGATAATACACCTTCAGGCCTTTAATCACAGGTCGCCCCATTGGTTTGTGTGATTCAGGCATTAATATTTTAGAGATACCGCCTGCTGTTTTCTCTGTAGTGACAACAAGAGTTCGTTATGTACCCAGGACAGTCATCAAAGGCAGTGACATCATTCCACATATGAGGTAATGATGAAGAAACACGTACTCCACTGAACACATGATGGTTTTGCAGAAATGGTTTTGCTAAGACAGGAGCCCACAATGTCTGACTTCACCTGATATGCCCTAAATCTCCTGCATTTAACTGGTGACACGTAATTACTTTCAACAGTGAATCCATGTTTCTTCTTATATCTTTGCAAATAACTCATTCATAACTGTAGTTGTGACAGAGATGACAGACACATTTTATTAAGATTTGCAGACCCTACTCCACCTCTGTTTTAGTTTTTTGGCAATCTACATTTACCATGAATATTTCTATGTTGTGTATATAGATTAAAAGCACCAAATGTTAGCATGGAGCCAAAAACTGGATTATTTAAGCATGCTAGAGGGTGAACATGAGTTAAAAAAAAAAAAAAAAGATTTAGGAAGCATTTAGCAAAATAACCAGTCGATGTAAACTAGAATAGAATAGAATAGGATAGAATAGAATTCAACTTTATTGTCATTGCACATGTCACAAGTACAAGGCAACGAAATACAGTTTGCATCCATCCAGAAGTGCTTTAGCCATGATATAGATATATTACAGAAATGGGTCTGTTATAGGTATGAAGGTACAAAAATGTGTCTATTATGGGTATGTTACAATGTACACGGTATGAAAGTATGTTATGAATATGCTATAACTATAAGTATGTACAGGCTGTAGTGGGTATACAAGCTATGTACAGTCTATGAAGAGGATATAAATATGAAACTATACAGAAATATGCAAGTTATAAACAGTTGTAGAATTATAATTATCATATTGTACAGAATGATTGTTTATACAGAATTATACAGTAGTGCAGTTAAGATAAGTTAAATATGTGGCTAATTTCTACAGAGGCTATATAAAGTGCTAGTGGGTGTGTGTATGTTCAGTCCATTACTTTAACATGGGTCAGATATATATATATATATATATATATATATATATATATATATATATATATATATATATATATATATATATATATATATATATATATATATATATATATAGATAGATAGATAGATAGATAGATAGATAGATAGATAGATAGATAGATAGATCTGACCCACGTTAATAGCTTATATTATCTTTGGGATATTTTAATATGCTTAAAAAATTTTCTGGTACTAGGAGATCAAATCCAAGGTCAAAGTAGAGGTCAAAAGGTCAAATAAAGGTAATATCTTAAAACCTGAGATCTGACTGCTTTTTTATGAATGAATTAAAAGAGAGTCCATTTTTTTCTTTCTTTTTTTTTTTATAATAAGAAAACCCCGGTTGAGTGCTTTGTCATGCAATATCATTTTATTACAAAAAACATTTTTGGTCTTTTTTTTAATCAAATCCCCTCATAATGGCGATGGCATACTCCCTCACTTTACGTTCACCCTCCATGTCCATGATTCAGCACATCACCAGTACTCACACAAACAGAAGGTGACATTCATTTTAGCACCATTCCTTATCAAGAATGTTGATGACAAACTCCCAAAACAACATTATAAGTCTAATTCTGATAAATGCACACAGGGCGCTCACAGCATATAAAAACAAGTGTGGTTCCACCAAACACAAAAGGACACTTAATTAAATTTATTTACAATAAGATGAATGAAATTTAAAAGAAAAATCTATTTTAATAAATGTAAAGTCGAGTGTGTAATATCATAATAGTCCTATGACACTTATCTTTTATTTTTCATACACTTTTATTTCAATGTCCTCAGACATTTTATCTAATCAGAGGGACTGACTGTTACTTTCACTTAAAGCCATTTTAAAAACATTTGCAGTCAAATGCTACATTTGTCACATAAGATCCTGTTAGGATCAGTTATTGAAACAGAAATCTTCCACGTTGTTGAGTTTGATCGTCTGTAGCTCCTGGCTGTCTAATAGCCTGTAGCTGAAAGACACGCGGTTGACAAACTTCCCGCTGGACACCATCCTCACCACAGTGTTATCACAGCCAATCTTCATGTGAGCTGCAGGTAGAGCAAAAGGAAATCTTAAGTCTTGACTGGTGTTTTATTTAAAGAGAAGAGGAGGCAGAGAGATGGTGTGCACTTACTTGGTCCAGTGAAAGCGATGCAGAGGTCAGTAATGGGAAGCAGCTTTGATGTATCAATGCCGTTTCCCCCTAGCAGCTGTACAAAGTCTCCTGATTCTGCACATCCGGGCATGGATCTCTATGGAAATCAACATAGAGTGTGATACAAATACTAACTAACAAATACTAAATACTTATTGTGCAAAATAAAGGTACATATAGTGAATTTTTAAGGACAACATATATTATGATAATATGTGTTTTTTAATAAAAAATATCCTAAGATAAATTATTTTAAGTTTGTAAAAAAAGAAAATGTCCTACCAAGCACACTTTAAAAGCTTTTTACCTTTTTTTATGCTGATGTTATTCTGTTTAGAGCTAAGAGAAAGCACAGGCTGGTGCCATTTCATCTCTTGGAGCTACACCTTGTTGTGACTCTCATTTAAATCACTCCATAACTGATTTGAATCTTATTCCTTATATACCTTATACCTTAGTATGAGATCTGAATTTGTTATAATTTTAGGGGTCTGGTCACTTAAAATCACTAATATTCTCAATGCAAAAATCACTTTTTACTTAAGGTTTCAGTTGCTATATAAACTGAGAAACCCTGTAACACTGAAGATGAATTAAAAGCACTGCGGCAATATTCAAGGGTGTTTAGTGACTTTCTTTACCTTGGGGAGGTGGTTGTAGTGGCCCAGGCTGAACTCTGAGATGCTGATCTCTACTGGATATATGATGGAGAAGCTGCAGTTTCTGTGCTGCTGTGGGATCGCCATTGTGTAACTGCCCTCTGGTGACTGTGACATGACATTGCAGGCTGCAAAACAATAGACAAGGGTGGATGTTGCAAATATGATCACTTTGATGGATGTTCAGATAGAAGCATAGGAATGTACACATAACCTAAAGGCTGGGGTTGTACATGCATGATTCATATATACATGGTGTTAAAGTACCTCTTCAATTTGTTGCATTGAATGACAAATGTCAAAAGGTCAAAAATAATTCTATGCTTGTGGTCTGTTACACAAGCATTTTTCAAAGCACTATTTCACTATTATTATTATATCTAATTAGTAAAGATCAGGTAGTTTCAAAGAAAATGAAGAAAACTTTAATGCCTTCACTGAGGTCAATCTCAAAAACACTTAAAAAGCAGGTTCATCATCTATGTTGCCCTTTCCTTTCATGTTACTGTGGGAGAGCATTTGCAGCCTGTCCTTGGTCCTCATCCAGGAACACAGTGGTGGCAAACTGTCTACTAATGGTGCAAGTGATGACTAAAGCACCATGTCAGGCTGCCAGTATCACCACTGAATTACACATTAATTGCAGTGTAAATGGGCTGAAAGCTCAAATGGTTATGTTTATGTGCATGCAGGGAATTTTAGAGTTTACTTCTGAAAATGACCGTCTACATACGAAAGGGGTTGGTGTGTTTCCTGACTGTCAGGGTGAAGCTGCTGCCGGCACTGTGAATGCGGAAGAAGACCATGGCCACGTTCTGAGAAGAGCGCACACTTTTCCTCAGCGATCCAGAGTCGCAGTAATCCACATAGCGCTCGAACAAAGGCAGTGGGTGATCGTGGGTGCTGGGAAACTTTTCCCCTTTCATCACCCAGCCGTCGAACACCTTGATGGGATATATATTAAAAGACAGAAGCTTTAAGTAGAATTTTATATTTAATCGCAAATTATTTCTTGATGGTTTTACTAATGATGAGAAAGAATATTAAACTCTTTAGGCCGAAACTTAACCAGTATGCAAACAATAGGGAAGTGATTTTCAGGTAGCTCATCTAAAGGAAGCAGGTTTGTGCCCAATTACTTTATGTTTAAAGAGCATTTTGTCTAATTAGGAACCAAGATAACAGACCCCAGTATTTGGTGACATGGAAACACAGAGCAAAAGCTTTATCACAAAAGCACAAAAAAGTCTATGTCATTTCCTGTAATTATACAAAAATTATGCAATAAAATAACGTTTTAAGCCCTTCAAGCTCAACGTGACCAGATGCATCTACCCATCTTGTGATATTTTGCTCAATATAAGAGGAGGGGGAAGGTGTTTCACGAGAAGCGCTGTTAGCTTACAGTGATGAAGTCTCCTCCCGTGCAGTCAATGTCAACGCTGTCATAATCCACACTGATCACTTCATTGGGCTCTGCCATGAAGAAAGCGGCACAGCTGAGCTGAGGGCGCTCTGCTGTGAAGGTGAACTGGCCCTCCACTGCAACCATGTCCAGACAACCTGAAAGGCATTCCAGGAAAGAATGTGAAAACTTTGCCAACCAAATATGAAAAATTATAAATAAATGAAAACACATTGATCTACTCTAATTACTATTTATTATATTTATTATCCTTTTTTAATATAAATATCTTTTTCTGCTGCGTTTTCATTCATTCTCTACATTCCAGCTCTTTTAGCCTATTGATTATACTTAGGTGTTTATCGAGAGCAATTTTGGTAAAACCAAAATTAAGAGACAGAAAACAAGTCTAATTTACCAAAAGTATACAAAAACGCTACCTCCCCTTTTATCTGTTCTTCAAACGCATAAGTTGCAAAAATTAAAAAACAAAAACAAGGAAAACCAGCATAAACCATCAATTATATGTTTATTTAAAATATTATAGATAGATGTCACGTGACTTACGTAAAGGTCGGCGATACATCAACTCTTCGGGCATTTCTCTCTTGAGTTCCGAGTTGAAAAATGAATATAATTCATCTTTTGTGATTTCGTTGTTCTACAGAGAGTGGGAGAGAAGTTTGGCGCGTCTCGTTTGTACCTTTGAATCTTCTAAGAAGTTTCTGTATCTGTCCGGACACTTACCTCAATATACCTGGAGTCTCCCTTGAGGACGGACAAGCACAACACCAGAAAGAAGAGCTGCTCCCGGAAAGTGCGCTCCATAACGCGCATCTCTGTCTGCAAGGCTCACCTGAGCGGAGAAAGTCTGAGCTCCTCCGCGACAAGCGCTGCTTTTTATAGGAGCAAATACTGTAAGGACCAAGTGACATGTTCGCCCACCGTGGACGCCCTCCCCTCCCATACGATCCACTCCTTAAGCAGCCAATTGCGTAGCTGTGACGAGAGCAAGGGACGAATGGATGAAAAAACAAAGACAGAAAGGGAAAAGCTGATCTTCCCTTCCCACTCATCTTCCCTCAAAGCGACTCAGGTAGCTGCTGCAGCCCTCCCAGACTCATACCGATCATTAAACAACTCACATTGAACATGTTTGCCCTCTTCTCTTTGTTCTAAATCAAAAGTGAAACGAGTGATGCATGCACAAGGGCCTTTTACACTGTGTAACAAAAAGGATATTAAATCCTTTCAGTACTGTGCAAAAGTATTGAGCCACACCTTTTAAAATATTGTATAGGATTATTGAACACAGGTGCAATGATCTATTGAGAAATGTGAAAACACACATGAACATGAACTATATAAGACAAAAACATAGTTGTGCATCGTTGTTATGACCACCTTTCATGCTTTCTTGCAGTTTCTTCAAATAGTCTTCAGAATTAGCTAAAAAAAAAAAGTCCTCGAGGATTCTCAGAGGACATTCAAAGCTCTTGTCTGAATGTTGGTTACCTTTTCTTCAGTTCTCAATATTGCTATAGTCTGGGTTCTTCAGAGGCCAATCCATGGTCCATGACTTGATGTGGTCCATGACTTGATGTCCATGACTTGGGGCGACCGTGGCTCAGGGGGTTAGGACGTGTATCTGTAACCGGAAGGTCGCCGGTTCGATCCCCGGGCTCTCTGTCCTGGTCGTTGTGTCCTTGGGCAAGACACTTTACCCTACTGGTGTTGGCCAGAGGGGCCGATGACGCAATATGGCAGCCTCGCTTCTGTCAGTCTGCCCCAGGGCTAAATGACTTTAGATGCATGTTTGGAAATGTTAGGCATTGCCCATTCATTATAGGAAATATAAAAATTTTAAAAGCATGACTTCTTAAATGGTGTTGTTAATCAAAATACACATTCCTTACTTGAGCTTAACTGAACATGACCTATTTCCCCTTTCTGCTTTATGGATACTTTCATTGATGAATCAGAAGTTACATCTGTAAGTGACAAATTAAAGCACTGTTTCTTCGTGGGACAAAATATTAATGATGGCAGTTATCTTTTATGAAAATAATATGACACACTGAATATTCTTTTTCCTTTTACAATTTCTAAGACCTATGTCAATAAATTCTAATTGAAATTTTATTTGGGAGCAAACAAGAAATGATTATGCTATCAAAACACCCGGACAAGCATTAGAATATGGATGGATGGAAGTCATTTAAATTGGTCATTTTCCTGGAGGTAATGTAACTGTACCATGAAGCAGCAAAACAACCCCATGGTGGCATAATACTACCAACACCATGCTTGACATTTGTACAGTGTTCATAGGTTTGAAAGTGTCAGTCCTGGAGCAGGGCCTTCTTTCTTGGTCGACACCATCATAAATGCAAATAACTTGAACTTGCGGTTCTTAAACTGATGATCTTGGAATCTGCAGTTGGTTAGAAATGACTCCAAGAGACCTTCCCAGTTTGTATAAATCTACAATTCTTCTTAGACCTTCACTGAAATTCATTTTTCTTGGCACTGTTTAAAACAATAAGCACTCTAAAACAAATCCTTTTTTCCCTGGCAAAGAGAAACTACCAGTTGTAGTCAACCATGGCCTTGGTCTTGTCAAGGTAAAAGATATTCTAGAACCTTCAATGTGGGCATCCATGTACTTGCTTGCTTTTTGTGACCATTCACACTTGTCTGCGCAGAATTTACATTAAAATGCACCAACTACTGATGCATCCAGGTGGTGGACATCTAAGAAGCATAATAAGAATGATTACTCAACTCTCAGGTTTCCATGTCTGCTTCTGCAATGGAGTATAATCAAAGCATAACTAAAATAGCCACTTGTTACAACCAGAATATGCACAAGAGCATCTCTGAATGCACAAAAAAAGATTGGATTAGCTGGTCTGATGAGTCTAGATTTTTACTGTGACATGCTTTGTATCACACTGCTGGCAGTGGTACAATTGTGTAAGGGATTTTTTTTTTTTTTTTTTTTGCATATTCTGGACCCCTTAATACCACCTGAGCAATGTTGAGACACCACAACCTACCTGAGTGTTGTTGCTAACCATCTCCATTCCTTTATGAATACAGATAGTGCTGTTGAGGCATGGTGCTAGCCCTGCAACAGACTTGTGGCCTGTCCAGGATGTACCCTGTCGCTTTCTTAGTGTCAGCTTTGGATAAGTTGGATAAGGACTGAAGAAAATGAATGAAAAAGTCAGCTCATTCTTACTCTGGACTGTTTGAATGTATGCAAAAACTGTTTGTACTTTTTAGTAGATTAAGCACAAATATATAGTTAAACTAACAGTGTAGCTTACTCTTAACTCAAATAATAATGTAGAGAATGTCAAACACAACAGAAACTAGATTAACACAGGCTGAGACAGAGGATGATTGTCTCACAGCACAGTTGGTTAATGGGAAGTTTATACCAAAAAAACACTGATTCATGTAACAACCTTCAATGTTTTCCACACCATTCACTTCTCACCCAGAGTTCATTCACTACGCCTGCCTCATGTTATGTAGTCATAACAAGCCCTGGGGGCTTTCAGCACTGTAGTCTGACTTGTTTTTTAGGGTGAGAAAACTCGAGCCAAACACAAAACACCACGCAGTGTCTTAAAATGTCATCCTAAAATTTTTCATCCAAGAGAAACTCATACCATAGTTAATTAATATGATTTAACAGAAAAACAAATTGCATTTGTAAAGAATGTTTGCTTATTTTCCGGGTCTGAAAAGGCATATTCACACATTATTTGTGTAAAGTGCAATACTGCAGTGAAAAGTTTCAAGTTGCATTCTCATTAAGAGTCAAGGACACAGAATACTTGTCTCCCACCTGTCTGGGCTCAGTCCCTGAGGTCTGCAGGTGCCTCTGGCTGTTGAAAAGGTCAATCCATTCTAATGCCGGTGTAATCCACACTCAAAACAACATGTTTGTTTCTCCAAGATAAGACTATGTTTAAAGAAACTGGAAAATGTATTACCGTATTTTCACACACCCTTAAGGCAAATCGAATTTTTATGTATGTTTTTGCAATGTAGCATTTGTAAAAGTAATTGCATACCTGTCCCCCCACTGTTCAAGGTTATTATTTAAAAAGCAAATATAGTAATATATTGATATAAACAATATTATTTTAATAATAATGAGAGGGAATACTTTGTTTTCTGAAATACTCAGACCAGCCTGCTTGATACCAACAACAATGCCACCTTCAAAGTCACTCATATCATCTTTGATGATGCCCAAGAGGATTGGTTCACTGCCTTGGGATTGGTTGATTAGATATTTATGTTAATGTTGCTTTGAAGTTGAACAGGCTTACCTAATAAAGTGATGGGTAACTGTATAAGATATTCCTACTGCAAGAGATTCAAGAAGATGTTTTGTGCATTTGGGTTTTTTTCCTAAATTCTTCTCAGTGATTTGAAGTAGTCTGTAAGCAGCATGGTTTGGCTTTTAAAGTTATCCATACAAAACAACTATGTTGGCTCAAACTACAGATTGTCAATGGACTATTAGTTAAATGTTATGTAATGGAATTAGTTATATGGCAAATGTTTGGACTACCATCCAAACTTCATGAAGAAACCAGAAACTTTGCCTTTTTAAAAGAGCATCATAGAGATATGCAAGTTAAGTTTTATTCGGTGAGATTTTAATTTCTCCTGACAGAGATGATAGACATCAGTCTATAAAAGCTTATCATCATGTTGACCAAATAAAAGTTTAATCTAAGTGCCTTTCAAACAGTAAAGGAGCTGAGTTTACTGTGTCTTTACTCTCTTGTGAGGCAGAGCTGTGGTCAAGCTGTTGCTAGTCGGCTGTATTACGCTTAAGTAAAAACATAGAGGCTAAAATGCAAACAAATTAAATCTTTTTCTTGCTATGCATATTGAACAGGCACACACCATTTTTTTAAATGGAGTGTAATAAACAAGCTTTTATCCTTTGTTTATTATTGTAAATAGTAATAAATGTCAAATGCTATATGCATCTCACCTGGTAGCTGGGACCTAACTGCTAACAAAGGCAAAGTGTTTTTCATTATTGTAAATATACTGTGGCCGTTTCTATGGTAGAAATTCTACATGCACATAATTTGCAAAGAACATATATTTTCAATCGCAAATACACTTTGCACGAAGCACACAAATTGTTATCGTTCTAGCATTCGAGCAATATATCTTCTGTCACTTTTAAGCCATGTGTGGAAAAAGTCTTTTGATGAGCTAATTAATCTGAGAAGATTCTGGCCATCTGAGGGATTCTGTAGGTTTTCGTTTGGCAGTAAGACTTTTTGCTGAGTAGCAGGGGTCACTAAGCGTAGGTGATGTCCATCGAATTTACATAAAAGACGGACTTAGTATCGGTTCCATCCATCCATCCATCTATCCATCCATCACTCTGTCCAAAAACATTGACACAGAACGTATGTTGCAGAATGCTGTGTACACAATGAAATGGCAAATTATTAACAATAATAATTAGAAGGGCTTTTGGAAACCTCACCATCAAACAAAGCAAATGAGCTATGGCAGCTTTAAAGATCCAAACCAAAATGTACTGGGTTCTGTTTTTGCTTGGTCCCCATTTTTCTTCCAAGTTTCACGACACCAGCTCAGTGGTTTTTCGATAATATCCTTGACAGACAACAAAGTGTTAATCCACTGTGTGTAGATAATGTGTAGGTCAGTGGAAACCATGACCTGCTGGTTGAGCTAAAGGACAAATCATTATAACACATTCTCTTGGGAAGATGGATGTGCCAAAACAGATAAATGCATAGTACAGATAACAGCACTCAATGTGCCAATACAAATTCTGAACATGTTGCCTCACAGGAGCCAAACAGTGTGACTGATACGCTGTGACTTGACTCTGACACTGTCTTGTATCTGCTCTTCTCTGACACTGATGAATGGCTTCACAATCATTGGAAAGTCAGTTAATGAAAACTTAAATCATTAGCAAAATTGCAGTTCTTCTGGCGCTAATATATTTTCATTAATAAAAAAATTGCATTTCTCATCACACCATAAATTGTCACACCTTACAGATAGTCCCCCGATTCTACAGTTTGATGCTCACACCAATATAAATAGCTGAACAGGTCCAGGTTTGATCATATCATTCTGAGCTTATTGTTAAGCCACAGTGCCATCTTCTTCAATCACCACCTGTTGAGGGGGCATGCAGAGACACATCTACCAGTACCTGTTCATCTCACTGATAAAGCTTTGCCACTAATGTATAATCTTGCTACAATTTCTATCCATATTTTTGTGACTTTGTGGTGTTGTCCGCCTCATTAGCACTAATTGAACTGAATTTTCAGTGGAAGATACTGAGAACAATGACCCTCTTTATAGAGAACTTAATAATGGATTTTAAAAAATTCTGCTTTACTGTATGGATTTCTTTTTGCTAATTATCCTAAGTGATATCCAAACCACAAAGCAGCTCCTGGAACTTACATGAACTGTTATTTTAAAGCCGATACATGCAAACAAATACACAATTATACATAACACTCACAAATAATAAAAATGTGTTTCAGTATGCACAGAATACAAGTTTGCAACAAATGTTTGCTATTCAGTAGTAAGCAAACAAATATGCACAGATGAGTATACTGAATGCAAGTCAGCATCACTATTGACGATTCTTTCCCCTCACCCTCATTCAGTCATTACTACTTCCACTGGAGAGATTTCTTCCTGTTAAAAAGGAGTTTTTCCTTCCCACTCTCACCAAGTGCTTGCTCATGGAGGCAAATGAGACTGTTGGATTAATATTGCAGGCTCTTTACTTTGCAGTTCACAGAGCATTAAGGCAACAGCGGTCCACCGTGTCCATTTCATGCTTTGCCTCTCCAAAACATGAAATGGACGGGCATGCAGAAGTTGCATTAATAGCAGGGGGAGATAATATATTTAAAGCCACAAAGTACTTGATCATTAGCTATGGGGATAATATATGTTTACATGTAAGTGCATTAATAACTCTGTTTAAACACTTTCTCATGATTATTTTCATGTTGGCTTGAAATAAAATACCTCCCTCTGCTGTTATTCCAGTTTAGTACAACTTCTGCATGAGTGTACATTTCATGTTTTGGAGAGGCAAAGCGTGAAAAGGACACAGTGGACCGGCGTGTCTATTACATGCTTTGATGTGATATTATTTCAAGCATAACATAGCTTGTCTTTGAGCTGTATGATGTAGATTGTTGAAAAAAATGTTATATATATTGGGTAGTGTGATGGTACACTGTTGCCTCACAGCAAGAAGGTCCTTGGTTCAAATCCACCATCTGGTCATGGCCTTTCTGTGTAGAGAAGCAATGAACTGTGGATCCTTGGGACAGCTGTTGATATTACCCTGTTACTAAAAAATACACTAAAGGCTCATTTGAAGACACAAACATAAACAGTGAAGAAAACATGACAACTTTTGGAGGGATATTAATAACACGTTTGTATCCTGCTCCACTGACAACTCGAATTTGTTTGTATCGTATTCCTCCTGTTTACTTTTCATGATACTAATACACTTACATTTCATTTCAGAGAAATATTACACTTCTTACACCACTGAACATACATATCAGATTTATTTCTGGGGTGAGAAATTGTTAGAATATGTATTATTACATCAGCAATGTTATATTATAATAATAATGCAATAATCTTAAAATACATTTGCTTTCTATGAAACAGTCCTACACAGTGACATCCACAGAGAAAAGTGATGATTGAACCGAAAGGTATGTATCCATGGACTCATGCATATTTGGACAAACATGCATACAAAGACACACACACACACACACACTTACACAAAGGCTTATGTTTTGTACACTTTGATGGATGAAGTAGGCTTTTGTGTGTGTGTGTGTGTGTGTGTGTGTGTGTGTGTGTGTGTGTGTGTGTGTGTGTGTGTGTGTGTGTGTGTGTGTGTGTGTGTGTGAGAGAGAGAGAAGGATTCAGTTCAGCCATGCATAATTCAGATTTAGAGAAACAAAGGCCTGCTTATGTCATAACAGTTTAAGCTACACATTCTTGCACGTTAGGCAGAAGAGACTAAAATCCAGCTTCCTGGTAAACAGGGTGAGAGCATATTCAGCATCTTTAGCTTGTAGGTGTCTTCCTAGAAAGGTATTTCCTCATTTTTTAAGCAGACAAAATTGGTGCAAGCCTTTTTATAGCCCTTTACATGTGTTTATATTTATTATAACTACTGCATATGTTGTTTTCCACACAGTCAACAATTTTTAATAATATTAAAGAAAAAGAAAAACTTCTCAATGGTCAGTATATATTGCAGTAATGGGAAGTCATCCACTGTACTTCTCATGCCCTCTGCTGGCTGGATGATGGACCTGTAACTCACATCCACCTTTTTCAGCTTGTCCACCAGCTTTTAGATATTTTACTGATCATTAATGTTTCTGTGAATTTTCAGTGCAAATCAAAAGACAGAAGTTTAACAGTTAGCTGAAAGTTATCATTTGCAAAGTTAATCATGCATCTTCACTCTTTACAAATGACATATTTTAAATGCATGTGCTGGCTCTAACTTCAGCTTCTGCTCAAACTGTATGCACACGCAGTGTTGCTGACTCACAAAATGAGATACATTTCATTAGATAGGCACCCTCACAGCGAGAGGGTTCTGAGTTCCCACCTCCTGTGTGATCTTTGGATGTTCTGCCTCTGTTTGTGTGGGTTTTCTCTAGGAAACAATCCAAAAGCGTGCTTATTAGAGTAACTGGCGAGAGTGTGTGTGGTTAACCTTGTGATGACTGCTGACTAAACAACATCCAAGCTCAGCTGGATAAGTGGTTAAGATATAAAATGTTTCAATAAAATTCATATCTGGAAATGTTGCGGAAGAAGACTTGTGCAAATGGATGTGGCTGTGGCTCAGGACATCCAACAGGTCATCTCAGAAGGTCGGTCCATCCAGTCTGCAGTTCTCAGGTTCAGTATTTTGGGCATAATCCTGAACCCCAACCTGCTCCTGATGCATTCATCAGGAGGTGAATGTTTGCTAGGAAGCACTTAAACATAGAAGTAGGTTGGAGTGCTCAAACAGAGTAAAAAACACACAAAGCACATTTACCATTTAGCAAATTTCAAGCTCCAGAATTGAAAGTAAATATTCTTGTGTTCATTTGTAAATATTGTTCATAACATTTTAATCAGTGACTTAAAAATTTTAAGCCCTCGCTTTCTTGCATCCCACTTTCCAGTTGTATGTGACCTACAGCTTGTTTAGTGATAGCACTAAAGAGTCCACTGATGAAACTGAACAAGACAGCAAAACTTGTAAATATGTAGATTATTAAGGATCATATTGCTTTTTTTTTTTTACTTTACTGTATCAGATTTCAGCAAGCTTAATATGGATAGTGTGGAGATAAAAGCCTAAAGAATAACAAAATGACGTCCATTATTTTTCAGTTTCAAATGATTTTTCAGGTTCCAGGCACAGTGGTTAAGACCACATGGTCACATGGAGCCCCCATTCCACTCCCTCTCAGGGAGAATTCTTCTTTAACCTCTCTGCTTGCAATTTTTGTGTCTATCTCCACTGCAGTTATCATAAAAAAGCATTCATCTTATGATCCTCCTCTTTGATTTAGGAGCTACGGGGAGCTGGAGCCTATCCTCTGCTGTCACAGAGCAAAAAGCAGGGTATGTACACCATCAAAAGGGCCCAAGTCTATTACAGAGCTAAAACAGAGATGACATTGATTCATAGCCAATTTAGAATCACCAATTAATGCATGTCTCCAAACTCCACACATAAAAACTCCCAGCCAGTATACAAGCAGCAAACCTGAAGCAATACTATATATTACATGCAAAACATTCTGCTTTTCTTGTCTTTTTTCTTTCTTTTTTTAAATATGTCTTGAAAATAATTGTATTCACACAGACAAATACATGTCCAGGACACTAATGTGTCATTATTGTAGGCTATATGCTTTTATTTCTCACAGGAAAGGTTAAATGCATAATTCAACAGAAAGTCTGACTTCTGAAGGTCCCTTTTAATCAGAATATCATTTTACTACTTTGACTCAGTCTCAACAACAGTCTGTCTATCTGACTGTAAAAGCTGGTGTCTTACTGTCAGTGTTATTATTGTTAACTTATTGCAAGTGTGAAGACACACAAACAAAAAGTACTGAAACAAAATTATGCACTTACAAAAGAAACTAAAATTAAAGGGGGGACAGGTAGATTCTCTTTAACAGTTGGTCACTTTAGTCTAAGGAGACATTGTTGCATATTGAGACTTTAATGTCTACCTGACTGTGAGTCTGAGGATTTCACAAACTGATTATGCATTTCTGTGCTACAGTTTGTCTTCTGTTCTAAAGTTCTCATGTCTTCCTCCTGAAAATCCCTCTTAGTATGAAATTAGCAAAATCATGCTAAAAATAAACTAAATTACTACATTGTGATTTTTTAAAAAGTTATAATAACTTTGCTTAACATGCAAATCAAATACTGCATCTGATTAACCCAATAGTACTATTAGTAGTCTTGTACTGTTGTAGATGCTAAGGGTGGAGTTAAATATACTTAATATCTCTTTTGGTAGTTTAATCTATAGGAACACAGTTTATGATGATAATGAGCTCTTTAGAAGCAGAGCACTTTAAAGCTGTTAAACAAATAAAAGGAAGTACAGCCAGTATCACGGCAGCTGGTGAAAGAAATGTATTCACATGACTTTCCAGATTCAAATTATGCAATCGTGGTGTTTGATAAACTCTTCTGAGCTTCTGAGATTTCAATTTCAAATAGTCATATAATATGCTGTGCGCTGTATAATAATATACCATAAGGCAGAGACTTGGGACAGGCTGAAAATAGACTGCAGTTTGTGGTAAATGCAGATTATAAAATTACAAGGATGCACAGGTATTATTACTAACATAAAGTTATATTGAAAATGTGTTGCTGAATACTGGAAAGTGAGCTCAGGCGGTGCTGACTATAACTGTCAGATATACTGGTTTTTAAATAACCTGATGGTGGAGTATGAATGCCTCCTACATGTCTTTATACAAAATTTTGAACTTTTTCCATTTTTTCTTTTTGTGTCAACTTCACAGAATATCACATTACTACTGCTTTTCACCAGGCCGTGTAAAGGGCACTAGGGCCGCACGGACACCGGGCCTGCCCGGTGCAATCTGAACCTAGGTTATGGAGTTCAGAGGCCAGCGTCTAACTAACCATCCAGCACTCTCTACCTGTGGAGCTCCACGTAACTCTGCCGCTCTTCCTACAGGTCTCAGATGCGGATCCAGTGCTTACTTAAACTCCCCGCTGCTTGCATTATATACTGAAGGACAAAATATTTGGTTTTGAAACATGAGCGGACTGTCACCAGAGTCTTTCCCCCCTAATGGACCACGAAAGGTAGGCGCTTGCCGAAGTAAATCCAACTCTTATTTTGGGCTTAAAGTGAAAAAACTTTATGTTAGTTGTCACCGTACACTTCCAGACTTACTGCCTATAGCTTAAGGCTAGTAGCAAGGAACTAAAAAAGAGGAAATAATACAGGCTGAAATCTAAGATTATAAATTACACTTACTACCGTGAAAAGTGGTAGTATCTGTTCTTAATTGGAACATAGCCGTTATTTTATTTCTGTGTAGTTCTTGAAAAAAACAACGTTGTGTTGTTTTATTTAAATAATCAAATCATAAATTAGATTGTCTTGTTTTATACGCGTCATGTGTAAAACTCTGAGCAGACCACGTCAGAAAAGCTCATTAACATCGCTACATAGTTTGTAGTTGTCGTCAGCCAAGCTGGCAAATGAAAAGCAAGTATTTCCCCTAAAATATAGCCTAGATAACTGAAGAGCTGCGATGACGAACCCTCAGCACGTATGAGGATATTTTATCCTGTACAACCACCTGACTGTGTTTCTTTCTGTTTATTTACCATGTAAACCAGCAGTTTATGAGCTCGGCCACCAGAGGGCCTTCTAAGCAGAAGCCTATTGCATACTGAGCAAGTAAAATTAGGTTTCACTGTAGGTTCAGTGCTCTTATATGCAAGTAACCAGACATTTTGTATTTAAAAACAGCGTTAGAGGAATTGTATTCATTTAGGTATCCATATATTTATTATTTATTTAGATCCTTAAACCAGAGACCATATTTCGATCACTTCACAGGAGTGACATCAGTGAGTTCTTGGACTACATACATGTGTGAAATTGAACAAACTACACACCAGATTAAAACAAAAAACTGTGCCAGAATGTTTGTTGTTTTTATCTAAGCCCCTACTTCTGGCATTCTTTACTGGGTCGGATTACACACATTGTTAAGGCAATCAGTGCAAACATATACACACATAAACATAATCTTTATTCTACGCTCAGCTAGACACCACTAAAGTTTTATGACTGCATCTTGAAGTGTTTTGACGCTAGTGTGCTGACAAATGCATTGACAGACACATAAACTCCTGCCAGTGTGCTCAAAATTGCCTTTGTCATGATCACACACCCACACACAGTATCACACAGGGAAATAGTGCTACGCTGTTGCAGCTGATAACAAAAAAACTGAATGTAACATTGTAGTATTAGTGACGTATGTGTGACAGCATGTGTACACAGCTTTCAAATGTTGCAACTGTGAGAGCTCAGTGTTTTTTACATACTGTTAAGTGGTTCAATAGAGTTACTTATGTAACACAAATTATAAGAAAATCACATGTTTAGTGTAGTTACATGTTATATGGTTTTTTTAACTTAATTTATAAAGACGGTGGCACGGTGGTTAGCACTGTTGCCGCACAGCAAGAAGGTCCTGAGTTCAATTCCACCATCAGGCCGGGGTCTTTCTGTGTGGAGTTTGCATGTTCTCCCCGTGTTTGCGTGGGTTCTCTCCGGGTACTCCGGCTTCCTCCCACCGTCCAAAGACATGCAGCTTGTGGGGATAGGTTAATTGGATAATCCAAATTGCCACTAGGTGTGAATGTGAGTGTGAATGGTTGTCTGTCCTGTGTGTTGGCCCTGTGACAGACTGGCGACCTGTCCAGGGTGTACCCCGCCTTTCGCCCTATGACAGCTGGGATAGGCTCCAGCGCCCCCCGCGACCCTGAAAAGGATAAGTGGAAGCGAATGGATGGATGGATGGAATTTATAAAGATTTATAAATTAATTATTTGCATTTATATATTATAAATGCCTAAATAAATATATATAAATAAACATATTTTGCTGAGCAAAAGTAAACTATCCCATAGTGAATGTGAATTAGAAGGAAAGCAGCTTAAAACAACTACTAACTGTACTACGTGGCTACTTTTGACAAAGGACAAAAACTTTATCAATACAGCTTTTTCACTTCTCCCTATTCATCTTTGAATATTAAGCCTCCAAAAGTATGGGACCATTTCTTCCATATCTTATTTCTATGTGTCTGTCTCTAGGGATCACCTGTCAGGTCAATAAATCAAATCAGTTGTATAGTTATGTGGTACATGTGGATGGAATGGCTGAAGTGATGCTGAGAGAATCATTCACTGAAATTATATGCTTTGCTTGCCCACATGGACATAAACCAGACCTGCTGCTAGAGGCACTGCTAAAGTGCTTCTCTTAATATATTCTCATGTAGAAAACACTCTGTAACTGTATATGTTTTTGCTTTGTTTTGATGGCTAGCCTTTTTTTCCCTATATTCATACAGTTATATGAATAACTGTTTTAAAGCACTATCAGCAGGAATACTTTCGAAAGGTTTTAACACTACCCCCTCCACTGACGAAATATACCAGCAATTTTTTTTAAACATTATAGAATAGATTGGAAAAATAATATTTTATTTATGTGCAGTCCTCATTTAGGAGTCTTGCCTAAATGAATAAAGGGTGGGTGATTGCAAATAAAAAGCTAAATATGACTGTTTTGCTTACGGCTAAATGCAGCACTAAGTAAGAATATGTTTAAACAAATGTTTGTTATATGTTCTGAGATTATGTCATTCATATTTGTAAAGTTTTACAAATTATAATGGAGGGTATGGCCTCAAAATAATTTTAATTGACTAATTTATTGTTTAATTCACAAAAAAGGGGGGGAAAAGTGCAACACAGTTTCCCAGACCCCAAGGCAATGTCTTCAGTTTGCTTGTTTTGTCATCCAGTGCTTTCAAATTCACAGCATAAAGTGACAATGAAAAGAAAACAAAAACTCTTGTTTGTGGAATTATTAAGCAGTTCATGTAATTTGTATTCATTTTGCTTGATGGTTAAAATGATTGAAACTTGAAAATAATAATAGAATATTGAGCAAAGTGTGTTAGTGGTTTAAGTCCTTAATTGCTAGTGTGAAAAAATAATTCAGGACAAAGTACCTCGTTAAATTAGTTAGTTAAAGCACAAAGTTAACATAAGTTAATATGAATAAACTGTGCAGTTAGATTTTAAGTAAATGATATGCAGTTGACTGTATGTCCAGAGCAAAATAAGTTTATCACATGTTGAATGAGTATATTAAACATCACAGTAAGTTTAAGAGTTTGTGCATGGACTGTATATCAGGCATTTATTAATGATGTAGAAATCATCACTGTACCTTTCCTGAAATATTGTTATTTTGTTTTGATGGTCATTCTGCATCCTGTAGTAATAGGTAGCCTACCAAAAAGTGCAAAGTATAAAAGATGGATATAGCCACCATGACATCACCAACTGGCTGGTGAGGTTCAGTTTGAATCCTCGGGTTGAGTGTTCATGCTGTCACCGTCTTGGTGTTTTGAAAGCATGTATGACAAACTAGAGGTGGATCTGACTGTGAAACCACATTCTTGTTGTCTAATCAGTTGTTAGTCACAAGTTAGCTTAAACTGAAAAATCTCTTTTTCTGATATATATGGACTAACGTGCACTAAATGTTTTATTTAATATGACTTAAAAAGTATAATTAAGACAATAAATACATCAGGAAAGTATTTGCAGAGGTCAGGGCAGAGGATCATTCTCCCAAAGAAACTGGAGTATTTCTGCTACCACAGGTAACGCCCCCAGGGGCCACAAAAAAATGCATGTTCATTGTAGTTATGGCTATGATTTTCAGACCTGGACGCTATGGCCATCATGAACTCAGTAATGGAATACCAGCAATATGCAAGTAGTATCATGAAAACTTCTGAGTTATACATCAGGTCAGATTAATTCCCCACCATCAGTCCTTTCAGTTGTTAACATCAGACTGGTGTTATGTAGTCGTGTTGGGTAAGAAAAGGGTTTACAAAAACATCTTTTATTCCTACAGCTGTGAATATTTTAAATAAGATGTCATGGAAGATGGTTATTTTAATTTTGCTTTCATTTTGAAGACTTTTTTTGGTTGTCATATTCTTGTATTATTACAGACTGCAATTTTTTACTCTAAAGCCAAATGTGCCAAATATGAATTTATGTTGCTTTGTGACTATTCTATTCTATTCAGCTCTATACTTCACTTCCTGTTCCCTAATGCCCTGTTCCCTAACACACACACACACACACACACACACACACACACATATATATATATATATATATATATATATATATATATATATATATATATATATATATATATATATGGAGAACTGACCACTGACCAGAGAGGTTTAAGATTACACCCATCACCGGGTCACGCTTCGGTAACAAGCCCACATTGTTAGAGCCCACATTTAATTTTAGTGATGGAAAATAATAATATATTTTTATCCAAAATATCAAAGCAAATAGTTTAATACAAAATACAATGGAGTGCAGTTTTATTACAGTTTAAATGCATTATGTGACACATCTGCTTAGATACTCAGTTGAAAAACATAATTATGTTTAAGGATAAATTATAAAATATCAAATAATAACTGGCATTTAAAGAATTTCTGATCCAGTTAGCATCACATTCAATAAACAAATAAGCACGTTATTACCAACTATCCTAATCTTGAGTGGAAGAATAGTAGAATGTTTAAATAGAAATATTATAATGATTATTGTGCTTACATGTCAAACGCTAGTTTATTTTTGCAGCAGAACTGTAACAAAAGGCAATAAAAAATGGTCTATAAGCACATTTTATAAAACATTTTCTTCAAGAAACAATTATGTCCCCCCCCCCCCATTTCGGCTGAAGAGTAAATATACCCTGTTCTCTAAATTAACCACGTGCCTAAAGGTGAGGCAGGGGGTTGTTTGAACAGTAAGTGGTGTTTCATCAGGTCCCCATTACTGTGATAGCATTATGCATAATTCACGTGGGGCTTTAAAGGACCCCTGGAGTCACAGCATGGCCTCTTGGGAGTTATGAAGGCTCGTTTTCTGCAGAGTCAAAAATTATACAATGTTGGTATGATGGAGATAGAGAGAGAGAGACTAGGAAGCAGAAAGGAAGAGAGGGAGATGGACCGTGGCCAATGATCAGCAAGCAGAATAGCTAAAGTAGAGAGATAGAAGAGATTTCATAAAGGCTACTCATCACAGGCCGATAATGCGACCATGTCACCGAGGACGATCGGAGAAATAAAGCCGGATATGAAGCAAGAGGTGATGAAGAGCCGCCAGGTGGTTTAGACCATCTATTCATTTTATTCATTAGTCCGGGTCATTTGATGGAAGCGCCGGCGGGGAGAACGGGTTATCGGGAAGCTTTAGATCATAGCCTGAAACACATTTTGTCCTCAATATGAAGTCGAAGTCCAAAATCCGCCAATAGCGGGAGCTTGGGAACAAAACCGAATTCGTAGGTCGCATGTTTTAAATAATTATCTACATCTCACGTTTTCCCTCCCTTGATGTTCTCGAACGGAGGTGTGTGGAGAACAGAGCGATTCGACCCTGCAGCCGATGCCCGGAGAAAAAAGCAGCCTGTGTGCAGGCAGCTGTGGACAACAGGAAGGTGGTACCCACGAGTCGGTGTTTATTATCTGGGATCTGACTCCGGAGGCACGTCGCTGAGGTATGGGCTGCGCTCCCAGTATCCACGTCTCTCAGAGCGGGGTGATCTACTGCCGAGACTCAGACGAATCCAACTCCCCCCACCAGACCACCACCATCTCTCAGGGCAACGCAACCACGCTCCACGGGCTCTTCATCAAGACCGATGCGGCCGAGACCATCCCTTCCGTCATCACCTACCAGAGTCGGCACTCGCGCAACAACTCGTGCCGGGATCGCAAGGAGAACAGCGGAGGGCACATCCGCATCGAGGCCGAGACGCAGACCAGCCACACCAGCGTCAAGGTACAGTGGCTGTGACAGAACCGAACATGGGTGTGCTGGCATATGGTCACCGCATCAGCAGAGTCGTGAGTGAAAAGCGCACTTGCGAGAGGGCCATTGTTGTTGTTGTTTGTTAGTTGATGAGGCCCAAACCTGTGGGTCCGGGATTAGAAATCTGGCTGCAGTTCATTCAATCCCTCCTCATTAATTCGCCCTGTGTCAAGCCATGCCTGCAGCCAGCCATGTGTGTAACAATGATGATAATTGAATGTATGACATATGACAGTGGCCTTACTAAAGGATCTGGTGTAGGCAGGGTGTTATGCTGCATAATTGCATTTTAATGCACAAAATGTGTTAATCTTAAGAATGAGCTTACACGTTGACTGAGGACTCTGTAGCAGTGTGTAACACAGTAAGAAGATAAGGGCATTTTAAGTTTCTATTGAAGAGTACCTGCAGAAGATGGACCATATTTGTGTTTAGTATTTCTTTATAACACGTGTTTGCACCACACTCCACTTCATTGCATCCACAGGAGAGTTATAATTGCTCATAAATGCGTTACTAAGCACTTATACATGATTACATATGTACTCTGCAGTGTGTTATGAAACCATGTTCTATATAAGTACTACAGAGTTTTAAAGGCAAGAGTTACCAGAAGTTTTTACTTTACAAAAAAACCCAAACTCGGGTCTAGCTTTCCCTGAAATCCCCACTTAGCGTGTTTCTCGCCATCAGCCATCTCTTGTAGTCTAAATCTGTGCTATAAGAAAAGCTTGTTTGCAGGCTTTTGTTTATTATCTCTGAGTACAGCCCCAAAGCTCCAGGCAGAGGTTCCCGGAAGCAGACAAAGACGTGAAATGAGCAACTGTACATGCAGTGGGTCAGTACTTCAGCAACAAAATGCAAAGTGTGTTTCAGATTGCCTAAAGTCAGAGGATCAGCTCAGATTTGATAACTTTGGTTTATATCCTTTATATCAACCCCATTTATGACACTGTTTGCTTTAAGATGTGTAAAAACCTATTAATCTAATAAATTAAGTCATTATGAAGAGGATTATTATTTGAGTCATTGTGGAAAAAAGAATTAATTGCTATTAATTTAATGTAATAATCTGTAATGCAGGAGTCAAGCTTTCGGAAACAGCCACATTTTTGTGGATAAGTACATTAAATGTATTTCAAAGTTTTCAGAGAACACGTTTTTTAAAAATAAACACTATTTTTTATACTGAAAAAAATGGTAAGCGGCTCACTTAATCAACATATTGCAGATATTTAAAACGTTGATAACCACGTGAAAACTGAGACAAAACTGAGCACAGCGCTGCTCTGCTCTGCTTAGCAGTTTTCAAATCTTTTCATGAAGTTCGTGTGCTTTTTACTTGATGAAGGATTTCTCTCATGAGGAAGCATGTGAACAGATACTTCTTCATATTTATGATCAAACCCCAGAGGATATAACTGTGTTTTGCTAAGAAGTAGTCTAGCAGATGATCGTGTCATCAGACTCTGAGAATACATTAACCCATTCAGGCCTGGATGAGATTCAGAGACTTTTATCTCTGAGGCTAGCATGGTTCCAGTTGTTTTTGATTGTTCATATTAAAAAGCTTTTAAATTGTCCTTATTTCACATTTGTGGATAGTCTTTAACACTTTTCATTCATTTTTCCTGATATTTGTCTTGTCTGCTCCTAATATGGAAGAAATTTGGCACGCGTGAAACGACAAGACATCTTCACAAATGACATGAGTCATTCCCACGAATGAAAACATTTAGTCACCTTAACCTAGACTTCTTGCCAGGAGCTGGAATTATAGCAAACAGTTTGGTAACATTTAGGTTCAGCAGTTGAGTACTTTTTATAGATTTGTGTCATGAGTTAAGTGTAGCTCAGACAGTGTGTGTGTGTCCTGGTTTGTCAGCAGTTCCTTACCGCTCTCTCTCAGTACCCCCCTCCATGACTGAGACAGGATCAATGATGCCATTTATTATTAAAGCCATCTGCCTTACCCTGCAGGATCTTGATCATCTGACACAGTGTTGATCACACTCCTGTGTGTGTGTGTGTGTGTGTGTGTGTGTGTGTGTGTGTGTGTGTGTGTGTGTGTGTGTGTGTGTGTGTGTGCATGTTTATATACACCAGTCATTTGTTTACCCCTCTGGTCAGTACATCAGGAGTGTGAACAGTCACATGTAAAGAACCGGTACTGGTTTCCCCACAGGGCTTTATGCCAAGGCGCTGATTTAAAACAGGAATACACCAACAAAAGCATGAATTGGCAGATTCTCACAATCAACCAGACACATTTTGTTTAGAACACAGGCTGTATTTAAAAGATGGAAGTAATTTTTGTGACGTGACCCACTGGTTCCTGGAGTCTGCAACTCCTCTTTGTTGGTGCTGATGGTTTCCAAGGTCACAAGGGACCATATTCAGACCATAGGGTGAAGTGCAAAATTATCAGCTTATGCTAGCAAACTTGGTTAGCAAGGTGCATCTGCATTACACAGACTCACATTTCTGCTTATACTGCAGAGAAACAAACTTAAATACCGGAATCCCAGTCTTTGTTTCAGACAGCACGCATGTTATTTGTTAGATAATTTCATTGAAAATGCTCAAATCAGCGCAAACACTCTAAAGACGGCTAGTTCACTAGTACGTTATGGTTGTCAGTGTTGCTCATGCAAATGTCAACTTGCATAGTAGCAGATGCTAACACATTTGGTGTTGTTTCAGCACCTAGTTTAGTTTCGGTAACCCAGTGTTAGAGGCTGGGTTAGAGACACAAATGTACAAATAAGTTTGTCTTTACTAGCATTTAATAACACTTCAGGGTAGGGGAATAGAGATTGTCAGATGACAGAGAGGGAGTGTGCCGCATCAGTTGGAAAAGATGAGACGTTCTGAAGAAAACTGCAGAAAATCCCACGTACCTCAAGCACTGCATTTCTGCAGGTTGATGTCACAGTTGGCATCCGCAATGACCAACACAACAATCATAACCACAACTATAGAGACTTTAATTAGAGGACATGAGCCATAGCAGATACGATCTGCCCATATTAGCACTCCTGTTAAAAAAGAGGCCATGCCTCTAACTCTAGGCCTTAATTGTTAATTATATATTATTTAATGAATTCTATATTGTTGGAGCAAATCGGCTTTAGAGGCCAAAAACCTTTGTACCAGGCTATGCATTATTTACATGTTATAACGTGATAGTCCCTGGGGATTGACTCATATTTAACAAGTCCAACGTGGATTAAACATGCAAAAATTCAGCAATGATAAAGTTCTGTGTTCTTAAAAAATAAAATAAACCAGACCAAACCCAGTTAACACAATTCTTATAAATTCATGCCAGTTTGTAGAAGGTCTATTTTAAGTTTTTTCTTTGGCAAACAAAAGTGAGATCAGGATTGGAACAGAATGTTGCTGCTGGTAATACATAAAGTTGTAGGTCAGCAACAAACAGACCAGTGCTATGATGAGAAGATACACCATATAATTTGTGAAGATGCAATTTATTCTGCAAAGTCAGCATATCTAATAAACAGACAAAACACATAATAACCAAGAAAATGTTTATCATATAAATTGTGAGACTGGATCCATTATACTTTGTTTCATTGGCTTTCCAGATTGTAATTTTGATTTACACATGACAACTGTGCAAGTATGCACACCAAACCAAAGCTAAGCATACACAAACCTCACGTCCTTTGTAATGCATCAAAACCAAAGCAAGAGCCCTACAAGCATTAGAGTCCCTCCTCCTCTCTAATTACTCTTTAACTCAGATTATTGATTTCATTTAAACACATCAGTGATGTCTTGCATAACAGTAAGAAGTAACAATGTAACAATTTATTTTGCTATTAAGGAGAACTCGTACATCCACTGCAAGCTCTGTGTTCTCTTTTTATTTTAGGTATGAGCCTGTTTTTCACACTAAAAAACAACTTTTTTTTGCCATAAATATAAGATTAAAAACATAAAAATATATAATATAATATATATATAAAATATAATATTAAAAACATTCAAATGAGCTTTTTGTTTGGATGGGGGGTGGGAAACCTATGTCAGTGTTTTACACAGCACTGATGCAGCAGTGAATTTTTTAGCTGTTTGTAAGGATGACAGCACTGAACAAGTGAATCGTAAAGTCACAGATGGGAAAGGCCCATGGACATCTTAATGCAGAGGTTCAAGAAGAAGAATTCAACAGAAGCCTGCATTACAAAGCAGGATTAGGGGCTTAGCGAGCCAACTTCAGTTTTAACCCTGGGTTTTCTGTGTTACCAAGGTGGGTTCATCGTCACAGTAACACGTTTAGCCTACTCGTGAAGAGGTTTTGCTTGAGATAAGAGATCATCGCATACAAAACCACTTCAAATTGGCCAGTCAGTTCTCTGGCACATAGTCTCACCATTCCTGAAGTTAGCCTACTTGCCAGTTCTTCTCATCTTTCCTTCGTTGATTTGAGTAGAATCACACAATAATACAGCACTTTTATTATACACATACAAACACACTAGCACAGCACTGCTGTGGCTGTCTTGCTCTGGGTCTGCACTATGTGATCAATCTCTTCATATTTTTCTAATATAGTTTTTCTTTATTTACAAAATATGCTGCTCTGCTGCAGTTAGACTTATCATGTTTGTAAGTGGTCATATGTAGTTATGTATTTGCATGCTCTTGTAGCTAGATTAGGTAACCCTAAGTTGATATATTGGGTTTCGTTTTCTAAGGTTTTACATGTCAGAATATAATAAAAATCATCTTAAATCTTATAGATACTAAATAATAGTCACAAAGTATTGTAGTGTCATTATTTATTTAACAAAAGCTGAGCCAAAATGTAGAAACTATGAAAACTAACTACACCCCGTGATTCATTTGCTTGTAGAACCACCTTTAGCAGAATAGCTTGAAGTAACTTGAAGTAGTTTTTCTCTGTATGACTTCATCAGTCTTTCATATCACCATGGAGGAATTTTGGCCAACTCTGATTTACAACATTGCTTCAGTTCATTGAGGTTTATGGACTTTCATTTATGCACAGCTTTCTTTTTTGATCAGGCTCAGCTCTAGATTCTGACTGGGCCATTGCAGCATTGTGATTCTTTTCTTTTCCAGTTATTCTGTTACAGATTTTCTGGTGTTTCTTGGGATAATTGTCCTATTGCACGAAGCCTTTTTGGCTGAGCTTTAGCTGTTGGAAAGATGGGCTCACATTTGACTCTAGAATGCCTCTAGAGGAGTTTATGGTCAACTCAATGACTGCAAGGTGCACGGGACCTGTGAATGCAAAACAAGCCCACACCATCATCATAATTAACACTGTTTGTGCTAATATGCTGTGTTTGGTTTTCACCAATCATGTGCTGCCATGTTATTTTTAAGAGGGAAGAGGCTTTCTTCTGGCAACCCTCCAAAACAAGCCATACTTGTCAAGTGTTTTTCTAATTGTACTGTCTGGCTTATTTGTACTGAACTTTAACATTTCACATGCTAACTGAGGCCTGTAGAGTCTGACATGTAGCTCTCAGGATTTCTGAGCATTGGGATCAATTTGCTGGTACATCCAGTCAGCGGATTATTAGGAACTTGAATGTGTTCCACTTGTGAAGAATCTTTCTTTGTCTAGAATCATGGACTTCAAATTGTTTGGAAATTACTTTTAATCCTTACCAGACTGATGGGCAGCATACATTCCTTTTTTAAGTTCATCGGTAATTTATCTTCTCCTTGGCACTGTGTTAACACACACCTGAATGCTTCAGGCCAGTAAACTACCTATACTTCTGTTTTTGTAGAGGAGCTCACCCTTGCTGATGATCAGTTAATCAAGTGCATTTAATTGCAAGATGAAGCAGTGAGGGTGTACTTAGCTTTTCTGTGTTATTTATTTAGTTTTTTTCTATGGTGACTGAGCAGTACCAGGAACAATCATGCTTAAATACTGAAATTGAGTTTCCCTCGCCAAATGGTAAACGACTGTATTTTTTACTCCACATAAAGTTGACTGAAAGCTCCTCCTGCTTGAGACCTACAGGATGATGCAGGACTTAGGTTGGGTTCCCAATCCACTCATGTAAGTTGGAGAGTAACACTACAATAGCAACCTCCTTAAGTCCCAGCATATAAATAGGAACAGAATAAACTAAACAGTTCGCAGTTACGTTGCAGCTGAAACAGGGTGAATGTTGATACTGTTAATATTTACAGCTCCAGTCAAATTGGACTCCTCAGTCAACATGGCGTGCAAAGTGTTGGACTCAACCCGACTCAACCTTAAGGCAAATACCTAGATCGTTACATAGAGGCATACTGAGAAGTTTTGATTTTGACCGATTTCTTCAAATGCTGTTCTGTGTGGCAGCTCTTTGAGTGCCAACCTGCTTCCTAACAATGACTAGATTAACATGTAATGTTTAACTTATTCCCTGACATTAACTAATAACATTGACAATTCTAATAAAAATATCTTAGCATGTTTTCAAAATGCTAAATTATGCAAACCAAACATGATAAATCCAGAAACGTGATCAAGAGCTGTTATTCTCTACAGTTCTACAGTTTGCTGTTACTTGTAGGATGAACCTAACATCTAAAGGTAGCAGTCAAGAAGTTTGTTCAGACGACAGCTTTAAGCCACGTCAAAATATCAGACTCTCACTGTAAGCTTATCATTGACTTCATGCTGTGGACAGAAGTCTAACAGATAAGACAGAGGCCGACCTCAAGTCCATGTAGACATTCTAAGAAGGCCACTTCAGTGCAGATAAGGTGAGGCCTTGTTGCAAGGACTGTGATTCATGCAGACACCAAGGCCTGGTGTTAACAATGATGAGGAACCTAATTCGATAAGCGCCAAGTGTTTGGTATTTATCTGGCAATATACAAAATGAAAATCCAAAACATTTCTTTATTGGTTTCGATAAACTTGAAAGTGACATAATGCATAGAAGCAGAAAAAAAGATTTATCCCTGCTCTGAAGGACACAGTAACGTCATTCTGTATCACTTCTGATTTCTAAACAGTCTGACTTTCAACAAAAGAGCCACTCATAAGGTCGAATCTACACGAGAAATTCCCCCGCTTTGTCATTACTCAAAACAATTACACTCTGGCCCGTAAGGCGTTTCTGTTCTCTAGCCATGCTGTAAACTAGCTAGTCATCTTCATAATCTAACATCAACAGAGAAAACACCTTCAAAGGACCACATCAAACATACACTAAGTTTGTTACGTTTATTGCATTCTGGGGAATAAACTGTTCAATTAAATGTGCTGCGAAATGTTTGATGGTCCTTCACAATGAAAGCAATGTTTGATCTGTATCATAACAATGTGTGTACAGTATATGCAATGACATTATATACCTGGCCTCAGGAAACAATTAAGGGGTTATTTATACAGCACCTTTCAAAGCCAACATTACAAATTGCTTCACAAAAACAAAGACTGAAATTACTCCAAGATGAAGGCAGCTCCAACGTTCAGAAGTTTGTAATTAGTCGAAGATCTAAGTCATAGGCTTAAAAACCGAAGCCATTTTTAAGGGGGGTGGGAAGGAAGGGCTGTGTGACGTGAAATATTAGGTTTGTGTGTTGTATGTTACTTTGTGGTATAATTAATTTAGCAAAATGTGTGAAAAAACAAAAATAAAACAAAAACCAATAAACCGTCCCTTTTCAGGGGATTTTTGTTTTGTTTTGTTTCCCATTTTTGCTTGGAAGAAAAGAGACTCAAATGATTATTCATATTAACTATTTGTATACTTATCTATCTACTGCTGAGTTGTTCTGAATTTTGTGAACACCGGTGTCATGTTTTAAAATGCCAAATCAAACACTATATACAGAACCACTGCATATTGACTGTCAACTGGAGAGTATAACATCACATTTTGGGGTGGCTGTAGCTCAGGAGGTGGAGCAGGTCATCTACTGATTGGAAGGTTGGTGGTTTGATCCCTGTCTCCCACTTGTCTGCATGCCAAATATCCTTGGGTAGTTAGTAAGCGCTTAAAAGCATAGGTGGGTGAATGTGGTATGTTGTGTAGAGCACTTTGAGTACTCCGGGAGAGTAGAAAAACGCTATATAAGAATCACTCAATGTACATTTTCATGAAAATCAAAAGAGATTGGATTTTTAAAAGCACATAAAAAATAATAGTCACTTTGTGTGTGACGATGTTTGTGCAAAGTGTTGTTCAGATTGGCTCGCCCATTAAGGAGGAGATAGGTTACATATACTACATGTACATATACAATTATAATAAGTTATACTCTGTAGTTTTTTGTTTGTTTGTTTTCCAGAGTTACAGATATCCTTGAAAGCTCACTTAAAACGTAACCAGCAATTCAGTACAGCAAAGTAGCTTATTTGTCCATTGTGATCATAGATACTAGCATACACTATATGGGCCACACGTCTTAATCTTTGAATTCATGTGTTTTTAGTCCCATTGCTACAGTTAGTCAAAGACCTGTCCGTGCAGTCTGCCTTTCAAAACATTTTGAAAGAATGGTTTGTTCTAAAGAGCTCGCTGAATTTGAGTGTGGTGCTATAATAGGATTCCACCATTGCAACAAATCAGTTTCTTCAAGTTCTTCAAGAAATCAAGTTTCTTCACTCCTAGATATCCTGCAATTAAGTGTAAATGGTATTTTGGAACCACAGCAACTGCCAAGTGTCAGAACACAGAAAGTTACAGAGCGAGGTCATTGAGTGACTGTTTAATATTGCTAATTTTTGCTATTACACTATTGTTTCCACTGTAATCGCCATAATAAGATGTTATGAAAATGTGATATGTGTTTAAATACTGTAGATCAATAAATCTTTAAACCCCTATTATTCATTTGTGTAATCAACAAACATTGTTTCTTAATTTCTTTACATCGCATGAGGTAGTGGGACATGCAGCATAATTTGGCAATTAATTATGGCCTGAATCAATAAACAGAAATGACTTGATTATTTTTTTTGTTAATTTGTGTTGTACTGTACGTTGTACAGCAGCAGCATCCTTTTACAGTGTTTAGCTCTGTTTACAAAGAACATATTACTGTAATTTAGTGTATTTTTGTGCCATTTTGTTAAAGTGTATCTTTGCAGTATATTTTGCGACTTGTTGCTGTAACAGTGTAGTGTGTAAAAGTAGATTATGATTTTTTTTAAAGGTTTTAACAGAGCAAAAGTTCTGTACAGGAGCTATACAAGAAGATTGTCCTAAAACGACCTGCCTGATTTCTGACAGCTGCTGGTAGTATGGGACATTTAATTAAAACCAATAATTTATTTTATCTTGTTCTTGAGAAAAGGCTTATATGGCTTGTTTCACAAACCTGGACATGACAACTGAATACTTTATAAAGAAGAGTGAAAAAACTTTTACCTTACCTTTCTGCCAGGACACTGGCTGCACGATATAATTCAACTTGTATTACAGCTGCATTACATTGAGACTGAGCTTAAATAAACATATTATGCTGTAGTTGCTTTTCAGTTCAGTGACTTTGAGAATCCTCTGTTCCCTCTCTGTCATTCTACATATCTGCTGGTGTTGGATTCAAACAAAAAACAGATGATACAAATTATGTTCTTTGAAAACAAATTTTGTCTCATGTCATGGTTAATGGGCCTCTTTTAATACTCCATAAAGCATTAGGTCAGTCAGTCTTTCAACCAAGTTTAATTTATAAGCCATCGGCATCAACTTTATTTATTTTTTTCATTTTCTGTTAGCTAGGTTGTTGGTTTTCAGCTGCTGTGGATATACAAGAAAGCTTTCATAGTCTCATTTATACCTGTTATTTTAACACGAAGAAGCATCTGTCTCTGCACTCGATCCAAAGTCTTCTTTCACTTACTTCCTCTTAATGTCTATTCGTGAGGACTCTGTCAGCTATTCTAAGAAGAGATGGTCCCCAATGATGGCTTTCCTTAACACTTCTTCCATCATCTTCTAACTAACTTAGCTGACTCATCCTTCTCCAAATTGATCTCTCAGCACTGGTTAACAGTCCCATTTCTACTGCCTTCCTTCCTGTTCTGTTTCACATCTGGCTGTATCGTCCTCAAGTAAAACAAAATTGCTCGTATACTCAAGAAACCAACACTCAAACCCAATTATATATTTTGAAACTGGGCTTCTTGTTGTCACTGAAGCACTAAACAATGACTCATTCCCCGCAGTCTTCTTATAACTACGTTTATGCTTTTAACACCGAGCCACCAGATGCTCTGAGTCTTTCCTACCAACTCTGTTGGGTCATTTCTTACTTGGTTGACCTTGTTTCTTTGTCCTGTTAGACCACACTATGTAGATAGTGATCCCTGCTCAGCTTTCCAGGAATGTCTTTGTGCTTAGACACAAACATCTCTGATGTAAGGACCACAAGTGTGAGACAACACAGTCCTGCATGTCTGCAATGTTAAGTTTAATCCACGTATTACTTTTTACAGGTGCTTTACAGTAACAGCGACTAGTTCTCTTCTTACTGTGAAGCAGAAAAATCACAAAGCACTTTGCACACCTGCTTTGCATTTGCTGGAAAATGACAGAACTTCACCAAGTTATTACTGAGAAAAAATTAAACATATTGTCTCCACTATATTACAATCAGGCATTCCATATATAACTCTGTCTCCCTCTCTCTCTTTCTGTGCACATGCTTTATTATTTTTTCAAGTTAGTAGTTTTGCTTTAGTTGAAAATGCACATGCTCTTGTGCATGAGTAAACTGTGGTACTTTGTCATTTGCAAGACAACATGGGACAATGGGTGTTTTTCTGTGTGTGCTTTTATGGGGGTTTTTTTTCAGCCTACGTGGCTCAGAGGTGAAACAGTGCTGGACTTTATACATATGAGGCTGAAAAGGTTCAGGGGCACTAAATGGAAATATGCAAAGATGGGTTAATGTGTGCCCAATAGACTGCATTTAAAAGAAAAGAGATAGAAGAATATGCAATGGATGTAGCATCCAGCCAGTGTGGAAGTGACCAACTCAGATGTAATGTAAAGACACAGTTATCTGTTGGTTGGTGCTGAGCAACAGACTAGAAAAACTAGAGTGTAAACTTCACACAGCAGCCTATGATATTAGTCAGAGATGCTAATTTTGCTGCATTTTAACATAGATGTTAAAACCTCAAGTGGCTATTTGACAAATTGTCATTTTTGCCACTTCCCCATTAGTTTCAGTTTTCAGTCCTGGAAGTCGCTGTTTGCTTTAATAAAATTAAGCTTCTTATATTTCAAGTGCTGTACCAGAAGTCTTGATGTTTGTGATAGTGGCTTCTTGAAATGTGGGCAGAAATATGTTCAGCTTCAAGCCTAAGCACCACTGACAAATAATGCTGTAATGATGGGTGGTTAAGTCATCGACTGCTGCCCGCCTCACTGCTTTAGTCATACAATTTGTATGACTGCGAGTAGAGTTTGTGTATAGCATGCGTTATTATGGCACTGGTGCTTCTTGTGGAATTAACAGACATCCTCCTCCCACTCTTTCTCCATCTCTCTCTCTGTTTACGTGTAGAAAGAGTACAAGCTTCTCTCCATGGGGAGGGGAATTTTAATACTGAGTGTTTAAAAGTCTGTGTTTATGAACACTTTAGCAGCAAAAGGCATTCAATAACAAGTTCCATTTTTAATGAGAAAAAAAGCCACTAATACAAAGAAATAAATAAATAACTGGGTATTGCACACATGTTGGCCACTATGATACAGTATGATATGGTGCACTGCTGACTCAGTGTGTATTTTGAAGTGTGGTGTAAGCATGTGTGTGCATGCATATGCTCAAGAGATGCACATGTAGCTGAGTTGCTTATTCACATCAGAGTGACGCATGTGCTTAAGGAGCCTGCTGAAGCTGTCCAGACAAGCTGCAAAAACACACGCACACACATATAGAGCGCAGAATGTGATGCTCCTGCAGTGGGATTATCAGGTAAACCTGTGAGTTCAATCTGCGGCTGGTGGTTAATACCTTCTAAAGAAGTTTGTAGCGGGCGGCTCCATTCTGGATTGGTGTTGTGGCATGAAAATATGCGTGTCTGCAGCATAGAAGAGTCATCACAAAATCTGTAGTTAAGGCTCCAGACATACAGATATTTGTTGTAGATTTAAAAGGCTATTTGTTATCCTGTTTGACTTCACGCATCTGGCTTGTAAGAGGAAGTACTTGGCTTGTTGCACTGGGGACTGAACGTGGGTGGTAAGGAAGACGATTAAAGTTTGTGAAGTGCAGCGGGGGCAGACAGGTTGTGGAAGGAAAAGCAATATGCTAATATGCTGCTGGACATTAATGGTAAAATGGTAAGAAATATTCACAGCTTTTTGCTCTGTCTGTATTTTTTTTTAAGTGAGTGATTTATCCATTCTCAGTGCTGTCATGTTTCTTCAACAGGTTTCAGCTACAGAAGAATGTGTAGGACCCATGAGATTGTCTCAAGAGCCAATTCAGGTAAGAGTAAGACAGCCCGTTGGGTCATGTTCATACCTAATGTTTAAGAACAACTGATGAGTGCAGTTTATGGCACCAAATTTCCACCCCCATAAGTGTAATTTAGTCTCCTAGATAAACAAAACGGATTCAAAATGTACTATGAATTCCCTGTTTGTGTCCAGTTGGAATTTCTATATGCAACTTCATTTAAAACAGGGAAAAACAAATACACTGCCTATGCTACTTATACCATTTATACTGCTTATAGTTTATATCACATTAGGACTTCTTCAGATTTTATCCCAGAAAAAAATCCTTCCATCTCTACTAAAGGACGAGAATACTTTTGCAGATTGATTTTTATTCGTAAAGTGACTTTATCCACAGTGTGGTTAACAGTATTTGCTGTGATAATGATTTACCTGACTAAAGTTGTTGAAGATAAATTTACTTTTTTGATTTAAAGTAAAATATGATCTTAGCCACATAAACCCTGTTTGCCTTTGTAGTCCAAAATGTTCTTTTGTATGTCCCCGAAATAATATCTTCTATCCCTTGCGTTGCATTCATTCTTGAATCAGTGCTCTAAGACATATTTGCTGTGATGTTTTCTGGATATAGTTTGCCATTTTAGATTAATTTTATGCATCTTAAATACCTGTAGACACCTTGTCTGTCCTCTGTAATTTCGGTCTAGCTAAGATTTCATCTTGCCTATCAAGAACTCGAGTAATATTGTGAGGTTAGGCAGGGTTGAGTCAGGGACTGTCTGTACTCATCTTCTGGTTAGGGATTAGGACATGTGCTAACAAGATTTATCCTTATGTAACAGAGAAAGTAAGAGCTCTCGGAGGTGACTAGCTGGTTAGATTACAAAGCATTCCTTATTCCAGCAGTTCTGCTACTTTATTAGCTGCTCGTTTATTGCTTTTATTTGATTTGCTTTGGTTTGAGCTGTGCTGCTTTGACCCATCTCCAGGGGTTTTTGAGTTCAGTTCAGCTCCCACTCCAGTGTGGTGATGTGAGAGGCCTGGCATGCCACTCGTGTTCATGCTGAGCTAAAGAATCCCACTCTATCCCTTCACCCTCCTCCTTATTTACCAAACCCAAAAGCACTATAGCTTGAAATCTCTGGCAGCATGCAAGCAGGTGGTGGGACCGAGGGCTTTATTAAAAAGCCTTTTTTGACTTCATCTCATGGCCCATAAAACCCTAAAACTGCTCTTTTAGTTTTACGTCCAACCTTCTGCTGGATCCATGACCTGAGTCGCTCCTCCTCTACTTCACTCCTTCCACAGGAACAGAGAGATGAAAAGAGAGATAAAATGTTCTGCAGCAGAGAGTTATATATTGTGGGTTTTCCTTGACATTTACTATTACTGCCTAGTGGCCCTGGAGAGTTTCAGATTTGCTACATACCTCCTCCATCAGCTTATCTAATGCTTCATGTGGTTTCACTTGTTACACACATAATTAATAATCTAAAGTGCATTGTAATTATATCGCAGATTCATGTAAAGAAAGGTAATTCTGTTGTTGAAAACTTTTGTCATTTTGTATCTTTAAACTTTTAATGCCTTTTTGTGTGTAAGCTCAACTATATAAACAACTGCAATTGCAGTTGAAGCTGTTGCTCAAATAATTCATGTGTTCATCAGCAGAATCCTTAATGGAAGGAAGTTTTATCATTGGTTTACTAAAAATAAGAGCTTGTTAAATGTAAAAGCAATGTTTCTGTGTCTAATTAATCCTTGACAATTTTATATGTAAGTTAAAGGCATCACACCTTTGATTTGCATCTAGTTTATCGTGATATAATATGTTGAAAAACAACTCACTCATACAGACTTTGTGTCCTCTAACTTTGACACAGATTTACTTGGTTATTTATTTATCTGAAATAAGTCCTCAGACATTTATTTATTTATTGCAATTCTTTTCTTTTTAAAAGATTTTCCATGTGGATATTCAGAAAATGATAAAAATCCAGTTAAAATTGATGGCCATTAACCAAATCCTACCACAACTAGTTAGGTAAGCGGTGTTAGGATTTTGTGCTTCTTATTTTTTGTTTTTCTTTAATTTATTGATAAATTTTTAAAACATGCTTATTGGAGCGCATAAAATTGTACAATGCAAAATGTAATGAGTTTGTTTTAAACTGTTTAAACTGCAGTAGTGCAATTATCATCATTAAGTCATCTTAAAATGGGACTTTAAAGTAATTTGTAATATCTCAACATAAGTAGCAGAGCTAAAATATGCCAAAGTAAAAAAAAAGAAAGAAAAAAGGTTTAGACTGGAATGCTGACTGAAAGGTAATTTTTAATGAATTCATTACTTTATAATTATATTTAAAAAGCATGAAATCAGTGTTTCATTAACAGCCTGACCTAAACACTGTCTACAATTTTCAAACTAATTCTGGGATGTGTGTGTAATGTGTACGTAGAATATGCTAAGCTGGGAGGTACTCCAAAATATACATGATAAACTATGCAGGTTATAGTTTTGACATCATTCATATGAAGGAAAAAACTTTTTTAACTAACTTTCCCAACTCCCCAGCTATAGTGAGGAAAGTTGCTTTTGTTATAGTCTTACGTGAGAGTCATCTTACACTCTTGTACTCTCTTTTTATCCCAGTAATATCTAGCTCAGTCAAAACTGTTGTTAACCGCTATTTGAGCTGCTGTTCTGTCTTGTAATTACCTTGGATCTCAATAGGCGTGCACATGTGGAGTTTCTTTTGAGCCACACCTGGCAATTCTAATTTTTATCCCACATTTAAATACTGTATCACTGCACACTACAGTTTCCCTGTTCTGCAGTTTTTTATCACTTCATTTTCTAATCTTTGGGGCAGTTTCCATCATATTCATCCAAATTCTACAGAGCTTATGACCTTGTAGTGTCTTGCAACTTCCCCCATTGAGCAAAGCATTGCCAGCAAAGACTTAACCTGCTTGAGAACATGATAAAAACCTCCCCTACTTTCTCCATATCCATTGGCTAAAATCCAGAAAAATGCACATCCTGCAGTGTGTGCTTTTGCATACAAGAGTCGGGACAGGGGAACAAGGGATGATAATGCTGTGCAATCCCAAAAAAGTTGATTGTTAAAATAAAATGCAGGAAAGCTGAAAGAAAAGATTTCATTGGCCAGCCTTTGACCTGATATACAGTTAAATGGCTCAAAGGTAGTTATCCCAGTGACACATCTGTTTGGAAGTCTCCCAGTGTTAAATGGCATCTGACTTGGGTGTGCAAACATGGCAGATTAACCTCTGAACTCTGAAAACAGCAGCAGCCCAGGAGGATAAGCCTTTGTGCTAGCTGAACAGTGTTTTCATGTAAACTTTGAAGGCTGTGACTTAACTGTGTCATTTGGGTGGCTTGATAGGTTTAAAAACTTAAATTGTATTTTAAGGGTATTGTAACCAATTAATTGCATAAACACACATCCATTTGCCTACCATTAACAGTGAGTTGCATTTAGAGAGGCGTCTAGCTCTGACAGATACGATGTTGGTGTGATGGAGTGCAACCATGTGTTTAAATATGTTTGACTGTGTGTATATTAGATGGTGGTATTAAGACCAACGACGCCTCCTATCAGGCTTGTCATTGGTGACATATTTGGGTGGCAGGTCAGAGATGTGTGCGGTCTGTGTTGTCCCAGGGTACGCTAGGTACTGTGTGTGTGGAATTTCACATGTTAGCACCATGGTTACACAAGCCAGCACAGGATCAAAGACTGTAGATCTTTCACAGGCACTCGAAAATGGGAGCCCATTTTCTCCTCCTGTCCTCTCCTTCTGACATCGTCTTTTGGCAGTCTCACCTCTTCTTTTTCATTTTCTATTGTTTCTGTCGCCGCCTGTGAAGGACAACATATGAACACTCTGAAATGCTCTCTGCCTGATTTTACTGTGGAGAATCATGACTTGGACTCCCTTCTGCTTATTTCACCCACTCACTCATTAGCTTTCCCCTCTCTCTGCTGTGCTTCCATGCACTCTATCTGTCACTCTATCCTTTGTTGTCCTTAGAGGGAGTCAGGAGGTGATGCTGCTGCGAGGCAGAGCTGAGTACTGTTGATTCTGGCTGCAGTCCAGCTGCCTGCGTGTATATGTTGTGTTTCCTCACCACTGTACCAAAGGTGGTTGGTGTGTTCATGGTCAAAACACAGTGTGGGATCTAAAACATGTCCTCACTCTGCAGGTTTCATGTCTGTCATGATTCTGCGCTGCTCAGTTTCAGTCAAAGCAGTAATTCACCTCTTGGAGAAGGCATTACCATGACGTTTACATGATGGCGGTTATTCAGCTATTCATTTCATCCATTTTAAATTTCCCCAGTCAGAATCGGGGGGACAGGCAGGTGGAGACTCTCCTAGCATGCTTTTAACAAAAGATAGAGAGGCACCATGCACAGTTTGCCAGCTTATCTAAGGAAAGTCAAGCACACGGATGAGCACACACAATTTCCAATATTTCTCCCAAGCTGCATGCGTGTCTTGGGACTCTGGGAGGAAATCCACAAATCGCCAGAGAGAAAATTAAAACTCAACCCAGAAAAAGCAACAGAGCTGAGACTGAAAATCAAGACTGATGATGACACAGTTGACCATTTTCCCGCTGTTTATTTTTCTCAGTTTTTTATTTTACTCACATCGCTATACTAACAAAACAAATAAAGGTGGTAATACTATGTTTTACTTTACCCAGTTATGCAAGCTTTACAAATGAAGTAGGGTTTTTTAGCTTTTCGTTACATCCAGATAAACTTCCTGTTTTGTCAAGCCTACACGAACACTAAGGGAACATTATGTGCTCATTTCAAAATGAAAACCATCACTAGAGACAAATGCCCGATACATTCTTATATATTACTTTCTCAGAAATGTTAAAATTCGATTTCTGTGCATCTATGAATATACTCCTTAGGGCTCATTATTAGACCTCAAGGGAACAACCATTTCAGGGGCCAAACAGATAGATGTTCCCAAGCAAAGTCTCTCTAGGATCTTTGTTCTTCCCGTGCCGAGAGGCAAAAACATGCATGTTAGGGTAATTGGTGGTTCTAAAATTAGATGTAGGTGTGGATGTGAAAAGGCAGCCTCCATGTGTTCGTCCTGTGATGAACTGCCGACCTCTGTGGACTGTACCGTACATTTTGTTGCATGTCGCCTGTAAAAGGCTCCTGAGATAGACCCCAAGATTAAGATACAAAATTGACACCAGAGGTCCAAGACCAGCCCCTGCAGTGTGCAAACCACCAGATTATAAATACCCTGAAAGAGGGTACAGTGGTAAGACTTAAGAGGTTACTGCCCCCATGACATGCCATCACTAAGGCTATCCCTAAAGGTACAATAACACACTTATTTTATGAGTAATGCATGTTGAAGGTAATAAATTGTTTCTGTTTTTTTAGCCGTTTCTCTATGTACTGTCATGTTTCGTAGCCTTGTAATATAATGATAATAAGATATAGATTGTTCTTAGCAAAAGACAAGAAACAACCAGGCTTGATTTCATAAAATTTGTTGACATTTTAAGCACAGGCAAAGGAAGGAGCTGTTTTTGGTTCCAGTAAGAATAACATTAGGCAGCGATCCTGATGCGAGCAGTATTTCGTGCTTTTTGGTTTCTTCATTAGGGTGGGGCCTCTCTGTTTGCCATTTGCATGTTCTACATGTTTCTTCCCACAGTCCAAAGATATGCATGGTAGATTAAGTGGTGATTTGGATTTAAAACGGTGGATTTGAGCGTAATAATTTTGCATTACGTCAACATAAGGCTGTTTAATTTTTCTTTCATGCAGCCAGTTACTTACTTACTCCATAAACAGTGCATTATGTTAATCTACAAAAAGGGAGGAGTGGATATAATTTAAGCCAGAATTTGTACCTGTTGCTATTCACTGATACATGTCAGTAGCCTCATTTGTCCTGTAACCTTGTGAAAAATGTAACCGGCACATAAAATGTTCTTGGTTTGCTGTCCTGAATAGTGTCCTGTCTGAGTAGTAGACAAAGTGAAATATCTATTTTATAATTATCCCAGCAATAGAAGTACTCTCTTACCCCCATGCCCATTTCCTTGTCTCTCTCCAGGTCTTGCTCGTGTTTGCAAAGGAGGACAGCCAAAGTGATGCCTTCTGGTGGGCCTGTGACCGCGCTGGTTTCAGGTGCAACATTGCACGGACGCCTGAGTCTGCTGTTGAATGTTTCCTAGACAAGCACCATGAGATAATAATCATTGATGGACGTCACTCACGCTATTTTGAGCCTGAAGCTGTTTGCCGGTGAGTGAAGTCTTTCTGACCAGAGTCACTGGTTCTATATTTTCTGTAATTTCTCTATTTTCACTTCAGTGAATGTTTTGAGAGTGTTTCCTCCCAGCAGCTGGGAGAAGACATTTTAGGAAGTAATTTGGTGTTGTATTACATATTTAAGAGTATATTGATACTTCTTTAATGTTTGGAAACCATCTCCTTAAACTGAAAAAGAAAAAAATACTAGCAAAGAAATGATTTAACCAAATCCACATCTTTTTGCACGTAATCATGTGCAATATATAGATCAAACTACATCAGTCAAAAGTTATAGCAAGGAGCAGTGAGTACTGAAGCTCCTATAGCTTTGGGACTCTGTTGTGAAGAACTGGTTGGTGCCATCTGGTGTTCACTGAAAGCAACACAGAAGTCTACAACTTGAAACCTGATGCTCCAAGTTATATTTACAGATTTCTTTATTCAGTTTTTCTCCAAAAGGAAGTACAAGATATTTGACTTCCCAAGTTATAGGAAGCCATAGTTGAGCAGGCACTAAAGTGAGTCTGCACTTTGCTGACATGAAATCAGCCAAAAGCCTGAAAAAGCTTTTTTTGCCCATTTGTCCAAAGTGGCCGTGGCTGTGCTGGCAGCTTTTCAAAAGTATATGCGCCTGCGAAATGATCCCGTTCACTCCCAGTCCTGTGCCAGATGTTAAATCCTTACTGCTCATAGAGTTGTGTGCATTTGTTTATTCATTTACTTATTTATTTACTGAGAACGACCTGTAGTCCTGTGTTCTGGATACATAAATAACATGACTTTCAGGTTTTCAAGTCAGCTTATTCTTTGTTTTAATAAATAAATCGAAGCTGGATGTTCCTTCGATTTTTTGGCATCTATTTAAAGAAAAACTTTATTCCATATTATTTTTAGCCAAGACAAGTGACTACTACTTATGTGTTTGATTTAGTTTTCCTCCAGACCTTTTAGTTATTGGCCTATAGTAAAAAGCTGTGCCCATATATTTTCTTGTGATTTATTTTAAGTGCTTCGTTATTTCCTCAAGTAAAGGAACAGATCCATTTATCTCCCCTGTCTCCAGAATACCACAGTTTGGCAACTCCTCCCTGTTTCCTCCTTCGCTCCTTTCCTCAATGTGTTTTTTTTTTTTTTTTTTTTTGCCTTTTCCACCTCCCGTCCTTATCCACCATGAGGATCTCTTCCATAATCCATTCCTTCTGTTCCTGCTTTCATTCTCTAACACTGCATACTCATTCCTCCTCCACCTCCTGGCCCCTTTCCCTTACGCTTTGCCAGTGGCCTTGTGGCTTTGTGGCCAATCCTCTGAGGTACATGTTTGGTTTGGTGTTTCTGTGTAAAACGCAGAAATGTTCTGTCCTCCTTTTGAGGCAATGACATCAACCCCCAAATCTGTCCACATGTTTGTCCTGTACATGAGTCCAAGCCACTTTTCCTGAACTCCTGCTGACTTTGTATCTGTATTTGTGTTATTTTCAGGATGATCCGTGCCACAAAGCTCTCTGAAAACACAGTTATTCTAGCTGTTGTGCCACAAAAGTAAGTCTGAGTTAATCTTCTTTGTAAATTTTAATATTCTGTGTTAATAATTAATTAGAAAATTATTCACATAAGACTTTAAGGTCTTTAAGGCTCAACTTCAAAACAAACTTCAGATGTTTACAGTATCCATTAGTATGGATGCCTTTGAATGGGGTAGTCTTTCAAAGGCATTTTATCTTACTATGTTGGGTTCATGTACAGCATTACACTTTTTTTAACCATATTAAGCAACCATGAACTCTATCAGGTTCATTTTTTAACTAGACTTTTAATTTGAAAATCAGCACATCAACCGATTATTCCAACACTTTCCAAAAAAAAAGTTATTCCTCAAAATATTTTCATATATTTTTATATAATTCTCTTAAAATCTGCAAGGTCAACAGCAACCTGTCTACGGTTATGGTTGGATGGTGGATTTTATTTTAGTCACATGGTAAACAGACAAATTTTCAGTTGCGAGATGATGTTATAATTTAGTATTACTTTTTGATTTTAAGATTGTTTGTTCAAAATAGAAGAAATGTCTATTAAAAAAGGATGGGTATCAACCAAATGCAAGAACTTTTTTTTTTCAATAATATGACTTTGCTGTTGAAAATCTTCTTGTCTCCTCACCCTCAACCCAGTCACGGCAGATGGCTCCGCCCCCCTGAGCCTGGTTCAGCCGGAGGCTTCTTCCTGTTAAAAGGGAGTTTTTTTTTACCACTGTTGCCAAGTGCTTGCTCATAGGGGGTTGTCAGATTTTGGGGATTTTCTCTATATTATTGTAGAGTCTTTACCTTACATTGCAAACTCCATTGAAACAATTGTTATTTTCAATTGGTGCTGTTCATTTTGGATGCAATCACTCATATTAAAAAAAAGTTGACTGACTTTTGAGAGTTTAAACTGCACAGTTTTCCATTCATTGTTTGAGCAGACCACTCCAAGCATGATTTTGAAAAATGATTGTGGTTGCAGATGGTAATCATTCTTTTCTGTCACTGTATAGACCGTCTGACCAAGAAGAGCCATCTGTTCTTCCTCTCCTCTGCGCTGGATTTAGCAGAGTACGTCCAACAACTTTTGCCTGTGCTTGTGACTTTGTTTATATCAGATGCAGCCCTCAATGTGTTATGCTTGTTTCTCCTTGAGGCGTTTCATTGATCATCTAAAGGTTTTAAACACTTAAACAGCAGCGTGTTGCCAGTTTTGAAAGAGGCACTTATTGTCCATGTTTTTTAATGGTGTGAAAATGACGTTGGAGGTTTCAATACGATTTGCTACTGACTCATTCAATCTTTCCACCCCCTTTCTCTCCTTCAAATGTCACTTAACCTTGTTTGGCCTCCAGAGGTTTGTGGAGAACAACAGTGTGTCAGCATGCTATAATGAGCTCATACAGATGGAGCATGGAGAGGTGCGCTGCCAGTTCAAACTCAGGTACAAGTGGAGGGCAAAGACACATAGATCATATCATGCAATTATGTGAACATGCACAGACATATACTGTGTAAGTGTTCTTTGGTACTGACTTTCCTAATTCTTAGTCTGGTGGCTTTATTCATCCACAGGGCTTGTAATTCCATCTTCACTGCCTTGGAGCACTGCCAAGAAGCTGTGGAGATCACCAGTGAGGACCACATAATACAGGTAAACATATTACACACCTTCCAACGCAGCAAAAGCTTTTCTTTAAATCACAAAGCTAGTGATAGTCAGTATTTGTGTAATATCTGTGGCTTTCATCCTCAAGTAGTTAATCCAAAAAAACTGTGTATGACTTTAATACCTTTACATATAAACTGTGTCTCTCTTAGTTTTTGTCTTGGTCGCGGCAATTGTGAAATAAATAGAAACACAACAAAGCATCACATTTACAGATTTTACATACATTAACAACAATGTGCTACATAAAAAAGTCGAAGTCGAGTCACCGCAAAACAGCATGTACCTCCTTATAGACAGATTATCCTTTCCCCCTCTGTATGGGGAAGAGGTGATCAGGGAAATTTAGACATAAGAGGACAATAAGAAAAATATACAACTTTTTCCTTTAATCTAATAGTTTTGTGGTTATTTCACAGTACGTGAATCCAGCATTTGAACGGATGATGGGCTATCACAAAGGGGAATTGATCGGGAAAGAACTGACTGAACTTCCCAAGAGTGACAAGAACAGAGCTGATCTGCTGGACACCATCAACAACTGTATCAAAAAAGGAAAGGTCAGTCCTGTACCCATTCATCTCCATCCAACCTATCTGTGAGATCTGACAGCATTTCATACCCTGACTGGCCTGTCGTCTCTGAAGGAATGGCAGGGCATTTATTATGCCAGAAAGAAATCAGGGGACAGTATACAACAGCATGTGAGGATAACACCAGTCATCGGCCAAGGAGGGTAAGCCAAGTTAAACAAGCGAACGTTGTTAGTGTACAGCTCCTAGAAAGAAATCTCTGATTCCTGTCCTCTTCCCACAGGAAAATTCGACATTTTGTAGCCATCAAGAGACCGCATATTGACAACAACAATCAGGTTGGTGAAATGATCATCTGATCGTTTACTCTGAAAAGTTTCCTTCCACCCAAGGCAGGGACAATCATTTCCATCAGTTTGTCACTAACACTGCAAAAAAGAAATACCAATCTGAATTTTAGTATGAGTGAGGCATGGCTAATTCTTTAATAATACTGTACCTAGTGTAGAAGCTAATTGTACAAACCTTGGCAAAGGAGAGGTCATTATACAAGGAGTGAAACAGGAGCTTCGGCAATAACAACTAGAAGTTAAAGGTTTTAATCAAATATTTACTCATTCAGGTACTTAAGGATTCTAATGTGGGACTCTCTTTCTTTGCTTACTTGGGGTTTTGGTTGGGTTTTGCTATAGCCACATCTTTAAATGATTCGGTTCTAATATATTTATGTAGTGCCAAATCACAATAACAACCACCTATGAGCAAGCAATTGGCAACAGTGGGAAGAAAAACTCCCTTGTAACAGGAAGAAACCTCCCAACAGAACCAGACTCAGAAAGCGGCAGCTATCTGCCGCAACCAAGTTGGGGGTGAGGAGACAAGAACAATTTCAACAACAAAGTCATATTGTTGGAAAAAAAAAATCATATTCTTGTGTTTGGTTATTACCCATCCCTAAATGAAAAATATTCAGCTCCTACGTGCAGGTGCTTGTAGTTGAAAAAAGAAGAAGAAGAAGAAGAAGAAGAAGAAAACGGGCAGCTACAAAATATTATTTGTGTTGTGGAGCTTAAACAAATGTCAAACTATCAGCAGCGCTAATGCTGCAGTGCTTTTTGGCCCAATCAAGTCTGGTGATGAAATATACCACTGAGTCCAAACTGCACTCACTGATTGCAAACTCTGCTGGCAGTTACATCTATATAAATGCGTCAAATGATCTGTAGGCTAAAGTGTCAGATTTACTTCAATACCTCAACAAAACATGTGGGCTCACAGGCTTCCAGCACTATTGAGCACCATGCACAGCTACTCTGAAGCAGGTGCCGCTACGCTCAGCTGGGTTCCCAGCCAATAACGTCATACTATGCTAAGCTACAGCTAAGCACCAGGATCTCCCACTAAGGCCTAAGGAAGGCGAGCAGCCAGGCACCAAGGCTATTTATACCCTGGGCAAAGCTGCACAGGCACTAGGTTTAGCTCATTGCTCTCTTTCATCGTGTGTGCATAAGGTGAGTCAGCCACTGACATTTGACTGCCAAAGCCAAATGGCACTCATTCCTGCTTGTCGGGGCTGGGAATCCTTGGGCATGGCAGCGACTGATCCGATTCTAGTCATCCCCCACAACCTAAGATGTGCAGTGTCAAACTGGATGGTATTATCACAGTGTCATTTCTAGATTTTATTCATTTTTTACCACAAATTACCATAGGGAATTGATGCAAAGAAGCAACAAAGTTTTAGCATTTGATGGCTCTCTAGAACTAAATCATGACCCGAGGCATGTAGTACATCTTCACTGAGATTATCTATTTGACAACCCAAGGCCACAAAGGCCATTTCAGGATACCATTTATGTGACATTGGATACCCGCTTAAGATCTTTTCCTCTGAGCACTTAAAGCCCCACATTACTCCTCATCTTTTCCCACCCAGATGTTTGGCTGTAGACCATGGTTTCCGTTTCATTGTGTTGTTTAGTTAGCACTCCAGACTTACAGCAGGTTTTGGGTCAGTTTTGTTTGTCTTTCCCCTCATTATAATCTCAACTATTACAAGCTTTAGCCAAGCCAATTTAAAAGATGTTTAGATGTCTGCTTGTGCTTTGCAGCCCAAGAAGAACATTAAATTGTAGCCAGTTAAATCTGGAAACTTTGCATGTCATTAGACATGTTTACACTGTCTTAATCCTATTTACTCAGTATGAGACACACTCAATGCCTAATACTTTATACCCCCTTTGCTTAAAACTTTAAGCAAAGGGGGTATAAAGAAAGACCAACTAGCCAATTCTATGAGATTGAAATGGATTTTAAAAATGACATGTAGCTGAAGTGTTCAAGGGATAGTTTTCATTGCTCCATAGCGAAATTACACGTTCCTAAATATGTAAAAATGATTTACAGTTATAGACAGTGTTTGTATACATGCATAAATGATTGCATAAACATGCAGGTTGCGCTGTCAGCAAGTTGCATAGGTGCAGTGAGTCACTGGGTAAGGAAAATCTTCTTAACCTGATTAGAGGCTCTACCCATCCGAAGAACCTGAGTGTGACTAACAGGATGTACCATGCAAATTGTTACCTATATAAATATGCTGTATTAAATATATGCATGCAAACACACATATATATTGAGAGAGAGGCAGACACAGCAAACAAGTTTAAAATACACAAAAGCTCATAGCCATGAGTTCTGCCTTTCCAAACATTTGTGAAAGAATGGGGCATTCTAAAAGGTTCACTGAATCACGTGTAGTAGTTACTGTAATAGAATGTGACAATGGTACTGGGTCAGTTCTTGAAATTCCTTCCTTCCTAGATATTCCATAATCAACCTTAAGAGACATTATTGCAAAGTGGAAACATTTGGGAACCACAGCACCTGAGCCACAAAGTAGCAGACCATGTAAAGTTGCTGAGTGCAAAGAAGTGCACAGCGAAAAAAAGTTTTCCATCGGTGTGCAGACTTCAGACTCCTTTAACATCAGCATGAAAACCGTGTACCAAGAGCTTCAGGGCATGAGCAGGGAACTCCCACACGTGACCTTAGCACAAAAAAGAAAATAACAGAATAAGCTGCTTAGCATTGGCAGAGGACATTTTGCAAGTTCTTAATGGGCACAACCCACGTAATCAACTCTGTTGCTCCACCCACAGATGTGTTTTACTTACAAGGAAATAAAATTTATTCCCAAGAAGCACTCTTACAATAAAGACATAATCCACCAAACACAAATTTCTTAACTTTTAAAAAAATAAATGAATCTATGATTTAGTGCATTGAAATGTATGTTACCATTAGCTTGACTCATAAGAATTGTATAAATATCACTATATAAAGAATCAAACGCAATTAGCATACTGCTAGTGTCACTGCGCTTGAGCCTATAGTGTGTGTTAACATGCTAAGTAGTTACTAGTTTTTAGTCTTTGAATTAAGAAGTGCTATGTCACTGATACAGAGACAGGGTGGGTTTATATTTATTAAGATCTTGTCCTGCAGACATACATTTTATGATATGCCATTTTTATACTACATAAATCCATTCTGATCAAACACGTTGGTAACACACTGGATCACTTTGCAGGCTATCCACTTTACTTACTTAACGACTTTAATACTGTATTCATAGTCATACTGAATTCTCCAGTCATACATAGGTTGTATTCACAATGCTCTGTTATAGTAATACAAACCTGTATATTCCTTGCAGTTCCTTTGCCTAAATCAATAATTTTTATAGACTGCTAAATCTTAACAATGATACAGAAGGCTGAAATAAGATTGGAACAAATTCTTAAAATATACAGAATGTTAAAATAAATCCAGCATTTTGCTTTAGCCCCAAATGCGTCTGATTATATCCATCACAGTAAATGCATATCCACAGTGCACACCTAAATTTTAATCATCTCTTGCTCTCTGTCCACCAGCTCCACAAGTTCAACAAGGAGGAGAGATACAGCGGGGAAAATTCTCACTCAGGTATCTTACAACATTTTTTTTTCTTTCACAGTTCCTTTATCTCTTAATTGCAGAGGTGTATTTTATGGTTCTCGCAAGTAGAACTAATAGATAAATATAGAATGATATGGAATTATTTTCGGATAGGCTCCATTTGGAGAAGGTAAATTATAGAGTTCATCCACAATGGTCTGACAATGAGAAAATAGGATGGATCATCTCAAACTGGTTTCTTGAATATGACAGCGGGCTGTACTCAAATGCATAAGGCATTGTAACCTTGGTTCTCTGAGTGAGAGAATGTCACATATTCTGAGTGGAGAGATAGTCTCGATATGATAGAGAACTCCCGTTTCACCGCATCCCAAAGGTGTTCTGTAACCAACCGTTTTACATCATGGATGTGTAGCCAACAAACATAAAGCAAATGCATGTGGAGCAGAATTTTTGAGGACTGTTTTCTGCACCTTGTCGAATCTTTGTCACAAAGAATTAAAGCAGTTCTGAAGGAAAAAGGGGATCCTACCCAGTACTAGTAAAGTGTATCTAGTAAAGTGGCTGTTAAGTGTATTAAATTAAATTAAATCAAATCAAGCAGCTAAAGCAAAAGTATTATCTATGCAGAATATATAAATGACACTGTTGGTTTAATAATTTTTGGTTCATTAATGTGTATTTCATTTTAATGTTGCACATGTAGATGACTTATTAACTGCTGGGTAACCTTATTTCCAGTATTTAAGACTGCAGACTGTTACGTAGCTTTAGCTTTAAAATAAATGTGATGGAGTATAAAGTAAAACACTGTAAATGCAATGGAGTTGAAGCAGAATGCTGAATAACAGTGAACTTTAAACAAGCTACAAGTACATTAAAACTGTACTCGAGCTAAGTCCTTGAGTAAATCTACTTTGTTAAATTCCGCTGTCCTATCCATGCTCTCTTTAAATGTCAGTGGATATTGTAAGGGGGTCACCAAAGTAAACAAGTCCACGTTTGTTATTATTCTCAAAGATGAAATTACTTGATCGTATTACATGCATTACTTCCATCCGCAGAGTGCTATTCTCTACGACACCGAGACAGAAGAAAAGATTCGATGGACGACCGATCGGTGAGCTCCCGTAGTAGTGACGGTAAGGATATTTAAAATGTGTTTTACGTTTTTGAGCCTCTGTTTAAATTGGTACAACTTTAGTTTGCGCCACTCCAAAAGCACAACCAGACATCTAAACATATTTTCAATTGGCTTGGCTAAAGCTGATAACAGTTAAGATTATAATGAGGAGAAGATAAACAAAACAGGCCCCAATCCTGATGTACGGCAAGTGTGGAGCGCTAACTAAACAACACAATGTAACGGGAGCCATGGTCTACAGCTAAATATCTGAAGAAGATGTTTGAACACAAAACAACCGTAGTAGATTGAACATAATAAAAAAATGTGAATAAAGCAAAGGAGAACACAAAATAGGAGTGGGTAAAGAAAGAATGAAGGAATGATTGGAGATAGCGAATGAGAGAGTGAGTCAGACTGTGTTATGGTAGGTGCTTGAACTAAAGAGATCGTACAGAGAGATGTTGAGGGCTGATAACATGCATACCTCCCTCTTCCACTCACTTTGACGCAGCTGCTATTTTAAGTTATCTCAGCTGCATGCTGCTTCTCCTCTGCTCACCCTCAAAATATTTTCTCTTGCTCTTTTTTATCTCTTTCATTCATGAGCATTTTGATGAAAGCCAAAATCGTGTTATTATTACTGATAATCCACAAGCCATAATATAGTGATCACAATACCAATACCATAATGTTTTCTACATTGCAGCTCCCAGTTTACAAAATCGAAGATACTCTTCTGTGGCCAGGATTCATTCTATGACCATTGAGGCTCCAATAACAAAGGTATGCTGCTTTAAGCAGTGGAGTTAATCATTTACAGTAAAATAAACCTTAAATGTACCAAAGCAAATGCTATGTAAAAATGACCAGAAGTCACAACTTGCACTGTGTTTTTATCCTTCGATGCCAGAGACAATATGTTTGTGGGTTGTCTGTCCAGCCCTCAGCATGTACGTTCATCCATCTGTTTTGGGGTTTTTTTTTTCATTACAAGAAGTCACAATGACTCAACAAAGAACTTAGAAGAATTAACCTGTTAAAGGTCACTGAAGCTCCGAAAACACTTTTTTTTTCTTGGTTATAACTCTTTAAATTTCATACTCTTTTGATGACAGCATTGTACACAAATAAAATGAAACCTCCGTTTGTGAAAAAGTAAAATAGTGGCATTTTATTTCCAAAGTCAGCTTTATTGTGACTTCATAATGTTTTTCACTGTTGTGGCTGTTGTCCAAGTAACTCAGGAACAAACTGGAAGTGTTTGGACACATTTATAATATCTAACATATCAAGCATTTAGTAGCTTGAGGGACCACCTTTCACAGCAATAACAGGAAGTGCTAACTGCTAACTGGCTACTCTTTTCCCTCATTCCCAGGTAATAAACATCATCAATGCAGCTCAGGAGAGCAGTCCAGTAACGGTAGCCGAAGCTCTGGACCGTGTGTTGGAGATCCTGAGGACCACTGAGCTCTACTCCCCTCAGCTTGCCTCCAAAGAAGATGACCCACACACAAGCGACCTGGTTGGCGGGCTTATGAGTGTAAGAATTAGTTAGTATACGTACTTAAACATTGGTTCGTAAGTTGAGATGCCTGAAACACTTTATAAGGAGACATAAGAAACAGGCTGTTTTTAATCACAGTGTAAAACTGTTACCTCATGCATATAAAATATAAAAAGGTATTTTCATTCAGCCGAGAAATGTTTGCCTTCAGCAATCACGCTTGTGTTTTTGTACTGCCAACAGTTTTTATTTAATTTGAATTTGTTGAATAAGCCCAACTATGAGGTGAGTCACTGCACGCATACATTTCTGTTTTGAAAGCAAGTTTTAGGTTCCAGCAGCAATATTATAGACCGCTGATGCAGTCTATCAGTCAAATTGTTTAATGTATGATTTTTCTCCGCAGTATAGATCTGCTGTGTTTTCTAGTAACTACCAAAAGTACATCAATTCAGTGACAATGTGATGGTAAAGGAGATACCAGCTCTACTTTTCTCCTCCTATTGTTATGGTTCAGGCTCATCCTTCAGGCTCATCTTGTATTCATCTCTCCAAAGAAGTTTTTTCAAAACAGGCTCTTTCTGACAAAGTCTTATCTGGCCTTCATGTTCTTGAAAGTAACCAATGGTTTGCACCTTGTTGTAAACACTGTATGTCCGTTTATGAAGGCGTCTCTTGCTTAAAGACTTTGAGTCTTGACAAAAGTCTTCTTGTCAAGAGGTTTGTCTTAACCAAGAACATAATTCTTTAATTATCCCCTTTAGTTGTCTTTCAGTGTTGCTGTGCATTCATTCTTTTAAAAAATATACCAGATTGTTGATTTGGCCACATCAAAATCTCTCTGATGGGTTTATTTTAGTTCCACTGCTTAATTATGGCCTCCTTCACTTGCATCAATATCTCTGTGGACCTTATAGTTAAGAGTTCCAGTGCAAAGACACCAAATGCAAGTTCAACACTCAAAATCAGCTTCAGAAAGTGCCTTTCTGATGATGGGGTACTGTATATAAAAATATCTAAACTAAACAGTTAATGCAGTACTTTTAAACTCCATTGGTTAAAGCGCTGCACTGAATTACAATAATTGAAACACACTTTTAATGGTATACAGAGGCACAACTACAAAAGAAACTCTGCAAAATAAAGTTTTAAAAAGCTTTCTCTCCTTGGAAGTTTTACTTGTTTCACCATCTCTGTGGGGAGTGGCTCACTTTTGGAAGCAGACTCGAGTGGTCAGTTAGAGAACGGCAGTTTTCTTGTCTTCCATGTTGGGTTTATTTTGATGCTTAGTTAATCCACCAACTCTCCCCAATAAATGCATCTTTCACTCCAGTTTGTTGCACTGTGTGTGCAAGTTGAAATATTGAGCATGGCTGCCACATTATTTGTTTTGGGGTTCTAATGGAATAGTCAGATGTTAAGAATAATAGGCTCACTGTCTGTCTCAAGAAACAAAATCATTTTCAAAAAATCATTTTCTTCATTTTTTTCCCCTCCAGGATGGGCTGCGCAGACTCTCTGGGAATGAATATGTTTTCTGCAAAAGTAAGTTTTAATGCACTGTAATATCAATGGCAACAAAGAAAAAGAAACAGAGGAATACAGTGGGTACTATTGCACACTGGTGTGTTTTCATGAGTGAATATCCACAACAAGGGGGTGAAAAATCAATATATATTGCACAATAATCCTGTGCATTATGTAAATATTTCAATGTATGTATAAATATATTGGCAACACCGGCGCAATAACTTCATAGTAGCTAGCTGTTAATGAAGCATTAGGTTAAAAACATGTGGGACTAGAGATATGTTTGGGTGTTGCCTTTTGGGTGTTGAATGTGGTCTGTTGTCTTGATGGAATCTCTTGAATAAATATTAAGTTTGAAGTTGTTGTTGGCAGGATGAAAGAGTCGCAATGTTCTTGTAACATTGTAGAGTGTGTATTTTTCCATCTCAGTTTATTACATAACCCCATTATAATGACTACAGTCACAAGAGCACTTAACTGAGAGATGACCCAAAGCAAGAGTCAATTTTCTGAGATATGGTCTAATTTGTCATTATGTTGAAAGCTGTGTCTTTGTAAGTGTAACTGCAACACCACCGGTGCTCCTTCACTTCTCTAAATAATTTTATTGCACACTGTATTGCTACCACAGTCTTTACATTTTCAGAACAACTATTGGTATAAATATTACAGAGCCAACACAGGTACAATAGTTCGTTGGTCTTTTTATGGTGACATTTTTATGTGTGTGTGTCTATTAGACATGAGTCAGAGCCAGCTGGCTATCCCAGTCACTTTGAATGATGTTCCTCCAAACATCGCTGAGATGCTGAATGATGAGGAGTGCTGGGAATTCAACATCCTGGAGCTGGAGGCAGCTACACACAAAAGGTACAAAGATGATTTAATCCAGAGAGTCCAAACAATATCAAATTCCTTGGATTCGAAAAAGCTACGTATGCTTATTGGCTTCAATTCATTTCGTTATCCAGTAGTGATCTGTTTTGCTGCATTTTTCTTACTTTAACCTGTTCCACGCATATTCATCCAGTCCTTTGTGTGATCCCCTGCAGACCACTGACATACCTAGGCCTGAAGATTTGCACAAGTTTTGGAGTGTGTGAGTTCTTAAACTGCTCGGAGGCTACACTGCGCTCCTGGCTGCAGCTCATTGAGGCCAGCTACCACTCCTCTAACTCCTACCACAATTCCACACACGCTGCAGATGTGCTGCACGCTACAGCCTACTTCCTACGCAAAGAGAGAGTCAAGGTTAGAAGAAAAGCACACATATAAACTGAGTGAGCGGCACATGAGAATGATAAATCTAAAACAGGAGATACTAAATAATATATACACATTTAATGAATTGTATATTTTGGTTTATTAAGGAAAATATACCAAAAATATACCCAAAAAAACATGTTATGCTAATAACAAAAAAATGTAATGATACTGTTGATAGAAGATGTTGTTTGCTTGTGCAGATTATTTAAAAAAAACTCTAGATATGTTTGCATACCAGCATTTATTAAAAGGAACACAAGCAAAAGATCTGAATACGATTCATTGTACAATCCCAATTCCAAAAAAGCTGGGATACACATACAGATTAACTGGAATAGGACTGGGCGTCTCTGTTCACGGCACCCCTTGTGTTCTAAAACCAGATAAGCAGCAGAAAATGATGGTGGATGGATTTAAATTCACTTTTTTATTTTATTTGCAATTGCAACTGAAAAAAGCCTCATATAGCATCGTGCAATACAGATATAGTATTCATTATGAAGATTAAATAAAATCCATCCATCCATCATTTTCTGCTACTGGCTTTGGAACACGAGGGGAGCAATCTAAACAGAGATGCCAGGACCTATTCCAGCAAGTTCTTGCATCCATATATGCAGAGCAGTCCAGTACTGATGTGGCCTTTTGTTTCCACTGTTTTCTTCAGAGCAGTCTGGACCAGCTGGATGAGGTGGCAGCACTGATAGCAGCAGCAGTCCACGATGTGGACCACCCAGGCAGGACCAACTCCTTCTTGTGTAATGCAGGTAGTGAACTGGCCATACTCTACAATGACACGGCCGTTCTGGAGAGCCACCACGCAGCCCTCGCCTTCCAGCTCACTGTCCGTGACAGCAAGAGCAACATTTTCAAGAACATCGACAGGTCAGTAGAAGCAGCACACCTGCTTTTTTTTTCTTTTTGTTTTCTTCTTAGTCACAGCTGATTTACATTAGCATGCAGCAACAATGCAGAATGTGAATAGATGCTGATTTTATTTTACCCTTTGCATACAGGACTCAGTTCCGAACGCTGCGACAGGCCATCATAGACATGGTGCTGGCCACAGAGATGACCAGACACTTTGAACACGTCAGCAAATTTGTGAATAGTATCAACAAGCCAATGGCTGCCATAGAGGAGACCAGCACGAGTGTAAGTGTCAGATAGCTTCAGAGACACTCAGTAAGAGCAAATAATAAGGTGTATACATTTTGGAAAAATACTGAATGTAATAAACTTTTTAAAAGAAAGAATTATTAATTGTTGTAATTAATTGTTTTATCTCGACTATTATATATGTGTTAACCCCATAAAGCCTGAAATATGAACTCATTGTAGCCAGAATGTTCTAATCTTTGAAACTGGAGTGTTTATTGAAGGACAAGAAATGAAATATCAATTTTAAATTTGATTAGTTTTAATTTGTATCATTCTTTTGCTGCAAAAACTCCCAAAACCTCATGCATTGAATACTGGAGGGGGAAACTGTGACTGAGATTAAAATTTGATTAACTGCTCAGCAGTAGTTTGCTTAGTCTGCTGAAGGATGAAGGCCTGGGGAGAAAAAGAGCAACACTTCCTGTTTGGTTTACTTTTCTTTTTCTTTTTCTTTTTTTTGCAAACAATACAAATGGTTCCACATTAGCTCTTTCCAGGAAACGTTCCAGGAAGTTATTAGAAATCAGAGTTACAAAACAGATATGTGATGAGACTATATGTCTCAGTATATGTGTTTGTGTGTCTTATGTCCTTCATTTTTCTGGATGTCCCAGATGGTTATATCTGCTGTGTCTTTCCCACAGAGCGTGAACAGTGACTGTGAGGGTCAGGCCAACATCAGAAACTCTCCAGAGAATCGTCTGCTGATAAAGAGGATGCTGATCAAGTGTGCAGATGTGGCAAACCCCTGCAGACCACTCGAGCTCTGCATCGAGTGGGCTGGACGGATCTCTGAGGAGTACTTTGCACAGGTGTGGGAGCATCAGTAAAACAGCTTAGTTTAATAGCGGGTTTAAAGCTTAGAACAGAATCATTACTGTGAAGATAGTTAACTGTTCATTTAATTTTATTTGTTTTTGCTTAATCACTTTGCATACTTTATTAGATAAATGGCCTCCTGCCGTCTAAGCTCCCTGTTTATTGAATTATGTGTGTTTCCCTGCAGACAGATGAGGAGAAGAGACAAGGGCTGCCAGTGGTGATGCCCGTTTTCGACAGGAACACCTGCAGTGTCCCCAAATCTCAGATTTCCTTCATAGACTACTTCATCACTGATATGTTTGACGCCTGGGATGGTAAGAGCAAAAAATTCAACTGTGTTCTGTGTTTCTCTCTCAGGGGTGGTTTTCCACACAGTCTTCTTAGTCATTTTCTTCTTTGTTTCCATTTCAATAGAGTGGAGTATTATATTTACACACATATTAAGTCTGACTGTGCAGCTAAAAGGTCAGGATCATAAATCATAGATTGGGACTTGCTGCTTAACAAGTTTAAATGTTTACTTTCACAGAACAAAAGTAACTGTTGTTCTATAAGAAGCCATTTGCTTGCTAAGGATTCCTCTAATGCTTTCACTCAGACCATTTCCCAAATGATCTTTCACATCTTTTCTCTTGAAGTGATAATTGTTTCACATTCTACATGTGACTGCAATCTTTACTAAATGTCCTAAAGTTACCAGCCTGCTTCTGTTAGTCCAAGCAGTCTTGTTCTCGTTTCTAAATACATCTGTGGATGTGAGATTGATAAAAAGAAAATGCATTCCCGACAACACTGTCATCAACAGAAACTGGTGAGATTTGCTCAGATTGCAAAATAAAGACTGTGACAAAGTCAAAAACTAGTAATATAAGCTGGACAGTTGCTGACTGGTTCATAGACCACCATTTAAAATGTCACAAAACGGCCGGAGGCCGAGTACCAAAAATCAAACCCACGTGCAGAAAACCCAAAGCGGAGGCTGAGGAAAGGGTTTAACAAAGGTTTATCAACTAGCACAAAAATGACATTTACGATAGTACCTGACTTAAGGCTTGACACATGGGGCGTGAGGGTCTTGGTCAGGGGAGAGGGATAAGCAAGGGGACAGGTCCAAGAAAGCAACAGCAGCTGGCTGGTGATTAGGTACGTATGTGCAGGTGGGAGATGGAAGCGTTGAAGGAGAGGTGGTGCGGTCCAGGTGGGTTTGGTGGTGTGTGGCAGCTGTCCTGAGCGGTGAAGGTCCCGAGGTGGTGCAAGGGCAGGAGGGCAGGCAGGTGAGGCAAGGAGATGATTCTGAAAGCAGGCGGGTTAACCAGATTTCCAAGATGAGTGGTTCAGTGTGCTGGAATTTCCTGGAGTAAATAGGGTAGTTGACGAACTAGTGAGGAAGCAGTGTCAGCAAGCAGCTTAAATCTCCAACCTGATTGCCTCAATCAGCTTCAGGTGAGGGAGGCTGTAGGCCCTGCCCATGGGTGGATACCAGGGAGGTCCAGACCTTCAGGAATTTTACAGCCACACACCCAGAACATGACATAAAAGGGGTTTTTTTCTTTTGTTTGTTCGTTTTTGGGATGCCAGAAAAGGCCAGATTTGAGTGAAAGAATAGAAAGCTGCATCCATAAATCAGCTTGATATTAACTGGAACACTAAATTTGGCGACTGAAAATCCTAAACTGTAAATTTATATACCAAACAAGACAAAACAGCAACCACCTGTCACTCAAAGCCAAGCCCCTAATAACTTGCAATAAATCACAACAACAGTTGCCTGAAGGTGCTTTGAATGAATCAAATAATAATACAAAACTTTGAGCCTGCAAGGCTTCGACTTGACAGCGTTATCGTTAACTCGGTTTCCCTGGGTCTTTTCCCGTGTGTTATGAATAAATCTTATTTTTTTTGTACCGGTACTGGTTTTATTTTGTTGTATTTATCCGCGACACCTTAAAGGCCGGTCCGTGAAAATACTGTCGGACATAAACCGGTCCGTGGTCAATAGGATGCAACGCCTCCGCAAAACAACTTCTGGTAACATAGAGGTCCATGGGAAAACAGCCCTCTGCTCTCGTGTGCTGTGATCTCAGTAGACACTTTCCTAATAACTTTGTGTGGTCAGTCACAAGTGTCAGGTCATGTTGAAATAAAACATATACATTTTCTTAAATATGATTATTATTAGGCTTATTACTGTGGCTCAGGATTCTAAAACAGGAAAAATTTAATTTTTCTGGATCAGAAAAAGGAGAATTATCCAGGTTATGCTAACAACGGATCAATCACAAATTGATAGCCAGTGAGTGTGCAGGGTCCTGCAGTTATCCTTTTCCAAAACAGCAAGACTGCAGTGGCTCGGCTCATCAGCCTAGATGATGATTTCTGTTTGAACCATAAACCTTGCTTTTAGGGATGGGTACCGGTGTCATGGCACCGGTTCTGATATAAACGGTAGTAACCAGACCGAAAAGCAGCGCACATTTCGGTGCTTTATTTCGGTGCTTTTTTTTCCTGAGCTGTGATACACTTCTAGCCAATCATTTTACGTTTCCGAGGATAGTAGGCGGGGCTAGGTACGTATGTTCTGTTAGAGCAGAGCTACAGATTAAAAATGTCCAAGTCGAAGCGGTCAAAAGTCTGGCTGTACTTCACAGCAAAATATGCAAACTCAGCAGCCTGCAACAAGTGCTTTAAGCTGATACTGTGATACTGTCAAAGGAGGTAACACCAAGAATCCGATTAAACAGCTGGCGACGCATAGCGTTTTTTTTAAAAGCCAAGAAATGCGCCGTATTTGATAGCTTGCTGCGAGACCTCACACCGTGCACGTTGGGTGGGTTGCCAGTTATCGGACCCGGAGCAACATCCCCCAAAAACCCGAAGAATAGAGTCCTGGCCCCTAGCCCTGCCAGTGTAGCAGAAATGATGACGGATGATGACGGCAGCAGCAGCCGTTCTTCTCTGCATGAGTAGCTTCATGTTGTTCGTGTGTAATTTACGTTGAGTAGGCTAACCACGTTATTACATTAATGCATGTAAGGTGAACTAGCAAACATCATCATAGCTACATGCGGCTGTCTTCTTGTTTGATGGCAGATGCTCCCTTCACCCTGGCCAAAAAGGCTAAAATGACCAAAGAAAAAGGGGAAAACAGCTAAACATGAGAGGTTTTTGGACAAAGTTTGTGTTTTTTCCATTGTTTAAGCACTGCTTCCAGCCAAGAGTGATGCCATATATGCCACATAGCTGCAGAAAAGGCTAACATTGTTATCTTTTTACAAAAAAAACCAGCTGAACATGAGAGGTTTTTGGACAAAGTTTGTGTTCTCCATTCTTTAAGCACCGGTTCGAGCACCGTTTGAGCACCGGCACCGTTTCAAAAGTACCGATTTGGCACCGGTATCGGATAAAACCTAAACGATACCCATCCCTACTTGCTTTGATTTCAGTTTAAAGAAGCTCCTCCATTAATATCTTCAAATGGCTGCTGATTTATGTATTAATGGTTTCTTTCTCTGTTAAGCCAGGTTTTAGTTTTCAGGATCTGAGCGCATTCACATATAACTCTTCTGCTGCACAAAATCATTACTATGAGTGCAGTTTGCTCCAGTTTGTTATCATCACTGAACAGTTTGCTCTCCTCTAACTTTACAGCTGGGCTTCATTTGTTGCATTAGTAAGGTAGAGCTTAACAGCTTGCACATGTAAAACTTATTCACCTACCAGAGAAAATATGCTGAAAATAAAAGCGTTAATGAAAACGTGACTCTTCCAGCTGTCTGTTCAGCATAAGTTACCATAGTGATCTAGCCAGGTAGAAAGGGAGCCACTTTCATGACACAGAAGACTCTACCTCCAAGCTCGTCGTAGCTCACTAACCTATTAATCTTGCTTCCTGCTACAGCCTTATGGTCAGCTCTAATGTTCCTCAAGCTGTATTTGTGCATGTGGTGGGGCGCATTATCCCACTTGATTTTGGATAGGGGGATAAGTAACATCCGCATGAATGCCAGGACCTACCCTGTCCCAACAGGAAATTGCATTGTAACATGATTAATGTTACTTACTGCAATGTTGTGTCTGCTCAGTGTAACCTTTCTTTGGGGACATTAAACCAGTCTGGGTTAAGACCTCTGAATCACTTCCCACATTTCCAGTTTGTTCCATAACTCAAATGCAATAATTGAAACAATTAGGCATTTCAGTCCAACTAAAACAAAACCTCTGACAGTGCCATCTTGACTCCTGGCCTCTTTTATTGCCGTCAGTGATTTTTTTCTTAGTAGATTGCAAGAGAGAAAATGACAGGAAAGAGATAGTGAGAGAAAGTGATGATGAGTGGAACGGGATAGTATGCTGCTTGTACTAGTTCCCCATTCCCACTGAATTCCCCTCTTAGCATAGTCTCCCCGAGAGGCAGCTTGTTTACTGTCAGCTCTGATGTCACGGAAAGATTCCAAACGCCAGTGGGATCAGGAGAAATTACAAGAGTATCAGGGGAGTGGAAGTCAGGGAAATAGTGGCAGGGATGAGGGTGGAGGGGTTGGCTACAATCACTCGACAAGCAGCCGGGCAGAACTTCACTTGCACATAAACACTAAAACACACATGCAGCCTCTTTCAATTCACCAGGGTCACTGTCAGGACAAGGCAGGGGTCATTGTTAGTTCCACAGATGCAGTGTGGCTCATCAACAAGGCCGGAAACAAGGATGTAAACAACACAAGCCGAAGCTGTGGTGCCTCAGGCTGTGGGTGTGTGTGAGAGAGAGAGAGGCAGAGAGACCTTTGAGCCCCAGCTGACCTTTAATGTGGGAGAACCATTGTAGAGTCTATGTAGCATTAGCAACTGTACACAAACTGACTGCACATAGCCTGCTTACAAATGTTAACAGTCCGTGTGGAATGATAACAGGAAGTCAGTGGCAAATGTAGGTGTTTATCCCTGATTTCCTGTTTTTGTGTGTCTGTGTGTGTGTGTTTGTTTGTTACTTTGTTTTTTGTTTTGTTTTTTGAAAATATAATTTACATATGTGTTTGTTGCATTCTCTCTACTGGGATTATTCATGGTTCTTTGAATAATCTGATATTTTGAGACTTGATACATTAAAATTACTTGTATAGATATGAGACATATGACCAACCAGGCTATGTCTGCAGGTGTCCCTTTAATCTTTTGCCAGCTGTCATCTGTCACCATATATGTTTCACATTTTTTAAAACCACTATCAGGTGAAATGAATAAAAACTACAGTGTCAACGGGAACAGTAAGTTTTTTAGTTGCAGTCTTAGGCTTCAGTCACACAGGGATAGGGGCCTAGAGGCCAGTCACTTGGGGAAAAAAAACATATACCGAGACCAGTTGCGTGCGGTTGCTGGCAGTAGCTGTGAAAGCGATTGCTAATGCCCCAGCTGTGCAGGCCAAGAGACCATTCAGTGACCCACTGGTAACCAGAAATGGCTAGGAAAGGTGCGTATTCCACAACCGGCTGCTGAAGGTTATTGCCAGGTGCTAGCAAGAAATTGCACATAGCTATAAAAAGCACTCTGATAATGCTTTGATTGACATGGATTTGTCTGCAAACACTACAAAGACACTAATCATACTGTAAAGAGTTTTGAGGACAACCAGAATGCCTTCTAGTTGCACCCTTTGCACCTTTGGTTGAAGCTTTTAATGCTGAAGGCTGATGTTGTCCATTTCCAGTAACTGACAACAACCTCCAACAACTATTTGCCAACTAGTCAGAGAGTAGACATTTTTCCTAAGTGACCGGAGGTTGCCAGGGTTCTCACCACCTTTTACAGAGGCACCATTGAGAGTGTGTTGACAAGCAGCATCTCTCTCTGGCACAGGAACAGCAGTGCTTCAGACAAAAAGGCCCTGAGAAGAGTGGTGAGATCAGCTGAGAGGACTATTAGGGTCACACTGCCATCTATTGAGGGTCCAGCCAAACAACACTCCTTATCCAGAGCAAAAAACATCATCAGGGACACCTTCCGCCCCAACCCCAGCCTGTTCTCACTTCTGCCCTCAGGCAGACGGTATCATAGCCTGAGGTGCAGGTCGCACCTCAGGCGCTTTCCACCAGCCATCGAACTGCTGAACAGCACAAAAACAGCTTCTGTTCTCTAGATTATTATACTCTACCAATCGGTCAACAATCAGCATTTCTCTTTTGCAGTAATTGAATTGTTTTTTTATTTGTGCTTTTTAAATATGTACCACTGACTTTATATGTATTTATTTATTTAATTATTAAATTTGCCTTTTTTTTTAACTCTATTGACATTTTTATATGTCTTTATGTAAGCTTGTGCTACGTAATTTCATTCTGCATTGCGTCTTTGAGGTAGTGCTGAATGACAATAAAGTAAATCTTGAATCTTGAAGGGGTGTCAATAAATAGTCTCTCAGCTTGTGTGAAGTATCCAAGAGTCTGTGACAAGGGCTGATTTGTGAAGGCTGGAAGGCAGAAGGTTTCGAAACAGCAGTTCCTTTGTTGTGTCCCTGGTATTTATTGTTTAGATCCCAGTGCCAAAAAACAAACCATGGACAAAAAACCAGTGAATCAGTGACGTGGTCACTGGCGGCAAACACTAACTCATGCTTGTGGGGAGTGAAGGCTGGTCTGTCTGGTCATTTCTTAATTCTGCTTGTATGACAAAGGTGTCAGAGTAATGTGTGTGGGGCTATATAAGTGCAGACCAGTCAGAGTGCTCATGCTTACCTAATCAATCACCAAATATGCCATCAATGTCCGAACTGGATCATAAAGTAATGGCCGTGTATGAGAAATGTGATGTTTCTTTTTCGTCACATGGACAGCTAGATGAACTGCTTACCTGGAAAACCATGGGACTATGAGAAAAAGGCACTGCGCACATTACCTATTACACACACCAAATCTGTCCAAAAGTGGTTTGAGGAAGATTACAAAGAAGTCAAGATGATGATTTGGCCTACAAATGTTCTGATTGAGAAATTGTGGGATGTAATGGAAAATCAAGTCCAAACCATGGACGGTTTTATCTCCTGCTTTTCACACTTTGGTGCCAGATATCACAGGATATCGTCCACTGTCTTTTGTCTGAGCTATTTTGGTGAAACCAAGAGGATCTGTGCAATATTATTTCAATGATTTAATGGTTTGAATTTATAATTAGTTACTAACTATGACTGAAATCTGCCTAACAACACACATCTGTGTAGCCATGTTTGTTTTTAATTCTACCAACTTCAATGTGTCTCCTTGCAGCCTTTGCCACTCTTCCTGGCTTAATGGAGCACCTGTCAGAGAACTACAAATACTGGAAGACCTTGGATGAGATGAACTGTAAGAGTCTACGTCCTCCGCCTCCTTCGTGACTGAGTCCACATCCCCTCCTTACATATATCACTCCAAGCAGGGTAGGACAGTGAATGAAGCCCTGCGGTGGAACAGTTACTCTTTTCAGCTGGGATTTGACAGAAGTCCGTGACCTCTCAGGGGTTCCTGGATACGGCCTGAAAATTTTATAATCGGAAGAACACAGATATGCCGTTTCCATCTCAAATCACAGCCTCTTGTATGGTTCTAGCTGGAGGTGGTACCAGTAGAGAACAGGTGGTCACTGGAGGCTGTCTCCCTGTTGCCACTTTATGGCCCCCTAAAGTATATCTTGATAGCACCTCCATGGTACAGTGTGGACCTGATAGGTCACCTGACAATCTGTACCATACAGTGTAATACAACAGAAACCTGCACTTTAGCTAATCATGACATCTTACATTTTGAACTCCCTTTTTGTTGACTTTGCTTTTGGAAGTTTTCTTTAAAGCAAATATTTCCTTTCTGTATCTGTATACTGCTATAAAAGAAATATGGAAAGTAAAACGTGACAATTGCCAGAGGCACTGACTGAAAACAAGAATCTGAAGTGATCTGGGCATGCATTTTAGTACAAGCGAGTGCAAATCTCCATACTTCCTTTTTCACAGTTCCAGCTAGTAAAAGGTGCTTAGCTGGAATTAATCTTTGCATTAGCTGTGAAACAACGTAGAGACTTGTGTCTGGGACCAAATTCCCTTCAATCCCTGTCCATTTGCCCTGTTCAGACAAAATCTAAAAGAAAGGGCACTTCCAGGAGTACTTACCTATGTACCAGGGTGCAGTCCACAGATTGCCGATTGTAGGGCTATTTTTGTGACAAATGCTGGATCCTGAGATCATATAGCTGCAGAATACCTTGTAAAATGCCACCTGATAACCTACTGTCATTTCTTCTACATCACCATCTTACGTGCACTGTGAAAGCAGCTAGTGAGGATAATGAAGATCCTTGTCAAACCTGCATGTCCGAACAAATGGAGGAACAGAATTGCACTGTATCAGAGCTATTTAGTTACCAGATGTTACACTCATAGCTTTGTGACACTAACTGTAGACATTTTCACTCCCCCCAAAAATGATTGACTTGCGAGTATTTGAACAACATAGTTACTGGCTTTCTATTTGAGCCTATGCTTGGCAATTGGTCGGGGTACAGTGTGTCAGGTTTTGTAGTTGACATGTTTTTAGTGATGAAATGAAGCCCACATTGACCTGACAAACAGATGAAGGAGCTGCTAAACCGTGTTTAGATTGTAAAAGCACGGCTGCAAAGCCAGCATCTCTCTCTCGTTTGTGTTTTTTGCTTAAGCAGTTTTACTTAGGCTTGAATCCTGCAACCAAAATTCACACTGAAGACATTTGGCCCCTTTTTCGGTGGGGTGGGTGTCATTTGAATGATATGGCTTCCATCTACAGGTGGTAGACTCTAAATTTGTCATGTTGTCCGTGAATCAAATCAAACCAACACAAAGGCCCAATTTCAATCTGGCACTTCCACTGTGTGGAAGAGTCTGTTAATTATGAAGGAGGGCAGAAATAAAGCGGAAAAAGTCTGGGATGCCCTCACCTTTCTCAGGTGAAAACAGGTACTTCCAAACAGCTCCTTTGGAGATGTGCGCCGCTATGAGATGAATGTATTAATATGTCCATGACATATTGGAAAATACGCCGTGTTGTGTTTCAGTTTGATTCAGGTATTTTTAACATGCTCCAGGTCGTTATGGTGATTTTACATACTGCTCTCTGTTATTAGAATTTGTTGCAACAAAAATAAGAATAAATTCAGATGCACTTTTAAAAACATGTACAAATGTAGAAAACTTCCACAAAAGTGTTTTTCATACTGAGATAGTCTTCAAACAGTCCTTCTTATCTGTAAGTGTGTTTCCTCCATGTAGCGAGTAAGTCAGCACAGGTGCACACTTGGTGTTTTGCGGACTCTAGAGCCCACCACCACATAATGCTTGTTGGAACAGCACTTAATGTGGCCTCCACAAAGTGCAAACAAAGTGAAAGGGTGTAGGTGGCTGGACTGGAATTGGTTTAGTATTATATTTCATCCTACTATGACTGAGGATGGAATACTACTATAATAATACTAGTCACTAGACTTGGATATTTAAGATCACCTCTGTTAAGCTTTAATATCAGAAGGTGAAAACAGCACTGGAATCCACTACTGCCAGCAGCAGAATCTTTAAAAGACTTTCATAATAAATTATTTTACAAATTCAAAAAATCAAAATGGCGATATCCAGATATCTATAGGCTACTAATGTGGTGAACTTCTGTAATTACCAGTTCTTGTCCCAACTCTCCAGCTCAGCTGCTGGTCTACATGTGCAAGTATGTGCGTGGTAATCCAGGAGACGCACATCAAGCAGTATTAACCAAAGGCACAGAGAGCTCTTTAGGGTGCCTTATTCTTTGGTCATCTTTACAGAACACAAGTATTTTTGTTGAAACATTTCCTCCTCTAGACATAAAAACAAAAACAAACTAAAAATTAAAAAAAAAACACAAAAAGAAGAAAAGCCATATGTGTTTTAGATGTTTTTAAAACTAGGATATTTGGCCTGATGCATCACGGTCTGTGCTACAGTTCTGAGTTAGTCAGTGTTGACGGCCCCCGAAGCTTTTTCCATGTATTTTGTACAACTACGAGATTTTTAACAACAGAAGCTGAACCAGGTGCAGTTGGATAAAACGCACGTTCCTTGTTTGTTCACCTCCATGTTCGATGTATTCACACTGATGTTGTCATTATGCTGACGATGAAGGTCTTAATCAACGCCTTAATCTTGTTACGTCTCACTGTGTAGCTCTGCTATTGTTGCAATACACTGTAAACTACCTAATGTATCTGCTGTTCTTGTAAATACTCGGCCAATATTATTTTCGCTTTGCTTTTTACATATTTTGCTTTCATACCTTTTTATTGTGGATGTTATGTGTTGCTGTTAATTTCCAAAGTTATGTTTGTTCGGGTTTTTTAGGGTGACTTGAAAAGCGGCTCCACCTCTGAATGTTTCATAGCTGCTATCGTTGACTATGAGAAGATATTTTTGCTAGTATACGATGAAGATTTCTATTCACACAGACAATACTTCAGATTTAAATGTCAGACAGTCTTTTCCATGAGCAGTAAAAAGCAGAATATGATGAGCTCAGTTACATTCGATTACAGCTGGTGACATAACGCTTTCATCACTTACAAAGATTTCGATTTCCCTCTCATCAATAAAACTGTTGGCCGTGACTGCAAGAACGTGCCAGTTCTATCTTTTCTATCATTTACAACCATGACAATAATTAGAAAGTGATTGATAGATAGTATAGAGTGCGGAAAAATATTTTTTGAAAAATATGAGGGTCATTGGCCATGAGAACTGTAATGTTTTCAAAGATGTTACTGCCTCAAGCATAGTAGTTACAAAAGCTTTCCGTAAGAGCCGCCATGTTTGTTGAAAAGGTTTAATGTATTTTGCTCTCTCTGGTCTTATTTTGATGTTTTCTGTCAAACACAAAGTTGTATTGTGAGAGACAATTAAAAAGTTCTTTCAATATAAAGTTGTTACGTTTTTGGCACAAAGATGTTTTACAGGAATCCTTTCAAGCTGAAATGTTTGCCTTCTTCCCAAAAGTTGGAGGACAAAATCTAAACGATACATCTTTACAAAATAAAAGGAGTCACTTACCAGCATCCTGAAATCTAACTGAATAAGTTATGTGTATTTTGTTTAAAGGTATTTACTAATGTTTTTTAAAAATTGTTGGAAAAGATTCCAAAATTAACTAAAACTGTCCACCATCTCCGATCTGTGAGACATTAATTGACATAAACTACAGCTGGGATGTATTTTTATAATATAATATAATGTTGTACAAAACATGTTGTGATCAGGATGCAGTGCATCAAGTCCTTTAGTTGACGTGTTGATTAAATAAAGCCCACATTGGGCTGACAAAGGTGTGAAGGAGCTGCAGAGTCAGCATCTCTCTCTCGTTCGTGGTTTTTGATTAAGCAGTTTTACTTCGGCTTGAATTCTGCAACCAAAATTCACGCTGAAGACATTTGGCCTCTTTTTTCCAGTGGGGGGGATTTCTATGTTTTGACTTCCATCTAGTGGTGTTCTAGAGGTGATACACACTTTTATGCTACAGTTCTGAGTCGGTGATGATGCTCCCAAGACTTTTTCCTATGTTTTGTACAACTACGAGATTTTTAAAGCCAATATTATTTTTGCTTTAGCTTTCTACATATTTTGCTTTCATACATTTTTATTGTGGATGTTATTGTGGATGTTATGTGCTCCTGCTGTTTTTCAAGGTGACTTGAAAAGCAGTTCCACCTCTGAATGTTTCATAGCTGCTATCACCGACTATGAGAAGATATTTTTGCTAGTATACGATAAAGATTTCTATTCACACAGACAATTTAAATATTTCAGATTTAAATGTCAGACAGTCTTTTCCATGAGCAGTAAGAAGCAGAATATGATGAGCTCAGTTACATTCGACTACAGCCAGTGACAGAACACTTTGCTTTGAATCTACTGAGCCAGAAGCAGATTGTATAACAGCTTGTTATATTTTAAGAAAATCCTTCATCAATTGCAAATTTTCCTCTCATCAATAAAACTGATGTCCATCAGTCCATCAGTGCAATAATGTGCCAGTTCTGTATTTTATATATATTACAGTCCATCTGGAAAGTAATAATAGCATCTTAATCTGTTCCACATGAAACAGCCATATTCCAACATGGATAATATTAATTTTCATACATAATTTAACACACAACACCCCTTAATGACAAATGAAAAAAATGCTTAAAAGTCTTTGACACCCACAAGTATTTCTGAGTGTGACCTTACAGGCTTGGCACACCTTTTTGGGGGAAGTTTCTGTCATTCTTTTTTCTTCTTTGCAGCACCTCTGCAGCTCCATCATGTTGGTTGGGAGCGTTGGCGCACAGATATTTTCAGATCTCTCCAGAGATGTTTGGGTTCCGGTCTGGACTCTGGTTGGGCAACTAAAAGACCTGATGCTCCAGACATGATGCTTAGCATTCAGGCCAAAGAGTGCAATCTGTGTTTCATCAGACCGGAGAATTTTGTTTCTCATCTGATAAAAAGGAAGGGCTCCCATCTGATAGCACTTCAGGTACCTTTTGGCAAACTCCAGCTGAACTATCATGTGGCTTTTACTAAGCAATCACTTCCATCTGGTCACTGTATCATACAGGCCTGGGTAGAGTGCAGCAAAAATACTTGTCCTTCCGGAAAGTTTTCCTCTCTCCATAGAGCAACGCTGGATTTCTGTCAGTGGCCATTGGGTTGTTGGTGAACTCCCTGACTATTGCTGAGACTGGCCAGGCAGCCAACTCTTGGAAGAGTTCTGGTGGTTCCAAATGTCTTCCATTCATGGTTGATGGAGGCCACTGAGCTCACTGTGACCTTTAATGCTGCAGATATGTTTCTTTTTTCCCCCAATCTCTTCATCGATACCAGTTTCTGAGGTAAAGGCCATGAATACTTATATAAATCTTATATTTTCATTTTTTAGTTTCCATAGATTCACAAGAATTTCAACTCTTTTCACTCATTATGGGGTAGTATGTGTGGAATTTTAAGTAAAAATTAATTCAATTTATTCTGGAATAAGGCTGTAACAGGAAAAACACGTGGAACCTGTTCTGCAAATACTTTCCAGACACACTGCATAATCATGGCAATAATTAAAAAGTGATAATGTATAGTGTGGAAAATATTTTTGAAAAATACAAGCATTATCGAATGATGCCACTGCTAAAGCACTGTCATTCTCATAACTCTCAAAAACACAAAGCATATTGTCAAACTATATTAAAAAACCAAACAAACACACAAAAACAGCAATAGTGCAAATGATTACACGTATAAGCTGCTGAACCTTCCTCTCATTGCACTGCTAGATGATCACAACAGTGCTTCTTGGCACATGGAAGCAGACCTACACAACATGAAGAGGCACAAATGTATATCTACAGTAAAGCCTGAGCAGGAATTGAATTGGGCTGTACTAATGTAAAACCATAACAGACTGTGTTTGGTACAAAATGACTTATGTCAGCATCACAGTGCTCAAACACTCCAGTGTGGAAACAAAAGTACTGTTACATTTGGAAGATGAGGTATTTACAGACAGTTTATAGAATTTAAGGTAATACACATCTTCAGTCCAAAGGCAAAGTGAATAAATGTAAACACCAACCATTACACTAACATTTAAATCATTTGTGAACACCATTAAGCATCAACCTCCCAACTTTTTTTTAAAGCGAGTGACATAAATGTCAAAGTCCTCCCCTCTCCTCCAATTTCTGGAAAAGGGCCAGGCTGCGGAGACGAGACTGTCTTTCTCCGTTCTTCCACAGAATGAGCAGGTGGTCCGCCGAGCATGTAACCAAACCTTTCTCCGTGAAACTTACGAACATCTGAAATAAGTCCAAAAGACATTACTGCAGCCCTGGCATTACATAATTATAAGAAAGAACTTTAGTTTAAGCCTTATGTACCTGGACTGCTCCTGAGTGTCCAATCAGATCTCCAGTCAACTCTAGCATCCTAATGTTGGGAATGTCTATAACCTTCTTTGAAGGAGGCCCAGATTGTTTGTTTGAACGGCCAAAACTCCACATCCCAAAGAACCCTGTCGCGTGGACAGAAAATTACTGTTACAGGATACCCAAGGAAACTGTACTTGTTGCTGATGATATTGCTGTTAAAAATTTATTTTCTGTGTTTACGGGTAGAGATGACAGATGACAGGATAGGCTAAAAACAGCATTACCATGACTGTCAGAATAGTAACTAATAGGTCTGCTCTAAACGTCATAATAATGATGTGACAGGAACACTGACTTGTGCTAACCTGCTACACACCACTTTTATTTCATATACACAATACCACGTCTGGCCAACATTACAGCACTCCCACCTCCACACACACATTCCTCAGTCTTTAAAGTTTCCAGTCATAATTATTCATAAGTAAGTAATAGATCATGGGGAATCTAGTTTTAGCAGTGTGTGTGTGTGTGTGTGTGTGTGTGTGTGTGTGTGTGTGTGTGTGTGTGTGTGTGTGTGTGTGTGTGTCACCTGAAGAAGCTGGTTCAGCCGGCAAAGGCAAGTCTTGGATCTCCCACATCCTCACACTGCCATCTTCAGAGCAGGACATCAGCTCACTAAAACAGAGGCAGTGTCACACACATACACACACAGATTGTCTGCATAGCAACAGCTATTTGAATAATAGTCGCAGGCTGATTTACTGCTAGATAATTATATTGAAAACAAAACTATTAATTATTAAATTTGATTAAAAATGCACTGGTTCATGGCTGTCCAAAAAAATCTTTTATCAGTGAAAGATATGACTCCCTACATATTTATCATGTGGCCGTCTTGTCTTGTAGGCATAAATCTACTAATGTTTAGATAATAAACAGAAGCTTGATTCACAGTAGAGAAGGCACAGAAGCCAACAAAGCCTTAAGATTCAGTCTATGAGGGTTCAACATTACATAAACCAGGAATAATGAGGCTTCCCTTAGTGTTATGGATGAAAACAGCAGGAAGGCAGTATTGGCGCTACAGCTGAACTACATGAGGGTTGACTCAGTGAAAGAGAGAAAATATTTCAGCCGGGAGTTGATTTGAGCACCTGTAACTCCATTAAAGTGTCCTTTATCAAAACACCTGTTCAACAACTTCAGAGGAAAAGCAATTATTTCAGCTCCACCACAAGTTTGTTTCACACAGCAAGACAATATGTTAAGAACAAGATAAAACATCAGCTGACTGTATGACTGCTTGTTTAGTTTTCCATAATCTTTATATTTGGAAGATATCTTTTTAAACTGTCTACAAGCCCAGTCTTTCATACCTGCAGCTTTCAGAGATTTACTCCACCGCATTTATTTCAAAGTTGTAGTTACTACTTATTTTGCACATTTAGATCCTTTATACAATAAGACTTATTGAATTGGTTGGTGCCCTGTATAAAACCATGGACAAAAAACAAGAAGTAAAATCAGCAAACTTTGGTAAGATAAAAGTAACTTTTGACTGGTACTGTACATGCTCTTAAGAATTAAGTAAAATATGTCCTGACCTATGAACCTGACTGAGACTGTTTTTAATTTTGCGGCTAACTCAGACTTTAATAACATTACAGTGCTGACCTGCTTCTCTGAATTAATTTGGCTAACAGTCACTGCTCATGAACATGTTACTCTAACATGAACATGTTACTATAGAGTCAGTCTCACTCCCTCTTGAAAGTTGAGTAAATTGTACTAAGCTTTCACTGATCCTTTGTGTCTAACGTTTCCCCACAAGTAATCTAATCACGTTGCCGTCATAGCAATCACCAGACTCTCATCCTTCAGTTGGACAAACTCCAACTCAACCATCTTGATCTGCAGTTGTTCGGTTATGAAGATGAGCTGTGAGTTGGAGGGTCACCCCAACCACAACCAACAGCAGGTATAACTTAGACACTATGATTCTTACAACTGTAGTGTCTATGGTCAGCATGTAGGAAGTACCACATAAAGATTTTTCATTTTTTACATTTGACCTCATTTCATATCTGCCTTTCTTTCAAGTTGAAAGAAACTCCATCATGCTACCCTTATCTGATTTTTACTACACTACAAACCGCTCAAGTACTTTTCAAAAGAACAAAGAAAAACCAAATGAATACATACAAAATACAAAAGTATTCCTTTAAAAGTTAATACTAACCAGAGAGTGAGCTCTGAGGGTTTCTTTTTTATGAATGTATTCAAGTAAGCATAGATCACCGTGGAGTGCATGTGCAAACTGCCCAAGCTACAGCTATTGATTTTTAGGTGGGTTGTTTAGTTTTCCTTTCAGAAAGTATTTTGCCCGTGTGTGTTCTAGAGGGTAAAAAAAAGAAGTCTTAGAAAAGGTGTAAGATCTTACCAGTCAGACAGCAGCATGGTGTGTAACACATTAGAGTCGTGGGCAACCTTTCTGTAGGCCACCACGCTTCTGGTCTGAACACTGTAGACGTAGAGACCGCTGCCCACAGCAGCAAGGATGAGCTACAAAACACACAAACAGAAAGTTCTCATTTTAAATGACAATAAAACAACAGAGTATTCCCAGTATACAAGCCCATCCTGCCCTTTCCTGTCCTCACATTTCCATTGGTGGTCAGGTGCTGAATGGACATCTCGCTGGGTTTAGGAGCCCCCATTCGTATTTCAGTCTGATTGTAGTCTTGAGACTCCTCCCAGAGAATGTGTTCATAGGCCAGGATGTTCCACTCAGTCGCATTCCATAAGATCAACTCACCCATATGGGACCCGCTGGCGAAGAGCCCGTCTGAAGAACACAAGAGGAAAAGGCATGAGTCCAGGGCTACAAACACAGTGAGAATAAAGTGTTGACATAGCTTCTAAATGTATCAAACCTGGTGACCAGGTGATGGCGGCTGTGGCTGCAAACAGTCCTAGAGACTCTACAGGAAAAGAGCTTACCGATTTAAATACTCTGTAAAAATGAGTTCACGGTCTCAGCTCCTCATTTTGGGCCATCTCGGATAAAAAGTGAAGTCTATTTTGTAAATCTTGGACTATGTTTCACCAAGGAGGATTATCTGTGGCCACTAATTAGCTAACGGCTGGTGATTGGAAAGTCGACAGCCAGTGAGAAAGCAGTTTAACAGTGAGACACGCACATCTTTGTCAGACCCGTTTTAGTTTTTTTAGTTTTTAAATCAAGATAACAAAGGGTGAAAACGCTAATCTCAAGCCTTTGAAACAGATCTTCAGTAGCTACATCCACCTTTTACACGGTCTGTGGGTTCAAAATGCAGTCTCTTTGCAGCTTAAAAATCAAACAGACACACCGAGTTTCAGACTGACCATTGACGTTGATAAGAGCTCGGATCTGATCCTGGTGGTCGGAGAGGCAGCGGATCTCAGCCACTGACAGAGAGGAATCAGCAGAAACTGTCAAGCTGTAGATCACTGCAAAGACAAAGGAATATTTTGTTTCAAATAACGCACTTTTAATCTACTGATCTGTTCATCCGCACCATATTTTGTGCTCTTACTTATTTTTTTATCCATGGCAGCTGCTATGTAGTTCTTCGGCAGTTCAATCAAAGCAGTGATTCCTTCGACACGTCAAAACACAAAAACATTGATCAGCGTCAGCGGCCAGCACGGTTGGTGTAACAGTAAAAATGTGGTTGTGCGACGGACATTTTTTTCTCACCAGTATCACTGTGGTTGGGTCGCTGACACTGCAGCTGAAAGTCTCTATTCCACACGCATAGTTCTTCCCCACCAGAGAGCCACACACACAGTCGCTCGAGCACCAGCAAACACTGAGACAGACACACAGCTGGATCAGGATGTGAAATATCATTTTAGATTTTTTTTTTTAATTGTTTTAGATTTTTAATTTCTATATACACCAAAATAATTTGGTGGAAAATTCATCCTTAAGAAAGGCACTAAGGAAAAAAATGCCAACATCAAGAGATGATGAGCAGATCCTGACGTTTCTAATGAAGAAAAGGAAGAAACTGAGATTCTGGATTCATCCAATTCTCACAAGAAGGCAGCGACAGAGACAATTGGATGGTTTGATCCAGCAATTGAAGCTGTATCATGAGTACATTTGTACAACACTGTTGAAGATGTCAGTGGGGCAGTTTGGTATTATTTTACTATTTGTATATCCAGGATTGGAGCGCATTTTAAAACTGTGTATACACAGTTTTCCATTTTCACTTCCAAAAATAAATAGCTGATAATACAGATGCAAGATGTGTGTGTGTGTTTTTAGGGATTTCAAAGGTGTTTTTTGCTACCTTTACAGAAGAATGAAGATCTGAAATGGTCTGGACCCTGTTGCCTGTATCAGGGTCCCACAGCTGACATGCAGGATTAAGGAGAATCAAGCCTGAATCCCAAAGTCATGAATTACTCATGAAACACTTGCTGTACATTTGTGTGCATTGTTTCAGGATACACTGAGGCTTCGGTCTGAAGAGGCAGTGATAAGCGAGGTGTTCAGTGTGACTTCATTTTTGCAGGTGATGGTGGTTATGGCTGTTATCTGCTGAGAATGGCCTCTCAGCTCCTGCAGCCTCTCCCCAGTCTAGCAATCGGACAAGCAAAAATAAAAGCAATTAGCAATTAGTCCCACTGTGCTGTGTGCAATTTCGCAAGACGCAGAAAGAAAGAAAAAAAACTGGCAGCATATTACCTCAACATTCCACACCAAAACAAGGCCATCATCCCCTGCTGAGGCACATCTGGGTAACATGAGAAGAAAGGTAAGAGTTATTTCTTGAATTTAGACTCCTGTGTCACACTGGCCCCTCAGCTGAGAATTGTAGGACTGGCAGGACTCTGCTTTAGCAGGTCGACTAGTCAATTGCAGATACAACCTATTCATACAAGGAATCATTTCCTGCAGCTTCATCTCCACCGAGAAATGTTAAAAAAAAAATACATCTGTCCTGGGGCTTATCGCGTTACTTGCTTTCTGACCCTGAACCATCCAAACTGCCTGTTCCCAAAACCAACAGACAGGATGAGCGGATAAAACAGAGACAAAATGAGAAGAGAGGAAGTGTTGAGGATACATTTTCAGACTTCAAAAGCAATCTGGAGAGAATTTTCTGGCCTTTGCCCCCAACTGTGGACCTGTGAGCAGAGAGGACGAGACCCAAAGGAGGAGGTGATTACTGGAGGAGACCAGGCGTAAAGCAACCCCCCCTCCACCCTGACATACACACACACTTAGGTCGGGTATAAATCCCAATCTTACACTTATGCAGGTCCACTCTGCCATCCCAGTGTGTAGCATGCTTCCACAATACAGCGCAAACGAGGAGAGCAGGTGCAAACCTTTATATGTGTGTGTGTGTGTGTGTGTGTGTGTGTGTGTGTGTGTGTGTGTGTGTGTGTACGGACAGTATTAAAAGGCTTTGGTTATACTGTACCATGCACACACCATCACATAGTGGTGATGATTGGGCTCCTGTCATGCTCTGTAAGTTTGTTGTAGGTGAGGATCTCCTGTCAATCATAGTGGGATGGAGGCCAGCCAAGGGTAGAGAGGAGAGAGGTTATAGAGGGAAAGAGAGATAAGAGAGGGCAGGAGAGGCGAGAGGGAGGGTTGGGGAAGGGGAGAGGGGGCCGTTTGCGGTCGGCTTACCTGAAGTCATCAATCTGCACCAGAAATCGAACAATGTCAAAATGTCCTTTCAGCACCTGCAGCTCAGTGAAGCAGTTTTTGGGCTGTTCCTCTCCAATGCACAGCACAGGGCTTTTCTGCAGACACAAGAGGGAAAGCAGTGAGACAAACAGGCCGCGGTGCTGTACACCCAGCCCTGAGGCTGAGAGTAGATAGGGAAGACAAGAGTACGGGAAGAAAGAAGTGGAAAGCAAACTTGTACTTCTAAGCAAATATATTTTTAAGGGATACAAATTGGCATTTATATTTTTATTCACTTTTGTTTTTGTTACTTTACCCATCTTACAAAAAAAGAATAGCCATCGCTGCATTCTGATTTTATATCAAAAACATGACAAATATACCAGCTGTTCAATTGTTACTTTTTCTGTAGAGTGAGTTGTTTTGCTTCTCATACTTAAATCCCAACTGGCAATATGTTGGAGTTTTTTGTCATATGTACAATAAGATGGGTGGAGGGTTTCATTACTTCCCTGATATTGTTACTACTCATGAACGTGCTTAACATTTAGTGCCTGTTACAGGTTTCTTATGGAAGCACTTTGCATTGTTATCCTGAAATACCTTTTTGACACAGCTGATAAGGCCTATGTTTTATAGGCTAAACTGTTTTGGAATAGCTAGCGATATACATATTATATAGGTAATTCATGTTCTACTTCATAATGTAAGTGGGCTTCTCAGCAACCATCATACATTTCAGTCTATGTCCTGTCCACAAAGTATAAGCATGGTCTGACACCACCATGTTAAAATACTACATCTCTGATATTGGCCTTACTTTGAGAATAAAGCCAGCATAAAATATTTTGAGCATTGAGTTTAGTAACAAGGAAATTATCTGTCTTTTATCAAACTGAAAATAACAAAAAAACACTTTATCACTTTATTATTATTATTATTATTATTATTAACTGCTTTTTTAACGGATTGTTAAAGTAAATACAGAATAAATCATTGACATGGCAGCAGTTCAGTGCATTCATTAGCAGGTGGACTTGGTAAAAACAACCTGCTGAAGTTCGAACTCAGCATGCGAAGGATGAAGAAAAGTGATTTAAGTGAGTGAACGTGGAGTGCCGGACATGCTGGTCTGACTATTTCAGAAACTGCTGATCTACTGGGATTTTCCTGCACAGCCATCTTTAGGGTTTACAGAGAAATGTCCAATGAGAAAATTTCTAGTGAACAGCAGTGAAAAAGTCAGAGATCAAAGGAGAACAGCCAGACTGCTTTGACCTAAAATGGGGATAAAAGCAAATCCAACAACCATTTATTACAGCCAAGGCGTGTAGAAGAGCACCTCTGAAGACACAACACACCAAACCTTGAAGCAGATATGAAATGTTGCCCAGTCTGATAAGTCTCCATTTCTGCTTTAAAATTTGGATCGTAAAGTCAGAATTTGGGAGTTAAAAAACAAAACAAAACTTGAAAGCATGGAATAGTTCTGTCTGGTGGTGATAAAATGGTCTGGGGATAGTCAAAAGAGCCTGGATGACCTGGATGACTATGAACCTTCACAGAGATGTGGTGTCGGGGATAGTTTTTTGGCACACTTTGGGTTCCTCAGTATCAAGTGATCAACAGTTAAACATCAAATCCTATCAGAGTATTGTTGCTGACCATGTCCATCTTTTCATGGCCCCAGTGAACACATCTTCCGATGATTGCTTCCATCAGAACACAACATGTTACAAAGCTCAGATCACATTAAGATGGTCTCTTTTACATGACAATGAGCTCCTGTGCTCATATGGTCTCCAGTCACCAAATCCCAGTCTACCATGGGATTGGGATGTGAAGGAATGGAAGATGGCAGCAACTGTGTGTGACCACTACAAAGGTAAAAGGGTGTCCAACCCAGTACTAGCAATGTGTAACTAGCAAAGTGACCGGTGAGTGTTTACGCCTGTATTTAGTGGATATTTATATCACATACTGAGACAGGCTTCCTGAACATGGAGGTACAATCTGCTTTGGAATACATGAGTCTTTGGAGGAGTTTGGAGGAGAGGAGCGTTTATGGGACAAATTACAGCATATTTCCATAAGTTACACAGGTAGACTCATAAAATCATCACATACATTTCCAAACAAGGTATGCTGCAAACACGAGCTCCCAGGCTCAGCTTACCTCCGCTGAGCTCTGAGCTTCCCGACCACCGAGAATCCACCGGAGCATGACGTCAGCCGGTCAAACACAGTAAAGCCAGTTTTTACAAACGCTTCTCTGAACACGAACCCAAAACTCAAAGCACAACAAAGCAGCTAGCTAACGTTACAAGCTTCTCTATCTGAAAAGTCCCCAGCGTCACACAGAAACAGCCTCTCGCCGTTTTCACTGTGAGGAAGCTTCGGCGGGTAACGCTTCGGTTTGTTGGACAGATAATTTAATTTCGCCAGAACTGAGAGAGTCACGTTAATACTGCAGTTTTCAGCTACATGTTTCAAAAGGTTTTCAGTCACGACCACAACAAACCATTCATGTGACTCGCACTACGGAAGCTTTGCATGGACACGATTCACTGAAGTCGAATGATAATTGGGAAGTAAATATATTTAGACCGCTGCGCATTTTAATGATTTCATGGACTTTTGCGACACTTGGAAAACTGAACCCAGCATCCACTCAGGCAGTGTTTGTATTCGTTTGTGTGTTTTGCTTAAAATAATCTGCCCATGCCTATTTAAAACTAATAAATCTGCACTCCGAAATTGCTTTACTTTTCAGCATAATGTTACATTAAAGCTTGAAATGTATTAATAATAATAATAAAAATACTGAATTAACAATTGGGCGATATAAATAAATAACGACATAAATGCAATTAATGATAAAATAATAAGCTACACACGTTGAACGGATAGATCTTGATAGAAATAGCAGTGGACCTGTAGAAACCAAAAACAACTTAATCCGGAGGGGTTGTTTTGTTGTTGTTTTTGTTTTGTTTTTTACTTTGAGATTCTCATTTATGAATTTCCGTCTCGAACAGGGACTGACAGAAATCTGGTCTTGAGCAAGGTCAGTCTTTGGAACAACCTCAATGAATCCTGTTACAAAGGTAACACATGTTGAATTTCAGTCAAAAGTGAAATCACTTTTTTATGTTGGTCACACCAAACCTGGGTCTCAGTGCACTTTTAAGCTCAGTAGCGATATAAGCAGATTTAGTTAAATATAACCAATAAAACCCAGGTTGCCTTTTTGGTACATAGGCGAGTCAGATGCAAGGCCTGCAAATCCACAGCAAAAATTACTTGCTGTTGAGAAAATGAGGGAAACAGTCTAATCTGGGAAAGCTGGATGTATTTTTTTTTTAATATTTTAAACAGTTATTACTCAAAAATGAAGCTTTTTATGCTCCACTTTAAGAAATATTCTGCAGATATACATGAAAACAGCCTAGTACTATCAAATTATTTACATTCATCAGTCTGCACAATGAAGCTCAAACATTCAAGATTGCTAAAACACATTTTGGAATCAGGTCAGATCTTTAAATGAGCGTCATTCCTCTTCGTACAACTAGATGGCAGTGTGTAACAATAACACAAGATCAGAAGAAGTCTCAAAACTCTACTAGTGAGGAAAATCCTTTTTTTATCAGTTGTTTCCTTTTGTATAAAAAAATTATGATGTAATTCTTTTTTTTTATATACAGATGGGTCAGTTCAGCATTTTCTGCCCACAGTTTCCTCTCTTCCTCTTGTTTATTTTTTTTTCCTTCATCGACTTCTGCAATAATGCTGACCTTCTCTTCAACCAAACCTTCTTCCTCAGCTTTACAATCTCTTTCTTTGAGTGTATTCCCTGTTAACACACACATACACACACACACACACACACGCGCGCGCACCCCTAGCTGAGTCTGCTCCTGCTTCCCCAATTGAGACGACACGCAGTGTAGGGCCTGTGACCTTCATGGTGGCTCAGATCTGTGGCTGGCACTGATTTCTGATTTAGTGTCGATCCGCTGCGCTTGTCAGGGGCTGCGAGGTGCTTTCCATGCGGTAATAGAAAAGCTCAAGGGCAGCTAGAGAAAGGAGGAGGGTTAGGGCAAGGGATCGGTTGAGGTGGAGTGAATGGGTTTTAGATGTGAGAATGTTTGTTTTACTACAGTATCTGTTAGATATCTGAATGGATGGGTCAAAAATTTAGATTGCAGAGCACTGTTTTGAATCAATATATAATTATTAGAAAAGTTGTGACTCGTGATCCTGTTACTGAGAGTCTACTGTTACTGAATAAATTGTGCTAGATGAAAAGTCAGAGAATGAGAAAAATCAGAAGAACATGTGGCCATGATGGTAGCACTTGTTAGTGTTTCAGGATTGAATGAATTGGATCAAGTGGCAGATATTATTATGTAAACAATGTAGACAATCCAAGATTTTTGAAAAATACAGGAAATAAGGTTGATAGAGAGAACAGAAGTTAAAGAACAGATTCAGGTGCGCAGTGGGAAGAAATGTGGAAAAGAGGGTTTGTTGAGTGCAGTAGCCGAGGAGGACGAGGTGTCAAATATGACCAATGGTAGAAATCATCTAAGATGTGAAAGCCCTGATGTGATTGTCACTGAAGCACTAAAGACCAACAGATTCAGGGTGAGAAAGAAAAGAAGTCTGTGTGCTCCCTCTTTCTCCACCATAGTGCCTGATTTCACCCCCTATCTCCAGCCTGTAAGGAAAACAAATGGTTATGATGATGGAAAAGAAATTAAGTAGTAATTTAACAAAGGGCCAACAACAGTATTCAATAACACACTCCCTCCCTTGCTGTTCAGAGGGGTCTTGTAGAGAGATAGGCTCATTCCTGACCAACACACTTCACTGTCCCTCTTCATCAGGCGTTCACTGTGTTCTGCTTTATCTACTGAGGGCCTGCTCCACTTAGACCTGAACACACAGGGCAGCACCTTTATAAGTTCGCAGCTAATGATAATAATAATAATATTCTTTTATTTGTAGGGCAAAACATAATTACAGAGTTCTTTGCAGAGCCAAATAGAAAATCACACGTAAAATTGAAAAAATAAATAAATCAATAAATCAATAAATAAAATGTAACATAAACCTATTTTGTAAATTTCTTTATAAAGCTACTTTAATTAATATATTCTGCTTCTCTGAATTGTTTGGGGACACTCAGCTTTATGTACATTCATTGCATAAAAATCTTTGAAATTGTTTATTTGTTTCGTCTTTTCTTTTTGGGGATGCTGAGGATGCTCCATTTTAATGTGATAGTAGTCACTTGTCCGAAAGAAAGGTAACCAAGGTAACATTTAGCATTATTTCACTCTAAATGGGAGTATAATGACCTAAATACCACCAAAAATAAATAAATGACTGAGACTGTAAACTCATCGAAAGATTTTTACTACCATCATAAATTAAGAAAGAAGAGTATGGTGAAAGGTTTGGTAATTTTCTTACAGACCTATGTACAGAGTTCCCTTTGAAACCAGAAGATTCACCCTTTACTGGCTATTAGAAGATAAGCATGTTTAAGGCACTTCCCATTTTGATTTACTTTACAGACCTTTGAGTCTACTTCCTTCTTATATGCAACAGACACACTTGGTAAAGTCGTGGATGGAGATCAGAGCATTGTCAAATATTTTGCCACAATGTGCAGTGAACATGCAATTTTGTTGCCTTTGAAATGGTTGTTTTGAAGTCAGGCATCAGGTAGCCAACCATTGCAGTCAGTTGCTAGTTTCAGGCTGACTTTGGTGACGGTGATATAACACTATAGCAATTTGGAGACAGGTTGTGCAATTGTCTTGTGATCAAAAATGGTCACCCAGTCGTTGATGTTGATGCATACCTCTGAATGCTCAATTGGTCTTTGGAATTATTTTGGAATTATTATGAATTTTACTTCAGGATGATCCCAGAGTACCCTTCCTTTCTTGTAGATGCAGTGGATCTGCAAGTAGCAATTTAGGCCTTTGTGTAAGATGTGTTCAGGCTCATAGCAAGAAAGTTAGCAAAATAGCTCTAGCTAACAAGTTTAGGTTTATTAAATAAGCTAATCACAGTCAAACCTTAGAAACACATAATTATTTGTAACTGTTAACATTTCTCCATATTACAAGTAACCTTTGGAGCTGTTTGAGACGTCTGTGTCTATTTGTGTTGCTGCTGTCATGATTAAAAACCCACAGAAGTGACTGTCAGCAGCATCTTGAGCTTTCTCTTGACATCAAAATTGTCTTTTCTTCGTTATCCTGTGCTGATCCTTTAAATTCGTAGGTTCCTCCTGCGCCTAATTTAAACAGAAACAGGATGTGCACTTGACTTTAATCTACATTGCAGGTAATGGTGGTCTGGGGCTGACCAGGACGGAGGAATGCATTTAAGCATCTGTCATTGTGATTTGTCACATGAGCATGACTCTAATTGCTGTGTTTCAGTCATCATGGGTTAATTATCAGCCTTGACCTGCAGTATTACATACGTACAGATTACACATGAGGGTGGAAAGATTATTTTTACACAGCACCAAAACTTGGGAGATATTACACCAATACAATATAAAGCTGCCAGTTCTCCTTTATTCTGTATTATCTTCCTCTCTGCCTAACTGATCATCACTGTCTCAGTCCCTCCTCCTCCCCCCTCCCTCATTTGGTGACCCTCTAATGTTCTGTTCATTTTCTCTTATGAATAGATAATGGACAAAAATCAAATCTCTTCATTTGCATGTAATACAATTAAGACCTTTTCAAACAAAGACAAATGGAGGGAGCAGCGAGATGTCAGTCAGCCTCGTCAGCGAGTGAGCAAAGACAGCATCAGCAAACCTCCCCATTTTAACGAAAATTAATAAAACCTTCAAATGGAATTTTCTTGCCACCATCTGGAATAACGATCACCGAGACACTACGAGACTCTGCCTGTCAAATAACATTAAAGCTCCCATGAATTTGGATTCATAGCATGGATCTGAAGCCACCAATGTATCCGTACCCCTTAAAACTAAGAGGATAAGATTTTTGGGACGTGTGGCCTGAACTGACTTTAGACATAAATTTCTTTTTTCTCTGTAGCTTGTTTTATGAGATATATTGCATTATAATTTTAATATAATTTTTACACTGCTATTTAAGTATTGGTCAATTGGTTTTAATAGTGTCAGCTTGATATCTATATTAGACTATAACTAAGCAATGTAAACTTCAAAGAGCACTTATTATGCTCATGTTAAATAAAGTCTGATTTGATATGATCGCATTGATAGATACATTCATATTTGGGTGAAAGGCTGGAGCCTTTCATAATTCTATTAAAAATGCCCCCAAAAGACACCAGCACTGCAAGCATGGTGAACAGGTCAACCTCAGTGGATGCAATTAGTCGAGGAGAGATCAATACAAGGGAGAAGAAGAGAGTCAGTGTCGCTCAGTCACAATATAGTAAAAACTGCTTGTTTCTGGATGATTTCATAAATCACCTGGCGCAAAGTAACCAGTCTACAGACAGCAGCAATGGGAATCAGACTGATTGCAATCACTCTCAAAGATATTGGCGAAGGTTTGCAAATAATTGCTGTCTAATAAATAAATATAGACAGATTCCTTAAACAGTCAGTCTGCACTGATGAATGCAACACATCTGTGACAGGTCTCTTTGCATCAGAGGACTTGACCCCATTCAGTAGCAAACCAATGGCAGACTGATAGCAGACTAATTTCATCTTATTGTCAGTAAGATTGCTGGCATAAAGAGGGAGGAGCTGAACCTGCTTTTTTCAGTCAGGCCAATAATTTTTCTGACCTCATTAGCATCTGTGTGTATTATGGATACACCTCTCATACATACTGTTTAACTTAGATTAACTTAGTGTAGATAGCATGAAAAAAGAACTTTTGTGCACATCTGAAGTTTAATATTTGTACCTTATTTTATTTTTCTACTTGAAGTTATTCTGTGTTTCATGACTAGGCCGAGTGGCTTTGACAAAGATTCCAAGAAGTATTAAAAACAGAGACATTAAACCTATTTATTAAGCTTTATTGGTACTGATAGGCCAATTTCTAGCTTCAGAGGTTAGCACTTTCCCTCTGTTTTCATTGTTGTCAGTGGACAAGTTTGTATGAGTATTGTATTGATCCGCTAATCATCATATCAGAATTACTGAAATGTCAGTCTACTGCTGTTGTTTTGTAAACATAATTACAAACGTGTGAATATTTGTGTGTTACCATTCTGATTTCTAATTGCTCTTTAGTATTTGTGCATAATGTCCCTCTGACATCCTTCTTGTGCACATCATAAACATATGTGCAGAAAGAAAATAACCACACGTGCATACCTGAAAATGCATGCAAACACACACATTTAAACTGTTAAACTCTCTCTCACACACACACACACAAACACACACACACACACACACACACACACACACACACACACACACAAGAAAATTAATGAGCTCTCATTCATAATCCAGGATAGAGAGAGCCATATTCACCCTTGGATGGTTTATTGACTGATTTCATTTATTTGTGTGGAATAAATAGGAGGTAAACATTGGCTCGCGCTCGCATTTTCTGCGACACCCTCGCTGCACAGCATTCTGGGAGAAATGATCCCACCAACAGCAGGGTCACTGATTGGCTACCGCGTCAGTGTGTGACAAATTACCCAATGAGAAACAGGTTACCCATTTCCACAAACTAATTAACCTGGCTGATAGTGAAACAAATTATTACATTTATGTAATATTATTTCACATCTGTTGCTAGACTGCAAAAATCTTTATCCCGAGGGGCTCACGAATGAAAGCCAAAGTCTATGACATGGAATTACATCAAAATAAAAAGATTCACAATAATTTATAGAACAGTACCTGCTGGCTAATTAAGTAGTAGTATTCTACAAATAGAAGAAGTAAGTCAGAACATTTCTGTGAAAATTGATACACAATAAAGCAAGTAGAGGTTTAGTCATTGATGATTATACAATCAAACACACACACGGGTCAATCATCCCAGCAGGCCTCACTGTATTGTGATATCCTTTAGATGATAACCTGCTATGTTCTGTGTTATATTTCTAGGTGATGAGAGTTTGTTTCACGGGGGTGACATAAGTATTCAGTTGTCTAAAGGAGAATGGTATAAAACTGGATACATTAATTACAGCATGCTGTCTAAAGTTAGCCTGTGATTAACAGTAATTGGATGTAATATAGCTAACACTTTTTCTTCATGTAGGTGAATGAACTTTCTGTATGATTATAAAAGTATAGGAACACTTGAATCCAGACTTGTGTAAAATAAAATAAAAGTGTTAAAGAATACATTTAGCATAACACATCCGGAAGACTGGCAGGGCCATTTTCCATAAATCCTAGATCCATGTACAAACAGTCCTCTGTATGTTTTTTTAAATTATTATTATATTTTTTTCCAAAATCTTGGCTTTCAGGGAAGTTCTGACTGACATACACAGAAATCTGTTCACATAATCATTTTGCCTTTCTCCAGAATATGGGTTAGGGACTTGCCAATATGATGTCGGGGAAGAGGAATTACTTAGCTTGGATTTCACAATAGAGAAAATATTGTATTGTTTTCAATATAATATAAATGTATCTCTAACACAGTAATGAAAAAAAAAGTGTAAGAGCAGCTTGCACTTCAGACATGAGTGCATCCATACTCCTCGTTTAAAGGTGAATGGATACCTTGGAAATCTCTGTTGCCAAAATGCTGACCAAAATGCTTGTCTAATCTAAAAGTACAGTTGTATCAGATACTCGCTGGCAGGCACTCACATTTGAGATATCTACTGTTACTGCTCTAGTTTTTTATAATCATGGGAACTCTAAATGTAATTGATTAATTCTCTCATTAGAGTGCTTAAAGGGCCTTTTCCACTGCACTTTCCACTCACTTTGTTTGGAGATTTGCAGCTTCATCAGCAAACATTGCGTCACTAGGCTCCCTTGATTAAAACCTGAACTGCAACTCAAAGGTCCGCCTTTAATGTCTATGTTCCATTTGAAGATTACATTTCAGAAGTGGAATAGAGGTGTGATGGTTAGGACTCTCGCCTCACTCTGGGAATGTCCTGGATTCAAATCTGCCTGCTGGTTGGGGCTCTCTGTTTGGAGATTTCATGTTCTCGCTGTAACTGCGTGGGCTCAGTCTGAGGACATTAGCTTCCTCCTACATCTAGCAACATGGTGAAGAAGTGGTGATTCTGAGTTGGCCATAGGTGTGAATGGGAGTGTGGATGGTTATCTGTCTCTCTGTGTTAGCCCTGTAAAAATTTGTGACCTGTCCAGTGGTTCTACCTCATCACAGGTAGATTCAAACCGCCTACAAATCTGAACTGAGTGAGCACAAGATGGATGGATGGTTTACAAAGGAACTATATTAATAAAAGGCTTTAACATAAAATTAATAAAAAGGCTTTCCCTAAACTTGACTGTTACACAAACAGGTGCTGCACAGGAGAAGCTCTAAAGCCAACCAAGAAACATTGACTTCAATTGCCAACTGTGGGCAAAATGACTTTTATTTTATTTAAATTTTTTCTGACCATAGCCTTTTCTTGCAGAGGCAGTGCATTATTTACTGATTATAAATAAACTTAAACATGATGTGTTATTCCTAACAACGTAAAGTAAAATGATGCACTTGCTGTGTGGAGCACAAACACTCCAACACACATTTTGTGCTGCACCTCAGTGGCAGCTTCGTGTCCCGTTTCCACACTGGAATACAATCAGAGAAACTAAACACTGGAACATATAAATATCTGTATATATGTAGTTTAAGGGATTTCAAAGGCCATTACTAACTGATGCTTTAAATTAAGCTAGCGCTTTGTTTTGTTTTCAAAATTCCTGAACTTATCACTGTGTATTTGCTTCCTGATAGAAAATTTAAGACAACAAAAAACCAGCTGCCTTAGATCAGGCCTAAAAAGTAGAATTCGGTAATGAATTAATACAACACTGTGAAGTGCACTGAAATGTGTACGGCATAGACTCCATACAAAAAGCAGGATCTCACAGCTGGTTGCACAAATGCTGCATTCAAGTTCAGCCTGTTTCTCACTGTTTTATTCTTTTATTACAGAAAGCAGACCTTTTAGATAGTGCCATCAGGTCTGTTGTCACATTTAGGTCACTGGAGCAAGTTGGAAAGAGTCCGTGAGATTTATAAACCTTGTCTAATTGATGTTCCAGGTGAGATAAATGATGGGTATTACTTTATAAAGCCTGTTTTATAAGTATTATCAATTTACCTAATAAATATAATTGAATTTAGTCTGTAATTTAATTCTGTCTGCTTACAACTAAATCTATAATTTAGCTGGAAACAGACAGAAGTGCTTATTAGTGTATTAAAGCACTCACATTTGGAGGCTGGCATAGAAGCAGAATGAGAGATTAGTCAATAAAATGCAGTCATATAAAAATATGTGAAAATGTTATATTGATGATAAATACTGTACACCAATAAAAGTGTCTTTATTATTCATAATGTATCATAAACATTTTATTAAATGCTTACATGTTGCTTGTAAATGCCATTCTGTGATGCAGCCATAACGTTTGGGGCTTTGGAGGTCATTATTTGTGCTATTTGTATAACAAAAATAACAAAATGAAGAAACACACCTTTGACTCTAATTTGTCAGTTTGGTCTTTACTGAGATTGAGTTTGACACGCTTGATCTCTCCTAAATTACTAATGTGGATTCTGGATTTTGAGCATTCAGTGTGGAAGTGCTCATATAGATATATATCTATATATATATCTATGTGTGTGTATATATATATATATATATATATATATATAGATAGATAGATAGATAGATAGATAGATAGATAGATAGATAGATAGATAGATAGATAGATAGATAGATAGATAGATAGATAGATAGATAGATAGATAGATAGATAGATAGATAGATGTAAGGCAAAGAAGTTAACAGCATCACAAATAACGCAAACTTACTTTTTTGTAGAATAATTATTTGCTACTTAAGCCTAACTTCAATGTTCATTGCTGCCTCTTTTTTTTTTTTTTACTTAAATAAGTTTATACCAGATAGAGAATTTGATACAGTTAACGCTAAACAAAAATTTCAGATTCATCACTACAATCATTTAAAATCTAAATACCTTTTGGACTGAGCTTGTAAAGAAACGAGGGTTAATTCGTGTTGTGGCATAATTGAAAATGGTTTTTATTTGATCATTTACACTGAATTGATATAAACATGTCCATGAAACAAAACGGTTCAAACATTTAAGAAAGTCATAGCTGAGAATAAGCACAGACATAATTTTGGAAACATAAGTTATCACAAACTGACCAAATGGGAACAAGAGTGCTTCCGCTACACAAAACATCCTATATAACAGATTATAGTTAAGTCACTTTCAATGTCTTAATTCAGAGTATTTCCCCCCTTTTTATTTTTGCTTTGGACAGCACATGCAGTCAAGTCTTTAATTTATTTATTTTTTTACCCCCGTTCCTGTCAAATCAGTCTCCCTCCTGGTGAATCGTCCATGTTTTCCTTCTTTTAAATCTCCAGGTGTGTGGCTTTTGCGTGGCCAGTGTGCATCCCTTTGGTCTTATAGAGTTGCATGCTGTGCAGCAGGAGGGGGGGAAAGGGGGAGATTGAATCTGTGATCTAGTTTTTGTAGTTAAAAGTATCCACAGAATTTGTCTTCAAAAACCTTCAGTCACCGAGCAAATATAACCGAGTGCCCCGCGGCAATCATGGCCAGGGCTGGATGTGCCCAATAAATAAATAAATAAGTGAATAAATACCGAACTCACGCATCGGTTCGTTTAAATAGAGAAATAAATAGCTGATCGAGGCTACATGCGAAATAATAAATTATAGCCTAAAACAGAACCAGTCCTATGGTTAATAAAGGCCAAAGGGCCCAATGAATAATGTCAGTTCTCCCCCTCTTTCTCGTGAACTGGGTAGAAGAAGAAGAAAAAATGTTATCTGAACAAATATCCCGGGTGTATTTGTCCCACTGTGCCTCTTTGGGTGGACTGGGTGGGTAAGAACAAAATGCACAAGATCTCTGTAGTTGGTGAAAGAAAAGCTCGTTGCGCTGACTGTCGTCACTAGGTGAAGCTCATGGATACTGTGTGCTCCAGCGCTTTGCGGCGCAGAGAGGCGATGCTTGTCCCTCTCCAGACGTCACTGTCCGGGGAGCTACACAGCTGAGGCGACCCGGTCACGTTCGTCGGGCCAGATAGAGACGCGGGGACCATTCCGGGGAAAGTGGGCTGGTAGAGGTGCGACTGCAGCCCGGAGCCGTTCGACGACATGTTGGATAGACCCATGGAGTTGGGCGGTGGTCCGGCTCCAAGGCTGCACTGAGACAGGGACTGCGCCATGGCCTGCTGGCGGCCCAGAGCGGGCGGGAGCTGCAGCTGAGACACGCCAGGCATACCTGCCGTGGCCCAGCGGGTGTCGTTGGCGTGGAAGGAGCAGAGGCTGTCGCCCATAGCCGCTGCTGCCGCAGCTGCGGATGGGAACTGAGGCAAACCGTGGTGCGTCGGCAGCAGAGTCCCCGGAGCCCGGAACACGTTGGTGGTCTTCTTGCGCTTCTTCCACTTAGCCCGTCGGTTCTGGAACCAGACCTGCAGACAAAGACGGGAGGAGTCAGGGGGAGCTGAGTCAGTGACTTTAGTGACAGGTCACGTTACCAACGCTGGGAGCACCAATAATAATAATATATATATATATATATATTTTTTTTAAAAAAGGTCATGATATCAATGTGTGATCATGGAAATGCACCAGCAATAAATCACAGCAGAAATACACAGATTTATGAATTTTGGTTAAATTCTCAAATAACAGCTGTTTGCAGTAATGAGTGAACATTCACATTAATGTTGAAATGACACTAAAGAGTACCAGGTTTTATTTTTATATTATTTTAATTATTCATTGCCGTTGACATCGTGGTGCCGATTTTTATTTTTATTATTTTTTTTTTAAGAAAGAGAGAGAGAGACCTATTTATTTTTTTAAGGTTCAACCAGATTTTTATGTTAAATATTTTCTACTTTAAAGTTATTTTGTGGGCTATTTATTATTATTATTATTATTATTATTATTATTATTATTATTATTATTATTATTATTATTATTATTATTATTATTTGTAGCAGTAGTAGTAGCAGTCGTCGTATAGTTTGAGCCACATTTTTTCAGATTCCTGTGCTACATCCGGCCTGGGATAAAAAAGGCAATGTTATTGCTGCTGTAGAGCGGTGGTTTGCTCTGTTAGTCCCGGAGTCCCCGTGCTTCTGTGGGTCTGGCTGTAAGCGGGCGTCTATGATTAATGTGAAGATTTGGTTGAGAAAGTGGGGCGCAGTAATAAGAACGGGACAATCGCACTCTCTTTCCCCGGAGTAACCCAGCCGTGAAATCCGGCCTGAAATGCATTACACTTCAAAGGAAAGAAAACGCAATTTCTCATCCCCCCTTAAAAAACAGAAATAAAAATGAGACAGGGTGCATCTTCAGCGCGTCCGGCATTAAGACGCAGACAGCGGTGACAGGCCCATCGCTAAATCGAATCTGGATCTTGCTTCTTATTTTCAGCGCTGTCATAATAGCAGATGAGCGTCATTTCGCTAATTTTGATTTTATGTAAATGGCGGAGGGACTGAATGGACTCTTGCAATAATAGTAATGATTATTATGGGGTATTATTTCACATGCGAGCGATCCAAGCGCAATTTCCGTTCTCATCCAATAAGGCGCAAGAGTGAGCCACTGAAGTGGCAGCATTACAGCGAGAATGAAATGCAGTCTGATGAAGTTGTAGACTGACCATCACTGTTAGTTCAGGACTGTTAAAAGGTTGATACGAGGCGATTAATCGAGTATAATAAAGCTGCCGTCAGCATTTGGTTCCCTGTAGATGGATTACATGTGGCAGACACTGGAATTTGGGCCATTTTAATAAGTAAACATTAAAATAAAGCAACCTCGGTTTTTAAAAGAAAAGTGATATTTTATAAAGTTTGAATAAAATCAAATCAAATACTACAAACAACCCAATTAATGCACCTTTTTTTATAACGAAAGAATGGCATGTTAGTATCAAGCTTTTTTAATAACACCTGCACTCGTTATGTTCAATGCGAAGATAAACCGCAGTGTGTGTTTAACATTAAAAATAATTAAACTATAAAAACCTAATAATATTAATAATAGGCGGATGCCATAAAACGTCGTTTATTTTATTTTATTTTTTACAGTGACTACAATTCTGTGAAATACTAAAACTTGTTTTTTGCATTCCTTCTTAGGCAATATTTTTGATATGTCAACCAAGCAATAAGCTTGATTATTTGCACAAATTGATATAACACATTCCTCTAGCTTAGAATTTGGTTTTTGTGAGGAAAAAATAAAAGAGTAAATTAAACAAAAGAATCTAAAATCTTAACCCTGACTGCTTTTTTTGTTTTTTGTTTTTTGTTTTTGTTTTGCATCCTAATAAAGTGTTTCGGTAAGCTTCCTCTAAAGAGCCGTTGTAGCGTCTGCAGAGTAACTTAATTGTGTTATGTTGCAGTAACTATTGAGCTCCAAATGAAAGCATTTGGGCTTTTTTTTTAATAGTTCAATATTTAATCACTTTAATGTGCAGGTATTATTTTTGTTGCATTCTCGGTACTCCGGGAGATTTTATTTTTAACGCCTGTATGTTTCAAATCTGGGCTTTCAAAAGTTCATTTTCTTCATTTTCATTTCTTATCAACATCACACTCCCAGCCGCCTCCCACCTGCACTCTGGACTCCGTCAGGCCGATCCTCAGAGCCAGTTCCTCCCGCATGAAGATGTCAGGGTAGTGTGTTTTGGCGAAGCTCCTCTCCAGCTCGTTGAGCTGCGCCGGCGTGAAGCGGGTCCGGTGTCGCTTCTGTTTCTGGGGCTGCTGCCCTCCAGACTGGTTGGGGTTGTTGTTGCTGTTGTTGTTCTGCTGCTGTTGCTGCTGTTGTTTGTCCTGCTCTTTGCTGTTCACCTGCACCGGGTTGGATCCCCCGCCGCTGGTGATATCGTCACCCGGGAGCATCGTAGTCCCTTCCACGCCGTCCGGGCCCGGGCCGAGCTCCCCGGAGTGTCCCGGGTCAGGTCCCCCACCGCCGAGCCTGCATTTCAAAGCCTCCCTGTGGCCCAGGAGCTCCGCGGCATCCTTCATCCCTGCACAGACAACCGCAGCAGGTGAGAGCTGCACATTAAACACTTGGTCTATACAGGAAGGAAAAGGAACACGTTAGGCAAATGCAGTGACATATTCAAGTGCACACAACAAGCATGCCTTACATGCGAAAAGGCGAATTTAGGAGCCGCTGAAGCATTGTTTAGGCTGCAGTAGAGGATGAAGCAGTTGTTGTGCATGCTTTAAACGCCTCAACACAAATACAGACATTTAAAAAAAGAAAAAAAAAAAAAGAACAGAAACAGCCACTGCAGCTATTTTCAAGAGACAGCATGCACATTGCAATCTGCTCCTTAAATACTCTTCATTCAATTTGATCACACTGGTATCTTGGAAAATTGTTAAATCAAATTACGCAGTAATATAATAATAATAATTACTTTTCCAATGAATTAAGCGAGTTTAGCTCACTTCAGCCCCATTAAGATCACATAAGAAGCAAATTGACCATTTCTGAGCTTGATTTAAGATTAGAAGTTCCTCCAGCTTACAGTAGAGTTGAAGACCGGAGTTTGGTGATGTTAACTCACCGAGGCGAGCATCCAGGAGGTCGGCATGAGATAGCATTGCGCACCGCTCCAGGGCGAAATGCTATTCCCAAAAAAAAAAAAAGGAAACGAAAAAAAGAAAAAAATCTCTATGACTTTAACCTATTTAAGAAAAATATATAGCCTAAATGAAAGCAAATTCGGTTTGTGGTTAAAAGGGAGGTTCGTTGCATTATAATGTAGTTTAGCGAAATGGGGAGGCGCTTAACAACGGAATGAACCCATGAGCTTCTCCAAACGAGGACCAATCAGAGTTGAAGCCTGAGGTATGTCAGCTTTAGCCCGAGACCCGAGCACCCACTCCACCTGCTCCTCCTCCTCCTTCTCCATCCTCTCCATCCACAAGTTCATTCCTCCTCATTCCTGTAATTGGCTTTGATTTCTCCCCCCAAATTACATCCAATAAAATAACCTGATTTAATATCTGAGCGAAAGCTTCGACCCGCTCAAGAAATGTTGGATCACCACAATATTTGTTTAATTGCGCACGCTGCTCTGCGTGTGCTTTTACAGCAAGCCACTCGGACAAGAATTATTATTACTCGTATTAGGAAGAACCACATAAAGAGATACCACATGACAGCTACGAGTCTGCATCTTTTAATACTGCTTGTTCTTGTTCATTTTTTTTTCTTTTTAGTCAGCTTGACGATATCATCCACCTATTTACGACATTAAATACCTCTTGGAGGTCAGACTTTTTTTTCTTTTTTTTTATTTCCCGTTACTGGAATCAACTAACTTTATTTGTGACCAGGCTAATGTTCAAGGCCAGCAGGTTTATATAAGATTCGTCATATCTGAGCACTTTGAAATAAAAGCAGTATAAAGTGGATGTGATCTCCTGTATAGTTCCAACTGTCAGGCAGGGAGGGACTCGGTCTAAATGATGTGTGAGCAAATTAATTCAGCGAACAGTAAAGTGAGGATGCTCGCCTTTGATAAAGGGACACAGTCAGCCTAATATACCCGAAAGTCTGACACCTGAACAGATAGTCTGACAACACGGGCAACCACGTAATCATGTTTCCAACACTTTCAGGTGGGGATGGGGGGAGGCATCAGTTGTTTTTTTAAAAATCATCTGTCTAAATTATGTTGAAGAAACAAGAAAAAGCTTTTAAAAATTAACTGAAAACTCTCTTTGTCAGTAAACCACCATTAGACTCAATTAGCACGCCTGCTTTTTTATTTTTATTTTGCTAGCCTACACACACATGCACACAACAGTCTGCTACATTATATATTTAAAAAGAAAAAAAACTTAAGACAGATGTCGGAACGTTTTGAGAGAACCGGTTTATTTATTGTGTGCTGGGGGAAAAAAATAGAGACACAAAGGAGGCGTCCGAGCGTGAACCCGGGGCTCGATTGGGTCTCTTTTCTTCGTCCGTCCGGGCTTCAGTTGCCTCCGCGCAGCTTTTATTTGCATGCAATCTGGTGGCACAAGTGACACACTGGGAGGGATGGGTGGATGGACGGACGGAGAGGAGTCGTGCTCGGGGGTCTGTTTGGGATGTGGAGGAGATTTTTTAACAAAGGGGGGAGGGGGGGGACTTGGAGATATTTCTCGTCTCTATTTTTTTCTCTCCAAGGCTCCATTTGAAAGCCGGACTTGAGGTAGCTGTGAAGATTTTTTTTAAGCCGGAGCTAACCGTTTTAAATCCAAATTTTACAAACCAAAAAGGGTCTATGTCATTACTGATCGCATTAATACTCGAATGCAGAAGTGAAATATATTCTTCCTCTGGCATCGTGTTTGAGGAAGTTTTCCTGACGCCCCCAAAGCTGTGAGGATCATTTCAAATCCTCACAATCCCCGATGATGGATCGTGCGCTTCGTTTTACGACTTGTCCAGAGCTGCACGCTTTTATAGCTGTACAAACACGAGCGAATGACTCCTCTCGTTGCGGCAGGTCGACACAACGTGAGAGGTGATGATGACATGTCAAGCAGCGTGAGATATTTGTGCTGAATGTGGGCCTGAGATACAAAACGAAAAGGGGAAAAAAAACGAATCCTAAAAATTTTATGCACAAACATAAAGGAGAGGAGATAGTTATTTTATGGATGCAAAGTTTATTTTAATGTATTTATTATTAAATATCAGTGCTGGGAATATTGGCCCCCATGTTTATTTAACTGGTTTAATTGTTTTAGATTGTATATAATGATTTAGCCATTACCGAGAATATGAAATCAAAAATATTTCATGTTTTCAGTGCAATGGAGACTCAGACATACATCTTTAATTCCTTCTTAATATTATTACTGTTAGTGTTTACTTTTATATAACAGTGTATTTCATTAAATGCAACCTTTCACCTTACAGCGTGAATAGATTTTATGTGTGTGTGTTGCTGCTGTTGGCTAATTAGGGTAAGCAAATGACCTAGGCACAGCTATTACTGCGTTTATCCTCCTGTAAATTCTTCTAACATGCTCGCATCAATCTTTTCCGTCATATAAATAAAAATAGACAAACAAACAAATCCCCCCGCCCCCGCGAAAGTTAATGCGGCGCATCTGAGTGGAAAGTAGACATTTTCACGCATTGTGGAGATGAGAACTGAGGACTTTTAATAAAACTGAGAGTAAAAAAAAATATCTGAAAATAAAAATGTAACACTGCTCGATGTGGTGTAGTCAAACCCATGTGTTATTGCTGCTGGTGGAGGCACTTTTGATAACAGGCCAGACTTGAACCCGTGACCTTCTGGTTCACAGTGCAGGCTCTCCAAACCATGGCCCAGGCCACTGTTTGCAACTTCTCTCTCTCTCTCTCTTTCGCTCTCCCTGCTTTGCCTTTGCAGTCTGGATTCACTCAGTTCGAGATTTCTGAGGAGCAAAACAATTGATCTTCCATCTGCACGAGCTCCCGGTTTAACAAATGAGATTCTTGTTTCACGCAGCTGATTTGGTGGCTGTCTGGGGTATTTGGAGTAATAAGTTATACAGAGGCGAGGGAGCTGAGAAACGGCTGCAGCTGATGCTGCAACTCGGCTGCAACCTACAGCTCTCCGCTCTGCGTCAGGCAAAAAAAGAGAGAAAAGAAATGAAAAAAAAGGAAAAAAAGAAGAAGTTTGACACAGACAAAGTTTCAGGAGCAGAATATGACGAAAACAACGTGTCGACCGAAATGACTGATGGGGGCTGTGCGTAAAACCATGTAGCCTGTTACATAATATCCTACTTTAAAACATTTCCTTAAATGTAAAATCACTGTATGCATAGAAATTTGAATATGTATGGCTCTACCCACTTTATTAACAGTAATCCACAGTTTGCAAATAAAGGCTACTGTCTACAGTATAGGGGAAAATAAAAAATATGCCACAATTAAGTGTAGATACTTCAAATAAAGAACAGGTGAATAAAAAGGAACCTTTTTCAGGTTGGAAATGGCTATCGAGCATGCTCCGAAGTTATAACAATTAGCTCATTATGGAGTCATTTCTGAAGACTTAATTGGATTTCCTGATAAGTCACGTGACTCTGGAAGGCGCGAAATGAAACTTCTAGGTGACAGCTGTAAAAAGCAGCGACGCAGGGTTCCCGTGCATCTCAGAAGCAAATGTGTAGTCCACTTTGTACTCAGTCTGAGAAATGTATTACTACAGAGCAACATGTTTACAAAGCACGCAAATTAAAATGCATTTCAACGGATTAACCAGGAAAAAGCTACATCTGCCATGCCACTATTAGCTTTATTACGTCTGATTAGTGCTTTTATTTTTATAAGCAGTCTACGCGAGTATTTCCGTCCACTTGAACACAGGATTTCGGGTCAGTGTTTTCTCCACGTTACTTTCTCATCCGGCCACGACACGTTCCGAGCTGTCAGCAGCAGCCTGCGTGGGTCCTCCGGTCACACAAACCCGCAGGTGCAGCGCCCCGCCGCCGCATCTCATGCCTCAATTAGCGCCGCTGCCCTCTGCACGGACTCGATTAGGCCCGTGATTTATCCGAAAGAAATATAATTATACCTCCAAATAAAATAATCAGCATTGAAGAGCGATTTCCTTAACGAGATGGAGCGGGGTAGATGTCACGGAGTAGCAGCGCCTCATTAGGGCGGTAATGAGACTTTGGGGTGATCCCGATAATTATCGAAATCTGTAAAATAAGGATCAAGTCAAATGTAACCTTAATTTGTCTGGCAATTGAGTTCATTTATTAGTATGACTATTTAGGAAGGACTCCCTCAGCCTTAATGTAAGGTGCCATTATTTTAGGCCATCTGGGTAATAGATGTAACTGCAGAGGCGACATTACAGGCCTGTTTTGTCATTCATGGCTCACACTAACATTTGTCATATGACTGACAGGGTTACCAAAAGAGCTCTTGCCTTTATTGTAGATATCAAGACACAGTCCATTTCACTGCTGCTAACAGGAATAACAGCACTGTTAATGCCATTAATCTCATTAATCTATGAGATCAACATTAAACTTTCATGTGTTTCTCCCAGTTTCAATGTGTAAACAGTGCATAAAAGGGTCAAACAACACTTAAAGAAAACACTACACTAATCTACTATAATAAACTGAAGGTTTTATAATATTATTGTGGAATTATTTTATTTTTTTCACACAGGAGAAGCGTGATCAAAATGTGGTGGCACGTTAGCAGTAAAGAAAAGAAATAATTACATCAAGAAAAGAGACTTTGAATGGATTCAGTTGGCCTCCACGGTTCCAAACAAGGCCTGACGAAAGGAATGGACATTTAAGCAAGTGAATCTCACAGTGAGAACAGAAATGCATCAGAAATCATCCTTCAAGCTTCACTGAGTCCAATATGCTTCTAGCCTCTTTGTACTCCTCTGATTCAGCCAATTCCTCTTCTGTTTCCTGAAAACACACAAACACACATATAGGTTTTGTTTTAGTGCCATCTACTATACTTCCAAAGAAGGAGTTACAACTGTCTTCACTAGACAAACAGGTTTGTTGTCTTCATATAAAAGCATTCTTGAGGAAATATTTCAAACTGTATCATAATGGTAGGAACCAAATTCATCCAGGAAGGGTTGATATGAGGTAAAACCTGACACTGAAGTGTGTTTGCATTCCTCTGGTAGTCACCACAGTGACAGCACTTCCTAATGACCTGTGATGAGCATGTGCATATGCGTATGCCTGTCTGAAGGGAAGAAAGAAGGGAGGATGAGTAACAGGGAAGGGGACAGGTTGCTAATTTCAGGTTAGCTCCCCCTGCCCAGCATTCAGCTCCCATGTGAGTGACTCACACCTCCAGCTGTCTGACTGTTGCTCTGCATTAATTTCAATGACCCTGAGACATCCATGCTGATGTTTGCCTCTCACCATATCAGCTTAAGTCCTGGAGGGTTTGGCATGCTGTGTGGCTGTATATATACTGTATATATATCTGTATATAAGTGCAAAGTGTGGTGCTTGAGCTTATTCTAATGATCAGTTCATTAAGTCTACACACATTTAAAAGAAAAAACATCTGATTCAACACTGGAATATCCAGGATACCACAATATACTTTAAATTATGTGGCCACAAGTGTCCTGGCATGAAACTGTAGCCAATTGTAGACCTTTCCCACTAGTATGTACTTGAGTCAGCTTGGCATGGCTCGACTTGGATTTTAAGGTCTACCATTAGGTGGGAGTACCTGACACCAGTTACTTTTTTTTGTACCCACTTAGCCAGGGCTCCAAGTGATCTGAGACGATCCGAAAACGTGACATCAACAGACAGCATTCCCCCAATTGGCTAGTCAGTGGCGTCACTTATTGAGTCATGAGAGTCTTCATGAAAATCAAAACCACCATTTTTGAAACCCAGCAACAAGGGAAAAGGCTGCACAAAAAACAACATCCTGGTCCCCAAGTGTGACAAAAAGCCATACACTGAGCAGCAGGTGTACAATCGCCTCGATGTCCACTTTTGTTATGGTGTTTGTGTCGCATACAAATGACATCACAGGACTTTTGGCAGCATTGCTATAAGGACCCTACACACATTAGGTGGTAATGATTGTAATGGAAAACGACCGAAACAGCGTAAAGTCAAGGCAAGCTGAGTAGGTACTAGTGGAAAAGGGCTTTTAGTGTCTGCTAGGCCTCACCCACACAGTGCTAGAGACCAATTGGCAACCCCTGGTCACAAGTGTGCATTCAAATTTGCATTCTCCGATTCACTGGTTGCTGGATGCCGGTAGGTGAAATCAGTTGCCACAAGGTACTGCACTAAAAAACTCCTTATGATTGCTTCTGTCACTAGCAGTCTGTTGCTGTCCTGCGTAATTTGAATGGAATATGCATATGTGTCTGCAAATACTTGCTAACTAACTACTAAACTGTAGTAAAAACTTGAAAAAAGAATAATGCATACTAAAAAAATGACCATTCACCTTCAAAATAAAGTCTCTGGCCCTGTGTGACTGGGGCTTAGCAACCAATTTCAGAGCGACTGCGAGCAACCTTCAGTAAACACTCACAACCAGTAAAGGAAACCTTTTTTTTCCCTAGCAAACTGTGGGTAACTGGTCTCTAGGCATTCCTGCCTGTTGTGACATGGCAGTAAATTTAACAGGAACATTATTACTACTACTACTACTACATCCTTGCTTATTTATGGTACAGCATTAAGGGAACTATGTAGCTTGTTATCACACCAGTAACCATAACCTGATGTTGTCTTTTCCATTATCGTTTTTTTTTCTGTTACATGCTGGTCTCATTGGGAAAGACAACTTTTTAAAGATCTGGCATTAAACTGAAATCCAAACACATTAAAATGGGGATCTTAGGCCTTTTCATTCTTTATTATTAATTATTTTGATTATTAATATTTTAATTATTAACTATTTTAGTGAAATGAAGCCTGACAGGAAGGATGAAGCATGATCCAGGTGTTGATCATGTCTACCAGATGTGAAAAAGGATAGGTATTCGCTAGTACTAATACCATACTATGTTTAGAAAGCAAGAGTATGAGAGTTGTGTGTCTTTCATACAATTATAATTACAAATCTGCATTTTTAATGAAGCTTTACTAAGAAACACATAATTAGTTATTAAATATTGTGATACCTACAAAAGAGAAAAAAAGATTAAAAATAAAACTTGAATGCTGGGGTTAACCATTTTTCTTGATGCTGGAATTTTAAAGTATAATAAGCTGAACATTTTTTCTTCTACCCACAAACGCATGGCATGAAATTCTTTTTCAGGGAGGCCATGAGATATTAGAAGTCCAACTGAATTAATTATCACAATAGCTTGTGTCCTGTTGTTTTATGAAAATTTAGTTCACCTCATGGTGGTACTTACTAGCAGCTGTAGCAGATCTGCGTGTGCTATGGCCAGCCGGCGGTGACAATCTGGGATCATCATTCTGGACTCCTGCAACACCTCCATCTGAAAGCACACAGAGACCGCATCAGTGCCATCACCACCTTTATTAATCCGAAAACCCCTGCCACTGCTCCTATTACCAGCTTTCATTACAGGTCTTCACAAAAGTCAACACATTACTGAACATGTATTTTCCAAGCTTTGACCATTAATTTGAACAGCTAGACAAAGTGTATTCACTGGCTGGATTGTGCTGTAGCTTTACTCCTGGCAGTGACATGCAGGGTGTCCCTCATGCACTCTGCTGTGGTTAACATCTCTCAACAAGCCGGCAGTATGAAAAATGTTATTGAGTTATTGATCGGGCCGGGAGTTGGGCAGCAGGGGACCACCTCGATCTGGCTCCACACCTGGATGAATGAGCCGAGAGCATTGTGATCAGGCGTAAAGAGGTATTACTACGCCTGCAGTGTAACTGTGTTGCAGCCTGGGGTACTTTCACAGCCGCGGCTAATGTGGAATTCCCCCAGCTGGCACCCTAAAGAGCGGAGAAGAGCTGGCTAACACTGTCAGACACAGTCACTCATGACAGATGCTTCCTCAGCTAGGCCTGTGTCGAGCTGGAAAAAGTCAAAACATGGACTCAGTTGCACATGTGTACATTACACGGCTATGCACACTAACAGTCTGCCTGCCTGATGGCGTACAAGTTCATCCAAGTGCCTAAACTGACATACCGAAAAATAGTGGACAAATTGTCAAGTTGGCTGCCATCTAGATGTGACAAGGTAAGCTAGAGTAGGCAAAAGAGTACTGAAACAGAGAAAAGTCACGGTGCCCTCCCGGTTCGGTGGAATGATCCCATCAGCACAGGATAAAGATGACACTTACAGCGTATTGATTCCATTAAAATAAAAACCTGTAATCCATCCTGCCTCAGACCTCTCATCTCCAACCATAATCCATCTGGCCTCCCAATCTCCCCATTTAACACCAACCAAGCCTGCTGCTCAGCCTGAGCTGCCACTCTATGAATGAACAAACAAAACAACACACACACTGAATTTTAATGGAAGCCGTAAACATAATCAGATGTGATATCTGTGGTTCAGTTCCTCCCCGTTTGAATCAAGTTTGGATCCGCATCAGCGAACACTGGCCCAAATAAAGGGCAGTTATATGAAAAACCACGTCCTTCCAACAATCTTGTGTAAGCTGACCATAAAATACTGTAATAGGCAAAACTCATATTTGTCTATATATGAGTAGCAGGCTCTCTTGACAAGATCTTGAAATATTTGTATTATTTACCTTTTTTTCACACTATTTCTTTATCGTTGTGATACTGGAATGAAGCAAAGACATCAAGAGAAGCTGTGAATTTAGTTTCCCCCAGGTATTAAACACACATTAAAGGCAAATTCAGAAATTCATTTAACATTTAAAGCTGATAAACCCCCTCGCTAGCCTACAAAATAAGGGCTATAAAGATCCCATAACGCAACACTCCGATTTTAAATTATTTTGCCATTTCCTTTTATTTTCTGTACACGGCGGGTAATGATTTGGTTATATATTTTGAGGCATAATTGAAATGTCTCTGTGCTTGCAACACCACATGGAATCATAAAGTTCCATTTGCTTATTTATTTAAAAAAAACAGCAAACCTGATCACCCTGATCACTTCCACATCCGCAACACACACCAGATTTCCTCGACTAGATCAAAACAGTGATGTAGTGTCATTAACTTTAACTTCAATATTATTTTGTGAAGAAGCAAATGGTAAAAAGCCAAATTTGGCAAGTAGCGCTGGTGGTGGACAACAACTGGGTTCACGGCACAGTGCTATGTGACAAAGTTGAGCTTATGTGCCAAATTTAAAAGAAAATTCTTCTTCTGGCTTTGACATTATAAGCTCTGGACACCATATCTAGAGACTGTTTTCATCAGCAGAGGATTGGTCCAGTCTAACAAAGAAGCAGACCATGGACCTTGCTGTGGTGAAAGGGTAAATGTGCACATGGAAGAGAACCAGACTTCCAGCTTCCATATCAAAAATGCTAAAAGTGATGCAGTGCTTCACAAGGACAAAACCTTTAAAACTAAACTGGTTTCTATGTTCCTTGACTATGTAGCTTGCAAAGATGACACATTAATATATTTATGTATATATCATTCTGATGTTTGGTGTTTATAAACCATCAAGTGTTTGCCATCTGATTATATACAGTGGTATAATGAAAATGTTTAGAATTATAAGATACAATATCCATTAGGGCTGTGCGATATGACCAAAATCTCATATCCCGATATAAGAATTCTATCGTCCGATAACGATATAAATCACAAAAGTGTAACATTTTCTGTAAATTCTGTGAATCTCGGGCAGCTCGACTTGCGGGAAGTGTTTCCAGCTACGTGTCATGTACCTGGAGTCGAGTGTTTTAACAGATGCATGAAGCTATACATTTTTAGACATAAGTTGTAACGGCCGCCGTTTTCTTTGTGAGTATTTATTACACGGCGCGCTGCAGGGAAAAGCCTGTTCCAACGTTTGAGTCTAAGGTTTATTTTTTAGCACCTGGCGGCTCTTTTTTAATTCTCATCCGTAAACACTCTGCATCTTTCACGTGATTCAGTTTATTTTTGAAAATTCTCAACAGGATCTTGAGCTTTATTGTGAAAGGTTTATGTGGAACATAAACAAGCGGACACACCATGGTGTTACCGTTGTTGTTGCTAACGACAACGCATAAAAACAGGCGCTTGTCCGTCCGTAGTGTGGTTATATTAAATATAAGAGAAAGAGAGAACTTTAACAAATTAATATAGCCACTACAGTGACCATCAAAACGATGAAAAAATATTGCCATGAACAGTTTATTTTGCGACACCACGAAACAAACGATAGCGTAAAATGAAACGATAGACGTTTTTATATTGTCATTCGATATATATCGTTATATCGAACAGCCCTAATATCCATACATGTCTGTGTCATACATAAGTAAAGCAAAAAAAGCTCAAAAACTGCCCACACGACTGTCCATTTTGCTAGCTAACGTTAATATTATTATATTATTTGAATTGAATATTTTAAAAGACATAAGAAACATGTTGGAGTGAGAAAATTCCACAACCTGTGTACAGACAAATGATGGAGGGATGAAGGCGCAGTGAGAATGGAGAGCAGGATATGGGCCAGTGATCTGTTAGGGACACTAAATTACCAGCATGTGTCAGTAATTATCAAACTCTTTTAAAGTAACATGATATAATTACATCTGAATCAAGCAAATTACAAAATCACTAATGATTCTCCTCTCAAAACCTAATTCTTCATTATCACTGTGGACTGACCTCATTATATGAACGAAGGGCTACTCGAATTATCAAGACAATTCACTCCCTAACTATGCGAGAGCAACAACCCTCCCTCACTTTACTGGCTGAGATCAACAGAAGGAACAGGTGGTGATAAATGGATAATTCAAAGGCTTTCAAATTAAGACACATAATTGCTGTACAGCATCAAAGAAGCAAAATGTACCTGTTTCTTGATGACATAATCATCTGCCGCCTCTGTTTTCAGGCGCTCGATCTTCTCTTCCTGCTGCTTCGCTTCAGTTATGTACGCAATCTCCTCCTTGGCCAGCCTGCACAGAAACAAGAAGACGGAAAAGACACGGTTAAAGGCAGCCATACAGTGTTGTTCCATCAAACATAAAACGTAAACGCACAGCCTCTCAGACGGATAATATAGGCTGAACCAAGAAAAGGAGACTGTGATGGTCACTTTTTACAGACAGGGCCATCTATCCTCATTCTCCCCAGCACTCTTGTGACTGAGGAGGACACAGTGAGATCATCTCCCACAGGATGGCAAGAAACACACCTCAATAACACGCAGCAAACACATCACTTCTCCTCACTGCTCTGAAGTGGAGATCAGCCTTAAATAATGCTTTGAAATTCAACTTATCATTTACACAGCGCTCTAACAGTGGCTAAAATAGGATGCATTTACATGAAAGACATTTTATTTCTGGAAAGGAGCAACACTTCACACTAAATTTAAACCGGATAACAGTTTTTTTCTTTAATAACTGGCAGTAGCAGATCTAAGCCTGAAAATAATGTGGATGAGAACTATGGTGTTTATATGAGTATATGAGGTTTTATTATTTTTATTCACTTGTTAAAACGGAGTTTATTAAACTCTTTAAAATTGAGATTAAACAGCACAACACTGTCATTCATCTGCAGTCAGATTTGTTTTGTTTTTGGTTTCTTTACAACCATCGGAGAAACATCGGGCTTTTTAGCCTGTACACCAGTGTTAGTGAGCTGCCAGCAATATATTTTAATGTGATATATTTGATTGTTTTTTGTTAACTTTTATAGAAAAAAAACTTTAGGGGGCAGTTGATGTCCACGGTCTGGCCTGCTCTAAAACGGAAGAATATATCAATTGTATAACATGCATTTCATTTTGTATCCTCTTATTGTTTTTGCAGCACTTAAACCTTGAACTTATGCATCTTGCAGTCAACAGTATTCACTAATTATATTATTTAACTTCATATATTACAATATATGAATGCGTCACTAGTGAGTGAGATCTGATTCTTATTTAACGATAGTACACAGAATGCAACATCATAAACTTACATACAGGATAACACTGATACAAATGTTAAACTAAACTGAATTTAGATTTAAAATAATAATAATAATAATAATACTAAATGATTCAATTAAATTTTCTGCCATAATGGCCAAAGAAGGGATTCAAAAGCCCAAGTTCACATTTGTCTTGTGCACTGAAAATAAAGAAATTAATATATATACACACTTCTCAGTCACAGAGCAAAAATCGCAAATCGTCATTTTTGAGAAGGCTGACCAACAAACACAGAATTTTCTTTGTAATCATCAAATATTTTGTTCATCTCTAATCTATATACGCACATAAATGTAGCTCTGTCTGGAAACTTCCAGCATTCTGCATGGAATAAATGGAAAAGCTGTGAGGGTTCAATGCCGGGAGGGTTTATTTTCAATGTGAAGAAAAAGCAATACAGCTTACATGAGAGCAACAAGTCAGTCAACTTCCTTTGCATATCTAATAGCAATAAATGATTTCGCCTAATCTACCTAGTGATGATATATGAACGCATGAAACTGCATTACTTCATTACATTTGGCTGGTTCTTTTTAAAATGATTTAACTCTCTCCTTTACATACATAGGGAAAATGGGTAATAGAAACGGAAAGCTAACTAAAGAATTTTAAAAATTCTAAAATTGAGTAATCCCAGTGGATTTCCAATCTTCTAACAAAGGCTTTGGAAAATCGAGCCTGTGGCAGACGAATTTGGACAATTACAGATCTTTTTGTGTTTTGATTTTTACTGCAGAGAGGAAAGCCTCTGAAAACACATTTAGATTTCATTCTTTATTTAAAAATATTAATAGTAGGTCTCTGCCCTGAATTCATCTAAAGATCATATTACATCATACATATTACTTTTATCAATACACTTTTGAAATGTGCAAAGTAGGACATTATATCATGTCACTCATGTCTTTTGTGTTAGCATGTCACAGAAAAACACACAGAAATCAGCGTAACCTGCATACTGCCATCCAGCTCACATCCTATCAACATGATTATCTGGCTCCTTTATCCACCTTTATTGTCTTCGACACACACACACACACACACACACACACACACACACACACACACACACACACACACACACTCCCAGAAGCTACTAGTTCTTTTTTAGACATTAATTGATCATCAATTCAATCCCTAATTTAGACCAAGTCAGGTGGTAAATGGGCCTCTTTTTCTTGATTATTAGTGAAAATAGGCTTGAGTACATTGATAAATTCTGATTATTTATCAATTACGGCCCAAATGGAACTAAATCTCTTAAATAGATTCCGACCCTGATTGGCATAATGGAGTTTGAAAATATAGCTATTGATAATGATTTCCAACTAACAGTCTTTTTCCGGCTGCGCCTGCTGGAGGGACTGACAACACAAATTTCATTTTTCATGAAATCAGCTGTGTGTGTGTAAGTGAGTAATCCTTCATTAGTCAGTCACATTACTGGAGACCCTTCCCTACGCGTTGCACTGCTCTTTGCCTAGCCAAGGAAGCCAATAGCACTCTGTCATATTTTACATCAATTACCACTCATTCTAATACGGTTCCATCAGGAAGCTTTTAAACAGGCACCGTATGCAATAGCAGATCCTGTCTTTCACTCTCATGCTTAATGTAGAATGAGTTATGTCACCTGTTAAGAGTCAAAGAAGGTGGCAAAGAGAGAAGAAACGATGGAGGTAGGAAGGCTGAAATAATTTGAATAAAACTGAAGGACAGTCTAATAACAAAATGTCCATTCCTCCCCTTTCCAGTCCTGATGTTAATTTCTTATTTCTCCCAGACTTGGAGCGCTGTGCGAATAAGGGGTGGGGTCGTGGCTGGTTTTAAATAGACCTGCCACCTCAGGCTTAATGGAAAAGGCAGCTCTCTGGAAAATAGAAAAAAAAAAAAGGAATTAGAAGCCAGCCGACACACACATTCGGTCGCCTGCTCTAGCACTGTATTTTTGAGCTGCGATGTAGTCTGCGCTGGGACCGGAATGACAAAGGCAAATTACTGTTGTCATTTTATTAAGGGCATCCGCCTCGCTAGGGCAGAAAGGCACTGACTGGAATGTGCAGAAGCCACTGGAAATAAGCCTGGCTAAAAGAGCAGGCAGGTTTCCTCTAAAGTCGTACATATAAATGTATGTGTGTGTGTGTGTGTGTGTGTGTGTGTGTGTGTGTGTGTGTGTGTGTGTGTATACTTGAGAGTGTGAGTGTGAGAGAGAGAGAGAGAGAGAGAGAGAGAGAGAGAGAGAGAGGGTAGAGGAAGTGAAAAAGCTGGGAACAGAGGCAAAAAGGAGACTATAAGAGAAGGACACAACACAGAGCAATGACACTCTACACTTAAACAGTTTGATAAAAGGTTCATGTCAACGTACAGCTGTTGGCCTTGAGGGAGTAAGATTTTAAATCTTATCTTTTGTTCAAATAATATACTCAACTTAAAAACCTCAGAAGAGAAAGCAGGGATGATACTGGCTAATAAAATACTGCACCCTTGAATTGTTGTTTTTCCTATACTGACCACTCCTGGACACTCTGTGACATTATCCTCTCTGGGATGTCCAGCCTCCATCATTACCACCGGGGAGCCTGTTGGTAATCTGACCCTCATCAAAGTGCAATCGATAGCGTATTACACAAACAGCACTGACAGGAGGGAATTAGAGGTCTGCCTGATTGACGATAGGTACACTCAAACCATCCCACAGACAACTGAGCCCATTATCTCAAGAATCCTCATAATGTCTACAACATTTTCTATTCCAGCATGGTAAATTTGGCCGTTGTACAAATGTGGAGCCAAGCTCGAAGTAGATGCCAACTCTTTTAGTAGGACAGCTTAGACTAGTTAATGAGTTTGCAGGTCCTACATCAAAAGGCCCATATCAATCTATCTAGAAGTGAAGCGAACACTAAACCATTATAGATGAGCAGTGTTTGCCTACAGACAGGATTTACAGTTTGGAAAAGAGAAAGAATAAAGATGGAATATGTTCATTAGAAAATTTGGAAAACTAGGCAAACAATGAAGAAACAAATGGGACGAAACAGCTACTGTACACCCAGTTGTACCGTTAAAGTTAAAAAGCAATACAAGATGTCTGAACTTGCCAGGAGTTTGTGCAACTAGCCAACTTGATGTTAAACATTGATGCCGTTGTTAACTGCCGCCAGAAATACAAGTCGGTTAAACCTATTATAGTTATTTTAATAATGTAAAACTGCAATTACTGGTTCATGAAGCTCCTAAAATACACAAAATGTTTGTTTTGCCATTATTTAACTTTGTCCATTTAAGATATTCTGTGCTTTTAAATTATTTTTTTCAGTTTTTATACTACCGTAATTGTCGGGCTATAAGCTGCTACTTTTTGCACAAGCTTTGAACCCTGCGGCTTTTAGTCAGGTGCAGCTTTTCCATGGATTGTCCATGATTTTTGTGATATCGTAAGACGATTTGTTTTGTTTGTTCCGCTGTTGTACGGCACTACGTTGCCTGGCGGAAGGGCATGTGATCAGACACACAGTATCGGGGTTCAAGAGTGGTATGTTGGTCACATGTCCATCTGCCAGGCAACATAGTGCCGTACAAGTAGCGCAAAAAACAAACTTCAAAGTAGCGCTACGCGTACAGCGGGAGGTGTGGATGACTAGCGGCGATAAACTTGCGAAAAGCAAGTTATGCTCAACTCCACCAGTGGAATCTGACAGCGTGGAAAAGTGTGAAAACATCCATGATCACCAACGGATTTCGAAGGGCTGGACTGCTGCATGATGGAGAGGAGGACACCACCACGGCCCTTCTGAGGGTGTTCGACTCTGACACTGACAACGAGGATTTCTTTGGTTTTGAAAGTGACAACGAAGGAAAGGAGCTGAGAGTGGATGACGAAGCCATCCTGAGCCTGTTCGTATCCGACACTGGAGAAGAGGACTTTGGTGGTTTTAGTGCGCAGGAAGATGGTGGTGAATGACTGACTTTTCTTCTTGTTAAAGCCGTGTCACTGCACCTGAGCCTAAAAGGTAGTCCGAATCTATTTTTCTGGTGTGCTGTAGGTTATTGTTATGTAGGGCTGCTCGATTATGGCAAAAATGATAATCACGATTATTTTCACTGAAATTGAGATCACGATTATTTGACGATATTTATTTAACCCTTTAAGACCTACTATAGAACCAAGTCCACCAGAGCTTATATTATTTTTTTACATGTTGTAGTGCCATTTGTGGGAGCATTTCAAGTTGCTATACATCAATACAACTGTTATAGCCCATATTTTAATAATATGTATGCATTAAGTCCATAGTAATTACATAAATTGCAAAAAAGTGCAATAAACTACAAAAAAAATTGAAAATTGCTTTTGTTTTGTTTACATATATTTCTACTTGGAGAAATTTAAGAGGTTTATCCCTCAAAACTTTAAATACAATAAAGTTGCAAAAAATAGTTTCCCACCACAGGAAATTTATTTTGAGTGTCTTCATAGTTTTATTTTGGAGATACAGCAATTTTTATATACTGCAGGAAAAACAAAAAACAATCCTATGATGCAAATTTGCAAAGAAAACAGCATGTGCATCATTTCACTGTGGGAAGTGTTACGAACAGCTGATAGGAACGGCAAAACGTGTTTCTGGAATATTATGTTTTTGTTCCTGCAAGCGCTTTTTATGCAATTTTTGCAAAGCTATATGTGGAACGAAACCGTGACCGAGGACAAGCTGATGGCATAAGATGTAAGTACAACTCCTCCGGTTTCATATGCAAAACAAATTATTGCGCTACGGTTCAGGTTCTACAGGGATTTAAAAATAGTTACGCAAAACGGAGCGTGCTGCTCTGACCGGCTTTAAAGGGTTAACAATGACTTTAAAAAAATAATATAAAATAGTGTGCAACACCACTGAAGTTTTTTTTTTTTAAACTCTCTTTTCAACCAACGGCAGTCACTCTCCAAATAACTTCTGCTTAGCTTTCCGAGCTTCCCTCGGGTCCTCTTAATCAGCGGTCTCCAACCTTTTTTGCGCCACGGACCGGTTTATGCCCGACAATATTTTCACGGACCGGCCTTTAAGGTGTCGCGGATAAATGAGGGAGGGGCTAATAATCGGCTCAGTCATTTTTAATGATCGTTGAAAGCCCAGATCGTAATCGTGATTAAAATTCGATTAATTGAGTAGCCCTATTGTTATGTACTACATTTGTTACTCATTTATGAAGCACAGTACATGTTTCGTACTTGTAATTACTGCTACTTGTACATATACTTAAAAAGTTATGCAAATATGTACCCATAACTTGTTTTTCAAAATATTAATAAAAGGGGTGTGTCTCCAAACAGCCATCTCTTTCCTGACAATTCGCTTTGTGCATATTCTCGTACATATGGTAAGTCAACATTGAAACACCTGCGGCTTTTAGTCAGGTGCGGCTAATGTATGTACAAAACAGGATTTTCCCCTGATTTTAGCTTGTGCGGCTAATATTCAGGTGCGATTTGTAGTCCGGGAAATACGGTAGTTAACTAGCCTAATTTTTTTCTGTCATTTAAACAACTCAAATCACAAACCAGAAACATCCCTAAGTTCTTTTTTTATGAATACTATTTCAAATTTTCCTGAAAATGCTTGATCTCCAATTTAATTGCATTTGAAAGGTGAGTCTATTATCTAGCCTGTCCTCACTGATTGTCATACATTAGAAGACATTAGATATTCATCAGCCGTTTGCAACATAATTTAACAGCATAACAAACATCTCTCTACACCAAGCCCAAACAGAAACTCTACATTAAAGCCACAAGGGCTAAGTTTATTGCAGGGCGTGTAATACAGGATATCTGTTTAAGGAAGGTGTAACTGTGAACTGGAATATGTCCTGGTTGCACTGCACACAGAACAGTTTAGTGGTGCTCACATCTATTTTAAAGAAAAACGTTTAATCTAATTGTAAAGAACTTTTCTCTTGTAAGGTTTCTTTTCTTTAGGAGTGAAAGAAGCCTTCTATGTCAACTGCGAACGACCATCTTTGAACAGAGGTGGTGGCTTATGACACCAACTGTCTGCCATCTATAATCCAGTTCTGAGATCCCTTCCCAGATGCCTTAACGCCCACTCACATCCTGGGCCATCTGACCTCAGTAAATTACATGATAGGGTGATTGCAACCTAGGGCTGTGCGATATGACCAAAATCTCATATCCCGATATAAGACATCTATCATCCCGATAACGATATAAATCACAAAAAATTAAAGTTTTCTGTAAATTCTGTGAATCTCGGGCAGCTCGACTTGCATGAAGTGTTTTCAGCTGGGCGTCGTGTACCTGGAGTTATGACTTTTAGCCGATCCATGAAGCGATACATTTTTAGACATAAGTTGTAAAGGCCGCCGTTTTCTTTGTGAATATTTATTACACGGCGTGCTGCGGGGAAAAGCCTGTTCTAACGTTTGAGTCTAAGGTTTATTTTTTAGCACCTAACGCCTCTTTTTTGCTTCTCATCCGTAAACACTGCATACTCTTTCACAGGATTTAGTTTATTTTGAAAAGTCTCAACAGGATCTTGAGCTTTATTGTGAAAGGTTAATATGCAAAACAAACAAGCGGACGGCGGAACCACGCCATTGTTCTACTGTCGTGGTTGCTAATGGAAATGCGTAAAAACAGTCGCTTGTCCATCCGTAGTGTGGTCATATTAAATATAAGAGAAAAAGAGAACTTTAACAAATTAATATAACCACTACAGTGACCATCAAAACGATGAAAAAAATATTGCCGTAAACATTATATTTTGCCACACTACGAAACAAACGATAGTGTAAAATGAAACGATAGACGTTTTTATATCGTCACCCGATATATATCGTTATATCGAACAGCCCTATTGTGACCTACACCCGTCTTCACACCTTCGCTCGTGTGATTAGGCAGAGGATCATTAGGGGATCCATTGTCCCTCTTGGGGGGGGAGAGACACTCTCACAGGGCTTAAACCTGGGACTCTCCACAATTTGACCCTAGAACTGAAGAAGCTTCTCGGATAAGAGGTGAAACGTCTTCAAGCAACTTAAAGAAGTCCAGACGCCTTTCTTTCCAAGCTCCTTAGACTACGATGACCTGGATGACTGAGAACATCCACAGACAAACACAGTGCACAAATCACATGACTTCACTGTCAGTACCACTGCCCTCCAGTGTACTGTGTGATCGTGAAGAACTAAGCAAACAACTTACTTACATGTTTTATGAATTTAAAAAAAATAATCATTTAAATGATGCTTGATGCGGATTAGGGGTCAGGGTTAGGTAGGTACAAACTTTATTTACAACATCAAACCAGGTTTTAACTTCTTAAACTCCATCAGGCAACCAGCTACAGTTAGGTTTAGAGTTACATTTAAGGCCTAGTCACACATGGCCTTGGGTCAGTTGGCAACTGCTTGAGAATCACCAGTCGCTAGGGAAAAATGTGTACTCTCCTGGCAGGTTGTGGTTACTGGCAGTCACTGTGAAAAAGACTGCCAAAGCCTCAGTCACACTGGGCTGGAGACCGGTCAGTTATGCCCTGTTAGCCACCACCTGCTGGGAAAAATGTGTATTCCCCGGCAGGCTGGTGAGTGGTTGCATGAGGCTGCCTGCAATCACTGAAACTGGTCGCAAGAAAAGCTACAAGGTCCTGTGGCAACTGCTAAAAGATGACTCTGGTTACTCATAGATTGAATGGAAGATCCTAACTTGCCAACGTCTTCCATGCAAAGTATAGTGCAAACTATGGGCAACCACAGCAAGATGCTTGCAACCAAAGCAATCACAACAAGGTTTTCAATGTAGCACCCTCTTAGCGACCAATTTCACCCACCAACAGCCAGTAATCACCAGGAACACTCACTGAAAGGTTTGCAAATACATATTTTTCCAGAGTGATCAAAGGTTGCCAGCTGGCTACCAACTAGTCCCTATGCCAGTAGGATTTAACTCCTTCCAGTTGTTCTCCATTTGTGTAGCTTATAACTTTCACATAGCAACTTACAGTAGGAATTGTACCGACTCAACCTAAATTACCCAACACTCTGGGTACAAACTGCGTATGAATAAAAATCCACAACCTGAAAAAACGGTTTCTTGAACCAGCCCCCCCACCAAAAAAATGTTTAACAACAGTTTTTATTAAACCAGTTATGATCATCTACCAATTTAAGGAAGCCTGGAGTCCAAAGTACATATGCAGCAGTACTTTAGTGCAGTGAAGGTGCACTGGCCTGTATTATTCATTAACTAGTTGTCATTTTTTTTACTCCTCATTATAATATGTACGTGTCAAGACTGTGTTGTCATCCCTGCCTGCCTGTAACAATTCTGACCCCAAAATGGGATGCAAGTATTTGCAAAATCTCACCCCAAGTCCATCTCACCTTAACATGGTACCAATGCGGAGCTACGTAGCTTACTCAGCAGGTGCTTCCCACACCCGCAGAGTTTAATGATAATAATAATATAACGGTGCTTCTACGTTGGGCTGTTTCATGCAGCAGCTCCAATTAGCAAAGATGAGGGAGTTTCCACTGAAATTTTTTTTATAATGACAATTAAAATTAATGTTATGTTGCGATAACTTAAGTTTACGAACTTGAGTTCGAGTGACCCAGTTGATATCAGCACGTGGAAGTTTTAAAATGCAGCCAGAAAATGGACACTTTATTTGATCAGCAGTGTGTTAGCTACCTAGCTAACATTAGGGATCAGTCGACCACCACTTTGAATTGAGCTGAATTACACACACTACAATTATGATACAGCGCTATGGTTGAACAAACAGTGAACTCTAACCCCCACATTATAACTATTAGCTACTCAGGGTTAAGCGACGGTAAGAAATAGCCGCTTTGAACAGAATACACTTTCTTGTCATTCAAGCCGCTAGCTATAGGCCGCGCCCCAACACCGCACTAAAGTTAAAATGTGGTTGGTAACACATTTCGACCTGCGGCGTAGGTTTTCGCCTGGCCGCCCGGCTAACTTAGTTAGCTCAAAAACGCCGACCTCACGTTAGCATCTATAAGTAGCTTGCATAACAAACGAAATACTAGTTAAGTTAAACGAAGAGCCAGCCTTACCGTTTAACAATACCAGTTTTAATCTTAATCTGCCGTGTTCTTGGATCTGCCATGGCTGTAGATGCAATGTATTACTGGGAAGTAACGTGTTGTCGCTAGCTTACTGTGTTAACGGTGTGCAGGTGGAAGTGGAAGGAAGGATGATGAGCTGCTGGCAGATAAATCGATCGTTAGAGAAGCTCATTGTCGAGTTTTCTGGTCTGAATGACAGATCTGGTAGGTAATACAGTTTCGTGAGTGTGTTTCTCTGGTTCTTGTGCATGCTTTTGCTATTTTTCTTCAAATTACACCTCGATAAACCGAAATCATAAAATGACGAAAATAAATAAATACTGTGGTGGTTAAGTTAATTAAATCAGGAGCAATTACGGAGACTGGGAGCTCTATGTTATATGTAGTTGGTTTTCCACAAAGTTTGATAATTGTTGTAAAAGACAGCTAGCCCATTTCAGCTACCTGCTCATCAGTGATCCCAAATTTGGGGTAAAGTAAGGTTACCTCATGAAGCTGTAACAAAGGAATTAATGGCCAACTACTGCCCCTCTAGATAAGAGAAATCAGCTGAGATACTCTGGGTAAGGAAATGAAGATATCTGTCAGCATCACTTTGTGGGCATCAATACTATGTAAGCACCAAAATATGAGTATCTAAGCCAGTCAGAGCTACATCTGTAGTTATATGATTGGTAGGGATTGCGAAGAAAAGGATCATTTGAAATGTTGACCTGATGCCTTTTTTTTTCAGGAAAGAAAAACTAAACATATTCAACTGTCTAAAGTAAAGTAGCTTTGTTGTGTGTCTGCATAGGTAGTGCTGCGGCATTGAAGAAAACTGAAGACATTTCCAGGAAACATTTATACATAACAGGAACAGTACAGGGTAACTAATATGAAAGATCCCTCTCTTCCATTAAGCTTGGCCTTGTACTCCAAGTTTACAAGCCTAACCTAAGCCTTCGATACTAAAAGGGACCAAAGCATTTGGTTACACTAATACCAATTAACAATGTTAGTTACAACTAGAAAGTGCATTTTCTGAAGAAACTGCAGTGTGAATGCTTGAATCTGAATGTATGCACTGAAATGAATTAATTGCTGAATTTTGAGTTAAAAATATTGAATGAGATTAAAAAAAAAACAAAAAAAAAAACGAATTTAACCTGAAAACAAAAGTGCTGAACTGCTAAAAGCTGAAGGTTACACAGAAGGAGTTGGAAAAAAACTGAAAATGTTTTAAATGTAAATTAGAAAACCCTAAGAAATGAGAAAAGAACATTTAGAGTCAGAAAACATCTGAATGAATATTAAAAGGTCATATTCTTTGAATCACTGAATGACTCAAATGTGATCCCTCCACTTTGATCCACACAGTTTAAAAAGTTTAAATGCCTGAGCTTTGAAAGATACGGTGTTGGAAAGAGAACAATAATGGCGACGTTTTGAGGGTAAAATGATGGCTGTAACACTGTGGACACAGCAGCAGTTGAAAGAGAAGTGCTTAAGTTGAATCTTGGTACAGTGGCAGGCAGAGCTCGTTAAGCAGGCAGGTGTGAGCCTGGTTGCTATAGTGACCGCACCCAATGGCTCCATACACACGTACACAGACATGCGCCTCACTTTTGCTGCTTAAAATGAACAGAAAAGTCAGGCCGAAACAAATCGTTCCCAAATGAAAAGTAAAAGTTGTATTGACAAAATTCTTTCACCGTGAGTGACAGCAATGTCTAGTCTACTGAATTCTCAGTTTTCATGCCTGTGGAGTTTATTATATGGACGTGGTGACAGTGGAAAGACACCATGCTCTTCTGATTTTCAAACGAACCTTCTGAGCCATTTTAACATTAGAGCCTATGGAAGAGTTGGAGGGAGGAGGCTGTGCATTGGTGACATTTACGAAAGAACCATAACACCTAGGACAATAGTAAACACATTGGATGAAAGAGGACAGCGATGGCTACGTTTTGAGGGTAAAATCATACCTGTAGAGCAAACGCTGCGGACACAGCAGCAGTTTTAAAAAAGATTTTAAGATTAATTTTTTTGCTCCTCTCACTCTAGCAGTTGAGCTGTCTCACTCTAGCCCCAACATTCCGTCCCATACACACCCATTATAAACTTTGAAACGGGTGAAAAAACATCATGAAACTTAAACTGGAACTGAAGAAAAAGTATAATAGATATTGAAAAGATAAATACAAGTTGAATAGTTGAATGTCTTGTCTTCGTTTTAAAGTTTGAATGGTGGCTCTATGTGAACGTATGTTGAAGTAGTAAGAGTTTAAAAATGAGTAAGTTGAATGAGAATTTGAAGGGTCTCCCCATTGAAATACATGGGAAATTTTTGTTGAATAAAGTTGAATAAAATTAAAAATATAAATGTTAAAAATGAGAAAAGTAGAAGCACACCATTCCAAAAGAAGAGGAATCTAATGGTGTTTGAATGGTTTTTCTAAGTTGAACGGTTTTGAAGGAGATAGTCGGCGAAAAACGTACGGAATAGAAAATAATAACTAGAAAGTGCATTTTCTGAAGAAACTGCAGTGTGAATGCTTGAATCTGAATGTATGCACTGAAATGAATTAATTGCTGAATTTTGAGTTAAAAATATTGAATGAGATTAAAAAAACAACAAAAAAAAAACACGAATTTAACCTGAAAACAAAGGTGCTGAACTGCTAAAAGCTGAAGGTTACACAGAAGAAGGAGTTGGAAAAAAACTGAAAATGTTTTAAATGTAAATTAGAAAACCCTAAGAAATGAGAAAAGAACATTTAGAGTCAGAAAACATCTGAATGAATATTAAAAGGTCATATTCTTTGAATCACTGAATGACTAAAATGTGATCCCTCCACTTGGACCCACACAGTTTAAAAAGTTTACATCTCTGAGCTTTGAAAGACAAGATGTTGGAAAAAGAACAACGATGGCGACAATTTGAGGGTAAAATGATGGCTTTAACACTGTGGACACAGCAGCAGTTGAAAGAGAAGTGTTTAAGATGAATCTTGGCAGAGAGAGAGAGAGAGCTCGTTAAGCAGGCAGGTGTGAGCCTGGTTGCTATAGTGACCGCACCCAAGGGCTCCATACACACGTACACAGACATGCGCCTCACTTTTGCTGCTTAAAATGAACAGAAAAGTCAGGCCGAAACAAATCGTTCCCATATGAAAAGTACAAGTCGTATTGACAAAATTCTTTCACCGTGAGCGACAGCAATGTCTAGTCTACTGAATTCTCAGTTTTCATGCCTGTGGAGCTTATTATATGGACGTGGTGACAGTGGAAAGACACCATGCTCTTCTGATTTTCAAAAGAACCTTCTGAGCCATTTTAACATTAGAGTCTATGGAAGAGTTGGAGGGAGGAGGCTGTGCATTGGTGACATTTATGAAAGAACCATAACACCTAGGACAATAGTAAACACATTGGATGAAAGAGGACAGCGATGGCTACGTTTTGAGGGTAAAATGGTGGCTGTAGAGCAAACGCTGTGGACACAGCAGCAGTTTTAAAAAATATTTTAAGATTAATTTTTTTGCTCCTCTCACTCTAGCAGTTGAGCTCTCTCACTCTAGCCCCAACATTCCGTCCCATACACACCCATTATAAACTCTGAAACGGGTGAAAAAACATCATGAAACTTAAACTGGAACTGAAGAAAAAGTATAATAGATATTGAAAAGATAAATACAAGTTGAATAGTTGAATGTCTTGTCTTCGTTTTAAAGTTTGAATGGTGGCTCTATGTCAATGTATGTGGAAGTAGATACAGTTTAAAGAGGAGGAAGTTGAATGAGAATTTGAAGGGTCTCCCCATTGAAATACATTATAAATTTTTGTTGAAAAAAGTTGAATAAAATTAAAAATATAAATGTTAAAAATGAGAAAAATAGAAGCAATGTTGTCCAAAAGAATAGGAATCTAACGGTGTTTGAATGGTTTTTCTAAGTTGAACGGTTTTGAAGGAGTAGGCTTTCAAAAAACGTACGGAATAGATAATAATAAAATAGAATAATAACTAGAAAGTGCATTTTCTGAAGAAACTGCAGTGTGAATGCTTGAATCTGAATGTATGCACTGAAATGAATTAATTGCTGAATTTTGAGTTAAAAATATTGAATGAAATAAAAAAAAATCAAAAAATCAAATTTAACCTGAAAACAAAGGTGCTGAACTGCTAAAAGCTGAAGGTTACACAGAAGAAGAAGTTGGAAAAAAGCTGAAAATGCTTTAAATGTAAATTAGAAAACCCTAAGAAATGAGAAAAGAACATTTAGAGTCAGAAAACATCTGAATGAATATTAAAAGGTCATATTCTTTGAATCACTGAATGAAGAAAATGTGATCCCTCCACTTTGATCCACACAGTTTAAAAAGTTTAAATGCCTGAGCTTTGAAAGACACGGTGTTGGAAAGAGAACAATAATGGGGACAATTTGAGGGTAAAATGATGGCTGTAACACTGTGGACACAGCAGCAGTTGAAAGAGAAGTGCTTAAGATGAATCTTGGTACAGTGGCAGGCAGAGCTCGTTAAGCAGGCAGGTGTGAGCCTGGTTGCTATAGTGACCGCACCCAATGGCTCCATACACACGTACACAGACATGCGCCTCACTTTTGCTGCTTAAAATGAACAGAAAAGTCAGGCCGAAACAAATCGTTCCCAAATGAAAAGTAAAAGTCGTATTGACAAAATTCTTTCACCGTGAGCGACAGCAGCTTCTAGTCTACTGAATTCTCAGTTTTCATGCCTGTGGAGTTTATTATATGGACGTGGTGACAGTGGAAAGACACCATGCTCTTCTGATTTTCAAACCAACCTTCTGAGCGATTTTAACATTAGAGTCTATGGAAGAGTTGGAGGGAGGAGGCTGTGCATTGGTGACATTTATGAAAGAACCATAACACCTAGGACAATAGTAAACACATTGGATGAAAGAGGACAGCCATGGCTACGTTTTGAGGGTAAAATCATACCTGTAGAGCAAACGCTGCGGACACAGCAGCAGTTTTAAAAAAGATTTTAAGATTAATTTTTTTGCTCCTCTCACTCTAGCAGTTCAGCTGCCTCACTCTAGCCCCAACATTCCGTCCCATACACACCCATTATAAACTCTGAAACGGGTGAAAAAACATCATGAAACTTAAACTGGAACTGAAGAAAAAGTATAATAGATATTGAAAAGATAAATACAAGTTGAATAGTTGAATGTCTTGTCTTCGTTTTAAAGTTTGAATGGTGGCTCTATGTCAATGTATGTGGAAGTAGATACAGTTTAAAGAGGAGGAAGTTGAATGAGAATTTGAAGGGTCTCCCCATTGAAATACATTATAAATTTTTGTTGAAAAAAGTTGAATAAAATTAAAAATATAAATGTTAAAAATGAGAAAAATAGAAGCAATGTTGTCCAAAAGAATAGGAATCTAACGGTGTTTGAATGGTTTTTCTAAGTTGAACGGTTTTGAAGGAGTAGGCTTTCAAAAAACGTACGGAATAGATAATAATAAAATAGAATAATAATAATAAAGATTAGAAGAACAATACTGTGAATGCTTTTCAAGCATTCACACTAACTAGAAAGTGCATTTTCTGAAGAAACTGCAGTGTGAATGCTTGAATCTGAATGTATGCATTGAAATGAATTAATTGCTGAATTTTGAGTTAAAAATATTGAATGAGATAAAAAAAAAGTCCGAATTTAACCTGAAAACAAAAGTGCTGAACTGCTAAAAGCTGAAGGTTAGACAGAAGAAGAAGTTGGAAAAAAGTTGAAAATGTTTTAATTGTAAATTAGAAAACCCTAAGAAATGAGAAGAGAACATTTAGAGTCAGAAAACATCTGAATGAATATTAAAAGGTCATATTCTTTGAATCACTGAATGACTCAAATGTGATGCCTCCACTTTGATCCACACAGTTTAAAAAGTTTAAATGCCTGAGCTTTGAAAGATACGGTGTTGGAAAGAGAACAATAATGGCGACAATTTGAGGGTAAAATGATGGCTGTAACACTGTGGACACAGCAGCAGTTGAAAGAGAAGTGCTTAAGATGAATCTTGGTACAGTGGCAGGCAGAGCTCGTTAAGCAGGCAGGTGTGAGCCTGGTTGCTATAGTGACCGCACCCAATGGCTCCATACACACGTACACAGACATGCGCCTCACTTTTGCTGCTTAAAATGAACAGAAAAGTCAGGCCGAAACAAATCGTTCCCAAATGAAAAGTAAAAGTCGTACTGACAAAATTCTTTCACCGTGAGCGACAGCCATGTCTAGTCTACCTAATTCTCAGTTTTCATGTCTGTGGGGTTTATTATATGGACGTGGTGACAGTGGAAAGACACCATGCTCTTCTGATTTTCAAACGAACCTTCTGAGCCATTTTAACATTAGAGTCTATGGAAGAGTTGGAGGGAGGAGGCTGTGCATTGGTGACATTTATGAAAGAACCATAACACCTAGTACAATAGTAAACACATTGGATGAAAGAGGACAGCCATGGCTACGTTTTGAGGGTAAAATCATACCTGTAGAGCAAACGCTGCGGACACAGCAGCAGTTTTAAAAAAGATTTTAAGATTAATTTTTTTGCTCCTCTCACTCTAGCAGTTGAGCTGCCTCACTCTAGCCCCAACATTCCGTCCCATACACACCCATTATAAACTCTGAAACGGGTGAAAAAACATCATGAAACTTAAACTGGAACTGAAGAAAAAGTATAATAGATATTGAAAAGATAAATACAAGTTGAATAGTTGAATGTCTTGTCTTCGTTTTAAAGTTTGAATGGTGGCTCTATGTCAATGTATGTGGAAGTAGTAAGAGTTTAAAAATGAGTAAGTTGAATGAGAATTTGAAGGGTCTCCCCATTGAAATACATGGGAAATTTTTGTTGAATAAAGTTGAATAAAATTAAAAATATAAATGTTAAAAATGAGAAAAATAGAAGCAATCATGTCCAAAAGAATAGGAATCTAACGATGTTTGAATGGTTTTTCTAAGTTGAACGGTTTTGAAGGAGTAGGCTTTCAAAAAACGTACGGAATAGATAATAATAAAATAGAATAATAATAACTAGAAAGTGCATTTTCTGAAGAAACTGCAGTGTGAATGCTTGAATCTGAATGTATGCACTGAAATGAATTAATTGCTGAATTTTGAGTTAAAAATATTGAATGAGATTAAAAAAAACCAAAAAAAAAACACGAATTTAACCTGAAAACAAAGGTGCTGAACTGCTAAAAGCTGAAGGTTACACAGAAGAAGGAGTTGGAAAAAAACTGAAAATGTTTTAAATGTAAATTAGAAAACCCTAAGAAATGAGAAAAGAACATTTAGAGTCAGAAAACATCTGAATGAATATTAAAAGGTCATATTCTTTGAATCACTGAATGACTCAAATGTGATCCCTCCACTTTGATCCACACAGTTTAAAAAGTTTAAATGCCTGAGCTTTGAAAGATACAGTGTTGGAAAGAGAACAATAATGGCGACAATTTGAGGGTAAAATGATGGCTGTAACACTGTGGACACAGCAGCAGTTGAAAGAGAAGTGCTTAAGATGAATCTTGGTACAGTGGCAGGCAGAGCTCGTTAAGCAGGCAGGTGTGAGCCTGGTTGCTATAGTGACCGCACCCAATGGCTCCATACACACGTACACAGACATGCACCTCACTTTTGCTGCTTAAAATGAACAGAAAAGTCAGGCCGAAACAAATCGTTCCCAAATGAAAAGTAAAAGTCGTATTGACAAAATTCTTTCACCGTGAGCGACAGCAGCTTCTAGTCTACTGAATTCTCAGTTTTCATGCCTGTGGAGTTTATTATATGGACGTGGTGACAGTGGAAAGACACCATGCTCTTCTGATTTTCAAACGAACCTTCTGAGCCATTTTAACATTAGAGTCTATGGAAGAGTTGGAGGGAGGAGGCTGTGCATTGGTGACATTTATGAAAGAACCATAACACCTAGTACAATAGTAAACACATTGGATGAAAGAGGACAGCCATGGCTACGTTTTGAGGGTAAAATCATACCTGTAGAGCAAACGCTGCGGACACAGCAGCAGTTTTAAAAAATATTTTAAGATTAATTTTTTTGCTCCTCTCACTCTAGCAGTTGAGCTGCCTCACTCTAGCCCCAACATTCCGTCCCATACACACCCATTATAAACTCTGAAACGGGTGAAAAAACATCGTGAAACTTAAACTGGAACTGAAGAAAAAGTATAATAGATATTGAAAAGATAAATACAAGTTGAATAGTTGAATGTCTTGTCTTCGTTTTAAAGTTTGAATGGTGGCTCTATGTGAACGTATGTTGAAGTAGTAAGAGTTTAAAAATGAGTAAGTTGAATGAGAATTTGAAGGGTCTCCCCATTGAAATACATGGGAAATTTTTGTTGAATAAAGTTGAATAAAATTAAAAATATAAATGTTAAAAATGAGAAAAATAGAAGCAATGTTGTCCAAAATAATAGGAATCTAACGATGTTTGAATGGTTTTTCTAAGTTGAACGGTTTTGAAGGAGTAGGCTTTCAAAAAACGTACGGAATACAGAATAAAATATAATAACTAGAAAGTGCATTTTCTGAAGAAACTGCAGTGTGAATGCTTGAATCTGAATGTATGCACTGAAATGAATTAATTGCTGAATTTTGAGTTAAAAATATTGAATGAGATTTAAAAAAAAAAAAACAAAAAAAAACGAATTTAACCTGAAAACAAAGGTGCTGAACTGCTAAAAGCTGAAGGTTACACAGAAGAAGAAGTTGGAAAAAAGCTGAAAATGTTTTAATTGTAAATTAGAAAAACCTAAGAAATGAGAAAAGAACATTTAGAGTCAGAAAACATCTGAAAGAATATTAAAAGGTCATATTCTTTGAATCACTGAATGACTAAAATGTGATCCCTCCACTTGGATCCACACAGTTTAAAAAGTTTACATCTCTGAGCTTTGAAAGACAAGATGTTGGAAAGAGAACAACAATGGCGACGTTTTGAGGGTAAAATGATGGCTGTAACACTGTGGAGACAGCAGCAGTTGAAAGAGAAGTGTTTCAGATGAATCTTGGCAGAGTGAGAGAGAGAGCTCGTTAAGCAGGCAGGTGTGAGCCTGGTTGCTATAGTGACCGCACCCAATGGCTCCATACACACGGACACAGACATGCACCTCACTTTTGCTGCTTAAAATGAACAGAAAAGTCAGGCCGAAACAAATCGTTCCCATATGAAAAGTACAAGTCGTATTGACGAAATTCTTTCACCGTGAGCGACAGCAATGTCTAGTCTACTGAATTCTCAGTTTTCATGCCTGTGGAGTTTATTATATGGACGTGGTGACAGTGGAAAGACACCATGCTCTTCTGATTTTCAAAAGAACCTTCTGAGCCATTTTAACATTAGAGTCTATGGAAGAGTTGGAGGGAGGAGGCTGTGCATTGGTGACATTTATGAAAGAACCATAACACCTAGGACAATAGTAAACACATTGGATGAAAGAGGACAGCGATGGCTACGTTTTGAGGGTAAAATGGTGGCTGTAGAGCAAACGCTGTGGACACAGCAGCAGTTTTAAAAAATATTTTAAGATTAATTTTTTTGCTCCTCTCACTCTAGCAGTTGAGCTCTCTCACTCTAGCCCCAACATTCCGTCCCATACACACCCATTATAAACTCTGAAACGGGTGAAAAAACATCATGAAACTTAAACTGGAACTGAAGAAAAAGTATAATAGATATTGAAAAGATAAATACAAGTTGAATAGTTGAATGTCTTGTCTTCGTTTTAAAGTTTGAATGGTGGCTCTATGTCAATGTATGTGGAAGTAGTAAGAGTTTAAAAATGAGTAAGTTGAATGAGGATTTGAAGGGTCTCCCCATTGAAATACATTATAAATTTTTGTTGAATAAAGTTGAATAAAATTAAAAATATAAATGTTAAAAATGAGAAAAATAGAAGCAGTGTTGTCCAAAAGAATAGGAATCTAACGGTGTTTGAATGGTTTTTCTAAGTTGAACGGTTTTGAAGGAGTAGGATTACAAAAAACGTACGGAATAGATAAAATATAATAATAATAATAAAGATTAGAAGAACAATACTGTGAATGCTTTTCAAGCATTCACACTAACTAGAAAGTGCATTTTCTGAAGAAACTGCAGTGTGAATGCTTGAATCTGAATGTATGCACTGAAATGAATTAATTGCTGAATGTTAAGTTAAAAATTCCGAATGAGCTGGAAAATACAGAAATTTTCACCTGAAAACAAAAGTGCAGAACTTTTGAAAGCTGATGTTCACACAGAAGAAGTTGGAAAAAAGCTAAACATGTTTAAAATGTAAATAATAAAAAGATGAGTAATGACAAAAGAAAATTTAGAGTTGAACAAAAATTCTGGAGAAAATACAAACTTTAATATACAGCATAATGTTTTTCAGACATATACACATGTGTATATCATGTTTAATAGTATTACATACATCAATTTATTTTGTATGTCATAGAAAATAACATAAAAATCTTAAGTCATATTTTACAGCTTCTTTCTGAAAAGGACTAGTAGAATAAATAAAAATAACTAAATTAAATAACTAAATAAAAAATAATAAGCAAGATATGAAATACATGAAAATTCAACTTTTAAAACCACAATCCTGAACCTTTAAATTGTGTTGGTTTCTTAGAACATGGCTAAACAGCTGTTTCTATCGTCCTACTTAATCTGTCTACACATCTTTTTATTACTCATTCTTCTTTATGTTTTAATGTAAACAGAGTCCACACAGTGGTAAAAGAGAACTGTATAGAGATTTTTGAGTAAAGTCAAATGAAAGCGTAAGGTGGTGACACAGTTTAACACATGCAAATAATCAAATAAACACATTAGTCCTTTTTGTGAACATGGATAAATAAGTATCAATACAGCATTGTTCAGCCATGCCACTAAATGCTTTTTTACACATTGTTTTAACCTGGGCTCAGACACAAAGTCCCAAAATTAGTTAGTCCCTGACTTTGAGTTGTGATTATGACTAATTATTATACACAAGGCTTTATCTATCTGAACTCTAAGGACACAAATATGAAAAAAAAAAACCTATACTTACCAGCTGATACCCCACACTACACACTAGGTGTGCCATGTGACCTGAAACTTTGGTACAAAATCATCATAATCATTCTGTTAACACTGTTTTTTAACACTGTTTGTGTTGCTGTTCAGCAGTTTAAAATGTTTTAGATTGGATTACATGGAATGAATTTGAATTTTCTTGGGGGTTTTTGTATGTGTTTCGTTCTCAGCAGATTTTTTCTTCCATACTGTTGAATTCCAGTTACCACATTTCTGGTCATATGACATCCCAAGTGCCCACTTAAAAAAATCCCCACAGTTAATTCAACATTAAAACAAAATAAAAAAATGTTAAATAAATAAAGGTTTGCTCTGTGATGAAATACTAAATAAGCATACATTGTACAGAGCACTAACAATGAAAACAATCCTTTAGCCTGTTGATCAGAGAGAGGCAGTCATTATGTCCATTTAAAACCTGTAATCACAGAGCACAACGTTTCTGTGAAACTATGAAGTCCCATATGATCCTCATCACGTCCAGTGACTTCAGAGTGGATCCTCCCTGTCATCCGGCCAGTGTTTGATGTGTGGCAAGCAGCACAGAAGCAGGATAGCTGAGGACTTTAAAAGAAGAGCAGAAAACGGGAACATATGTAGTTGTAAATGTAAATATCAGTGATACTTGTCTTGTCAAAGGGAATAAAATAATGAAAATGTTAACTTACACACTCATTTAGGGAGGATCTTGACACTGCACAGAGGAGGCACAGTCAGTCTGACAATGATGGTGATCTCCAGGGATGTTTTCCTGCAGCAACATTCCTGCCAACTGGCCGTGTGATCCAGAGTAGTTGGTTTGTAATGAACAGAAAGGTGTATATGTTAGGTAGTGTGCACTCAGAGCTGGTCCTAAGAAACAAACACATCCTGTAATAAACTGAATACCTGTAGTAGTGCTGCTGCAAATATGAAGCCCTTCTATCATGAGTGGTTTCAAAGAAGGTGTTTTGGAGGCTCGGTCACAGAAACTGTGCAGTCTGTTCAGTCCTGAGTGTCTCAGCTCTGATGGGGATGGATCACAGAGGGAAACACCTGAGTACAGACATTACAATACACTCTAACACTCCTAAGGTCAAGTGAAAACACAATTTAAACACTTTACAAAGAATGAATACATGTTTTCATGGAAATTATGTCATTAACCCTTTTTGTTGTGAGTAAATCTCACCGACTGCTTGTGGGACAAGCTAGAAGGAGGACTTATCACAGAATGTCTCCTGTGCTCCAGATGTGAAGTCTCACGCTCTGATCGTACGGCGATGAAGATGGTGATGATGAAGCCTCTCTGATCTGTGGCATTACAGTTTCTAGCTGCTATGTGCTTCACACTGTTGGATCTTACATGTGAAGCTTGGAGAAGACACAGGAGGACTGTGTCTCTCTTAAAAAAGAAAAAGAAAAAAGGAAACCTAACACCCCCACCCTCAGCTCCCACCGTAAACCCCCCCCCCCACTCAACTCCCCAACCTCACACCATCCAATGTCTATACAAATGTAGGGTATCAGCTGGTAACAGAAAGCAAGTGTAACATATGCACTACATATGTAACACTGCTGAAACATTTCTGGCCAGAAATGTGCAGTTATCAACCCAGACCCACCCTGATGATTGCACTGGCCGAAACATGATAAAAGCTCATAAAAATTTATGTTTCATAGAAAAATTTGTCCAAAAATATAATTGTGTACTTTTGAAAAAGTTTAAAGTTTATAACAAACCAAAATAATAACATTTTTGTAAATAGTATTTCAAAATAGAGGCACACATAAAGTGGCTTAACTGTCATTATTGCTGTAATTAGGTTTGTTTGTTTGTTTGTTTGTTTGTTTGTTTGTTTGTTTGTTTGTTTGTTTTTTTAAAAAGCAACCTTTAGTCATTATTGTTCTCTCAGAAACAATGAAGAAGCTGTTGAACATTTATGTGTTGTGTAGGCAATCCTCTGGTCCACCCTCCCTCCCTCCCAGCCACAGTGAGACTGGGGCAGCCTGGCAGGATGTTGAAGCCTGGCTGCAGAGAGGATATGCCTACACTATTCATTTTAAACTGCTATATTTGATTTTTCTGACATTTATAGGTTACTGTTAGTGAATTTTAGATTTTCTGTAATAAATAAAATTGTCATCTTTTACTGATATCATTACTTAATTCATGTAATTGTATTTTATGTAAACAATTCAAACATTATACTGCAATGCAGGGCGTCAACTTTTAAATATCGCTCTACTTTCTTAAGTCATTCAAAAATATAGAAATTACTTACTGTATTCAAAGATCTAGATCATGAATCATCACAGGACAATACACAGTATACTGGGTCATGGTAACTATGGTATGTCTTCATGACTCCAGAATGGAGACATCGATCTGACTGAGAAATGAAAATTAGGTCAAGCAGTGTGTTCTTCTCTGTGGTAGGGGCAGTGATGACCTGTGCGTATCCCCTAGACTCAAACAGCTCCAGGATTAGTTTGTTTGCACTGGATAAAACATTCTCATTAAAATCACCACAAACTATGATGGGATGACAGTCCATGATCTCCAATGAGTCTAATAGGCTTACCAGGTTTTTCAGGAATGGCCTCAGAGTGTAGTCTGGAGGTCTGTATACAACTGCAATCAGAGCACTGACTGGTGCTTCAACCTTTAAAGCCAGAAATTCAAGGTCAGTTACATTATGGATGTACTGTTTTTCATGCACTTGAATGTCACTTTTCACATAAACAGCAACTCCACCACCACTTCTGTTTGCCATCTGGGGAAAGTTTGTGTAGGACAGGTGTCTGTTGCGTTTGAACAAATTGTAATTTTCCAAGTGGAGACTCTCTGCGACAAAAGAGCCCCGCAGGTGTGTTTCTGTTAGGCACAAAACATCTGCTAGACACAATTCATGGTGACTTTTGATGTCATTAATGTGAGCTGGCAGTCCCTCTGTATTATGATGAACAATGGTGAAAACCTCTGACCTGCTCAGTGTTTGCCTCACGTGTAGAAGAGGCATCATGTCATCAAGGTTGGCTTGTCTCATGTTCTCAAGCGCTGCAGTGATTTCTGGGTTGGTGAATATTTTTTTCTCCTCCATATCAAGAAGATACAGTCCACTGAGAGACGTCACTCTACTGACAGCTACGTAGGCCATGCCGGGCTCAAAAATGCTCTTAAGAGAGACAACAGCTGATGTAGTTGTCATACCCTGTACCTTATGTATTGTACATGCAAAGGCCAGCTTCACTGGGAACTGTCTTCGTACCACTCCTTTCTGCTTCAGATTCTCCTCTGCTCTCTCAATGTACACCATATCGTCTGCTGGTGTGCGGTTATTCTTTCCAGATGTCTCATTATCCATTTTAAGTCCAAGCTTGATGATGTGTTGGTCATTTTCAGAGTAAACTACTCTAAGTAGTATTCCAAAAGCTCCATTAACCAAACCATTTTGTATGTCAATGTTTCTGGTGAGCATGACACGAGCTCCTTCTGCAACTTTCAGTGTGTCTGGTAACTCGTTTTTACCTCCTTTCAATGGTCTGTCTTGAAGTGCCATTCTGCCAGTTCTAGGATCTTTTCTATAATCATCTGCATGGATGTCAATGATATGAGTGTGGAGCAGAGCCAGTGTTGAAGAGTTGTGTGCATCCACTTCTTTATTAGTTGCAAAAATGTGCAATGCATCAGTCGGACAATGGGCTGGTTCAGTTATGGCCTGTAACAACAAATTTCTATCTGCTTCGCAAAGCTCATCCAACTTTCCTTTTACACGAATTCTGTTCAGCATCTCAGCAAAGACAACATCATCTTTCTGACGCATAATCTCAGTCAGAGTGATCATCTGAAAATGCTCCCGCCACAGGTCGATCTCAGACGGGTCGTGCACACAGAGAGGTTTAGACTGTCGCACTGGGGGTAGCTGATAGAAGTCTCCGACAGCAATGACTGACATGCCTCCAAAGGGTCTCCGAGTCCCTTTGATCTGTTTGAGTCTTGCATCTACATATGCAAACAGATGTCTTGACACCATAGACACTTCGTCAATGACGATTATTTCAGCATTCAAAAGTTCTGATCTGACTTCATCCAGCTGATTGCCAAGTCCCTGAATGGGAGGTTTTAAGCTTCTAGGCAGCTTGAGAAGAGAATGCAGTGTTGTTCCAGAAATGTTAAAAGCTGCAGTCCCAGTGAAAGCAGTTAACAGGACGGTGGGTTTTGATATGTCAACGTCGTCTGCATATCTGGGCACTTTGCTCAGTATCTTAGATGCTTCTGAGTAGATGCATTTGATAAGATGTGATTTTCCTGTTCCAGCACCACCATTAATATAAAAGAAAAACTGCTCTGGATTTAGAGCACAGACTCTTTTAATGCACCAGTCTCTAACTGCATAAAATATGCAGGCTTGCTTCTTGTTCAGATTCTGAAACATCTGACGTAACAATGTGGGATCAATAGCAGGGGGTTCCCTGATGGCTCTGACTTCTGTTGAAGCATCAGCCTGACGGCTGTAGTCGGGCACATCTTCCTGTTCATTTTCATTGTCTCGCTCTCTTTCTTGTTCGACAAGTGGCAACCTTACGAGATCTGATTCAGGTGCCAGATTACACCATTCGTCAGTCACACCTCTGTTCTGCTCATATTCCTCAACAGCGCTCTCGATCTCCTCACTGTTTTTCTCATATTTTTCTCTGTTTCTTTTGACAATGTGTTGCACGTACTCAAGATGGTCAGTACCTGGTAGCTGTACACAGCCAGCACCATAGAAAGCCTGATAGGTTGGCAACGATGGTGTTTTCAGTTCGTGGTCTGAACGATGAGGAAGGTACAGTTTAAGCAGTCTTCCGTAATATTGCTCTGGATGTTTTTCTTGTGAGCAGCGGTGAAATCTGATGATAGCAGGCTTATTGTTTTTGCGCCTTTGCACAAACCCCATCTCATTGAGAAGGGGCAAAACATCTTTACCTTTTTTCTGTTGGCCATAGACAATCCTGCAAGTAGCAGCAAAGTCTGCCATGCACATCTCCTCATACTCTGGTGTTTCAGGTCTGGCTTTGTATTTGTCATTCAAAGATGTCATCCAAACATTGGAAGACTCAGGTGTTGTGTTGTCCAGAACTGACAGGGGACGACTCATTTTCACAGGATTATCATCAGTTGGAATGAATATTACAGCACGTGAGCATTGCTTCATGTGAAGACCACATGCACGAGCAACACACTCCTGTGCACTGATCTCTCGCTTCTTTGAATATGCCTGCATGACGGCTCTCATTTCATCGCACTCATTTACACTGTCCTTATGGGAGTTCTCAATGACAGTTTTCAGGTACTCAGATAGCCCGCCCTCTTTTTTTGATATATATTTCATTAAATAATTTGCAGCACCAAAAGCATCTAAAACAAAGCTTATGTCGATATTACTGTTCCAGGCTTCAAGCAGATGTGGATTATAGCCGTTTATCCAAGAGTCTTTTGGATCACGCTTTAGTATGATCGTACTCCTCATGTTCATTTTATTCAGGTATCTCTCATATTCTGCATGTGTCAACTTGCATCTTTCCAAGAGCTGCTCTAAACTCATGGAAGCAGTTTCAGGTTCATTCAGCAGCTGGTTCAGTGGTCTGAGCTTGTTCTTTGCCGTTTCTACTTCCAGTGCATCATCCTCACTGGGTCTTGTGATCATTGTCTCATTGCAGGGTGGTTTGGGAAAACCAAAACGGCACCCGGAGCTTAAACTCCTAAAGCACGTCTTTGTGTGGTTCTTACTGTGTTTTTGCACTTCTGTTACTTTTTTGTACAGTTCAGGTTGTTTATGTGGATCAGGCAGCTGAGCTGTGATGTATTTGTTTATAAAATCAAGAACAGTTTGCTCATCATCCTCCTCAAACACAGGAGCACCTTCTACCCACAGGAGGCAGTGTATGTGTGGGCTTCCTCTGTGCTGAAACTCAACTCTGTAAAAGTAGTCAATGACTTTGCCAAGTGGCTCTGCAGGAGATAAGAGTAAATCTCTGAATAATGCTTCAACTCTCTTGTCAAACATGCGCATTGTTGTGACAGGATTGCTTCTCAGGATGTCACACTTTGCTGACCAGTCGAGTCCTTCAAAATTCACTTGTTCACCTTGCTGCCTTGTTATTGCCTCGATCACTTCAGGCCAGCGCATTTCAGCAGCTGAAAATGTGCAAAAGAACGTGGGAGTTCCCAACTGTCTGATCATGGCAAAAAGATCTCTTGTTGTTTTCTCCCAATAGGCTGGGGTTCCTCTCAGAGGCTGCATGAATCTCACTGCATCTTTATTTCGCACCAGTTTCTCCACCTCATGTTTATCTTGTAACATGCCTGAGGTTATTTTTCTACCATCTCTGGTCAGAGGCTTTGCCTTCCTTAACTGTACTGTCATGCTGGATGTAGCCAAGTGTATTTCAGTCACAAACTGTGCAAAGAATAAATAGTTTGTGTCTTTGGCAAAACGATCATCAATGCAGAAAAGTCTTGATTTGAAATACCCACTGGGGGATACTTTGATCAGCCTTCTTTCATCAAGTGTGTTTTGGCCTGTAGGAAACTGCACAGGGAAGGCCATGGCCTCCAGTTTAGGTGTTTTGAAAAAACTTATTGGATTGTTTCTCTCTGCAGGAGCAACAGAGTAGATTCCTTCACTGAAACATAATATCTCCTCAGCCACATCAGGGGGCTGCAAACAGGACTCGAGTGCAAAACCACCATTAGTCAGTCCATCTGCTTGCTCTGAATCATCTCTCATCTGTTCATGCGATTGTTCACCATCACAGGGTAACATGTCAATGTCCTGTTCATTTATATTTTGTGCTTCACTCAGTGCATTTTTCTCACAGCTGTCAATTTCCATTAAATCAGCCTCATCATAATCGTCCTCATTCATGTTTTCATCATCATCATCCTCATCATCTTCATCAGGAAGAGTTGGATCACACAGCTCAGCATCATCTCTGATGCTCACATCCTTATACTGTGGATGAATCTGCTTGAGTTTATGCAGTGCTTGCACAAGTTTAGACCAGCTTACAGTCTGAAACAGCTGATGACCTTTGTAAGACAAGCGTCTCTTCAATTTTACTCTGATCACCTGAGAATTAATTCTCAGTCGAGGTAGTGTTTCAACAGTTTCCTGTACCTCTGATGGGACACAGACCACATTTCCTCTAATTGCTCTTTGTCTGCCTTTGGGAAGAGGAATGATCTTGGCAAATGGTATGCACTTGGCTATGAGATGTCTCTCCAGTATGTTGAGATCAGAAAGTTCAGCTGGAATATCAGCAAGATCCAACTTATTGGCAACAGCAAGTGCTGGCATGGATCCATTTTTAAGATGATCGTGGCAGGTGTGACATATCCACTCTCTCTTTCTCTCATCAGGCACTTTGCACTGCTCATTTCTGCAGTTTTCATCACAAACATGAACAAACTTTCCTGTCAAACATGTTGCAACTACATGTGGGTTTTTGACATACTTTGACCTTGTGCAGGGTCGCACTTGGTTTGGAAATGAAGCCTTGAAGCATACAGTACATGGGTATGATGGTCCAGCTTTGATTTGTGATTTGAACACAGATATGGCCTCGTTGATCACACTGTTGTCACTCTCTTGGGTTTGTCTGTTCACCCATCTGTATTTCCTTTTTATTTTCATTGCACATCTCATGTTGTGCATAATCCTGAATGCAAGATTACTTTGATACCTGTCTCGCATTAGTTGTTTCATTAGTTGTCTGTGTCTTACTCTGAATGCATTGTCACGTGCATAACGCTGAGTCACTCGAGATCTCTGTCTCTCTCTGAATTCAGGGTTTTCTTGATACCTTTTAGTTATATAGTTTTTTTGTTTTTGTCTAAAGTCAGCATTGTCACAGTAGCGTCTTTTAATATATTGTTGTTGTTTCTTTCTGAATTCATCGTTCTCACAGTAGCGTCTTTTAATATATTGTTGTTGTTTCTTTCTGAATTCATCGTTCTCACAGTAGCGTCTTTTAATATATTGTTGTTGTTTCTTTCTGAATTCATCGTTCTCACAGTAGCGTCTTTTAATATATTGTTGTTGTTTCTTTCTGAATTCATCGTTCTCACAGTAGCGTCTTTTAATATATTGTTGTTGTTTCTTTCTAACTGTAGCATTCTCAGAAAAACGTTTTTTAACATATTGTTTTTGTTTCTTTCTGAATTCATCATTTTCACAGTAACGTCTTTTCATATACTGTTGTTGTTTTTGTTTAACTTCAGGATTGTTTTTATATGTCTCGCTTGCGCAAGATTTTTTCTTTTCTTTGTAATCTTTATTTGAAGCATACTTTTGTTGTTCTCTCCTTTTTTGGTTTTCTTTTCTCTGATTTCTGGGTTTCTCTGATGCCATTAATCTTCTTTTCATTTTGTGCCTTTGTTGTTTATTAACTTTTTTCAGTTTTTGTAAAACTATATCAGAAAGGTCACAGGCAGCAACATTTGTTATGGCAGCATTTGATTGACATGAAAAAGCATCACTTGATGGAAGGAAACTTAATTCACTGCATAGTTCTTCAGTTGGTATATTAGGAGGTTCATTCTGATCTTCATATGATGTGAACTGAGTCACGTGAACTTCTTTTTGTTTCACCGGTGGCGTACAAATGGACATTTGACAAAAGATGTTCTCAGTCAGATCAGTCGTTGTGTTTCTCCTTGGAGTAGAGGAGTTTGCTTCATCAACAGTTGTATCAGAGTGAGTAGATGCCACAGCAGTGGCAGCTGTTGGTCTGCAGACTGTGTCTGTGATAGTATCACTCAGGTTGACTGTGCTCATACTGTAGAACTGCACAGGCTTCAGTTCATAGTTACAAGAGGGTGATATCTCCATCATTTCATAAGAATCTTGGATCCTCTTAATCATGTCACTGAGGAGTGTGAATTTCAGCATCACAGCTGTACCACGATTACGTGACTGTAGTAATAGAGGAAGACCACTGGGTGTTCTGGAGTGTGGATCAAAGAAACCATATTTGCCTGATGTGGATCTGAACACTGCGATACACAATCCACTCATAATCAATAAGGCATACTGCACATCTGACAACAGGCAGCTCAGTCCTGCTTCTAAGCTGAGAAAGGTATCTACTGCTTCCTCTGGAGGTTCTTCAAATGTCCCATACCGGGAAGGCTGTGTCATGTCGACATCATACATAGACCAGCGAGCATCAACTTTGTCTGGCAGCTCATCGGTTGCCAAATGAATATTTTTAGGAAATCTTTTCTTGGCCTCTTTGTACATCACATCACCTTTATCCAAGACCAGATTAAGGTCAGCTGTAGTCATGTTTTCATTCTCATGAAGGAAAGCAAGAAATGTGAGTGAGTTACATGTGCACTGCTTGTTTCTGGAGTCTCCATATTTAGGATGAGCCTGGCTGCGAGATGCACAGACATGTATAACAGAGGGCTGGTTTTCAAGGTTCACTCTTTCTGCATGAGATGGTCCTGCCACATCACTGTGACAGCCTCTTTTCAAAAAGTCAGCATAACCCACCTGTGGGGCACTTGACACCTCATGTTGTTCATTAACTTTATGCTGCAGTCCACTCTTTACAGCATCAGCATAAGATACCTGTTGTACATGTGCAGGAACATGTTGACCTGCCTGTTTGACACTGTCAGAATTGGTCTTTGTAGACACACTGTCTTCTGCAGAGCTCTGAGGAAAATCAAACTCAGCTTGTTCACATGTTGGTACTTTGTGAAACTCATGAAACTTTTTCCAGCGTTGTTTTGCAGCTTGTGACTTTTTCTGCTTCCTTGGCATTTTCACACACCTGCAAGTGTTTCTTAGTCTTTAGAAAATATGTTCACAAGATAAGAGTGGCACACACCAGGAGATGTTGTCTTTGTTTTTATATTTCAGTTTTTATTTGTCTTAAACAGTTGTCTTTCGTTTGACAGTTTGTTCTTCAGTTGAGAGAATATTATGCACTCTCTTTATTGGCTTGGCATTTTTCAGCAGCAAGCCAAGAGTGAAAAACAGGTAGAGAGAAAATTTAGAAGAGAGAACAGGCAGAGCAGGAGAGACACGGCTGGGAAATCACAATCAAACCGTGAATTAGTTTTCTTTGTTCAGTTTGTTCTCAGGTAGAGGCAATATATGCACTCTTTATTGCTTTAATGGCTTGGCGTTTTTCAGCAGCAAGCCAAGAGTGAAAAACAGGTAGAGAGAAAATTTAGCAGTGAGAACAGACAGAGCAGGAGAGACACGGCTTTAAATCAAACCGCAGATTTTTCTTTGTTTGTTCAGTTTGTTCATAGGTTGAGGCAAAATATGCACTCTTTATTGCTTTGTTGGCTTGGCGTTTTTCAGCAGCAAGCCAAGAGTGAAAAACAGGTAGAGAGAAAATTTAGCAGAGAGAACAGACAGAGCAGGAGAGACACGGCTTTAAATCAAACCGCAAAAGGATTGTTGGTTTGGCAAAATTTCTCACAAACCACAGAGTGAAATACAGATGGAAAGAAGGCAGAGACAATAGGTGGAGCAGGACAGAGGATAGAGGGGTTGGGGGGTTGGGATGTGAGAGAGAAGACTGGAGATCTGGTCCTTGTTCTTCTTCTTCTACACACTCTGAACAAAAAACAAGAAAAAAAAATAATTTTATTAAAATTATATCACATGGTAATTGTATGAACTAAATGTGACTACTGCAAAAGGACAAAACAAATATTCAAGCTAAACTGTTGTCGGCTGCCATGTGCAAAAAGTTGCATAATTGGGCACTTTTTAAAAGAATAAATATTTAATTAAATTCAGCAATAATATTTTTAAATACAAATATGATTGAGTGAATCATTAATTAATCACATGTAGTGTGACTACAAAAATGTACGAAAAAAATATTTTAGCCCAATTGTTAAGCTGCACTTATGTGTATTTATTATAAAATTGTGTTTAAAAGGTCTAGCACAAAGTTTGAACCCATCACTTTACAGCTTATATTAGTCATATAATTTTTTTATTTTGGTCTACTTCTCTTACAGTATGTGCACACCTACCAGGCAAAGCACAGTGTCAGTCAGGTTCCTGAAAGAAACGAGAAATAATACGTTAGTTGTCTGTACAGTGTTATCAGACTAACAGAAATACAAAGCCCACACGACATGATACACTGAACTTCTAGTCAGCAGGGTAATTATAGAGTAATATAGCACACCAACTGATACAGCAGTCATTTTACAATTCAAACTAGTTAACTGAAGTATTGCCACTTATGTAAGGCTACTGTTAGACTGTTACTAGCCTTAGCATTGCTGCTAGCGCTAGCATTCCGGCTAGCATTAGCACTTCAGTTAGTGTTAGCATTGCAGCTAGCGTTAGCATTGCAGCTAGCGTTAGCATTGCAGCTAGCGTTAGCAATGCTGCTAGCGCTAGCAATGCTGCTAGCGCTAGCACTCTTACTGTTAAAACTGAGCCACAATGGCAATAATAAAGCTAATTTCTTACTTTTGTCTCACTGACCGGCAAGAAATATCACAGGAATATTATTTTTGTCAGTTAACAACTGCTAAGGCTAGTGTTAGCACTATAGCTAGCGTTAGCATTGTTGCTAGCATTAGCATTGAAGCTAGCGTTAGCACTGCTGCTAACAGCAAAACGTAATAAACGTATATAAATGATAGCGAAGGTTATTCTTTTTTCTTTCTTTCTTCTTTGAATTGTTTTTAACTCTGTTGGACTTGATATGTGAGTTTAAATGTCAAACATGTATTTTTTCCATCATAAAAATAAAACACTGCAGTACTGAGTGTACTGTACTTACCACAGCAGAGAGCAAAGCGGAATGACGACAGTTGGTCCAGTGATAGGTTAAAAACAGATGAGGCGTTCAGGTGGTGCTTGGAAATTTGACCATCAGTTTGAACAGCAATAATGAGCATATACATGTCTGTGTGTTGGTCTCTGTGTGTGACAGACATAGAGAGATAGAGGGAAAAAATACACTATACTAGTGTAAAAATTGGTCCTTTTTGCCCAAGTATAAGCGAATGAGTGACATACAGAAAAACAGGGCAACTGGCATTAAATGAGCAAATAAAAAGTATTAAATCTTGAACTGTTTTGTGGGTTTTATTTTAAGACTACTTTGAGTATATTCGTGGGGAGATAAACTATACAGACTATAAACAGAGACATTAAATGAGATTAGGTTAGTGAAACGTTAGTTAAAAGGTGGGGAAATTAACTACAGACCGATAGATGCTGAGAGCTTTAATTATCCAGTCAGAAAGGATGATTTTGAAGTCATCAACTGACTCCAACTGCCCAGATCTGAAAAACCTTTGTGCCAATCACAATGCTCTACTTAGTTGGCATATACTAACTAGTGACAAACTATTAATCTGTGGCAAAACCCTGTCAAATCTGTCTTATTGTACTTTTGAAAAAGTTAATCTTACTACAATCTAACATTTTTAGGTTTAACCTTGGCAGAGTGAGAGAGAGCTCGTTAAGCAGGCAGGTGTGAGCCTGGTTGCTATAGTGACAATGGCTCCATACACACGACACAGACATGCGCCTCACTTTTGCTGCTTAAAATGAACAGAAAAGTCAGGCCGAAACAAATCGTTCCCAAATTAAAAGTACAAGTCGTATTGACAAAATTCTTTCACCGTGAGCGACAGCAGCTTCTAGTCTACCAAATTCTCAGTTTTCATGCCTGTGGAGTTTATTATATGGACGTGGTGACAGTGTAAAGACACCATGCTCTTCTGATTTTCAAACGAACCTTCTGAGCCATTTTAACATTAGAGTCTATGGAAGAGTTGGAAGGAGGAGGCTGTGCATTGGTGACATTTATGAAAGAACCGTAACACCTAGGACAATAGTAAACACATTGGATGAAAGAGGACAGCCATGGCTACGTTTTGAGGGTAAAATCATACCTGTAGAGCAAACGCTGTGGACACAGCAGCAGTTTTAAAAAAGATTTTAAGATTAATTTTTTTGCTCCTCTCACTCTAGCAGTTGAGCTGTCTCACTCTAGCCCCAACATTCCGTCCCATACACACCCATTATAAATTTTGAAACGGGTGAAAAAACATCATGAAACTTAAACTGGAACTGAAGAAAAAGTATAATAGATATTGAAAAGATAAATACAAGTTGAATAGTTGAATGTCTTGTCTTCGTTTTAAAGTTTGAATGGTGGCTCTATGTCAATGTATGTGGAAGTAGTAAGAGTTTAAAAATGAATAAGTTGAATGAGAATTTGAAGGGTCTCCCCATTGAAATACATGGGAAATTTTGGGAAATTTTTGTTGAATAAAGTTGAATAAAATTAAAAATATAAATGTTAAAAATATGAAAAATAGAAGCAGTGTTGTCCAAAAGAATAGGAATCTAACGGTGTTTGAATGGTTTTTCTAAGTTGAACGGTTTTGAAGGAGTAGGATTACAAAAAACGTACGGAATAGATAAAATATAATAATAATAATAACTAGAAAGTGCATTTTCTGAAGAAACTGCAGTGTGAATGCTTGAATCTGAATGTATGCACTGAAATGAATTAATTGCTGAATTTTGAGTTAAAAATATTGAATGAGATTAAAAAAAAACAAAAAAAAAAAACGAATTTAACCTGAAAACAAAGGTGCTGAACTGCTAAAAGCTGAAGGTTACACAGAAGAAGGAGTTGGAAAAAAACTGAAAATGTTTTAAATGTAAATTAGAAAACCCTAAGAAATGAGAAAAGAACATTTAGAGTCAGAAAACATCTGAATGAATATTAAAAGGTCATATTCTTTGAATCACTGAATGACTCAAATGTGATCCCTCCACTTTGATCCACACAGTTTAAAAAGTTTAAATGCCTGAGCTTTGAAAGATACGGTGTTGGAAAGAGAACAATAATGGCGACAATTTGAGGGTAAAATGATGGCTGTAACACTGTGGACACAGCAGCAGTTGAAAGAGAAGTGCTTAAGATGAATCTTGGTACAGTGGCAGGCAGAGCTCGTTAAGCAGGCAGGTGTGAGCCTGGTTGCTATAGTGACCGCACCCAATGGCTCCATACACACGTACACAGACATGCGCCTCACTTTTGCTGCTTAAAATGAACAGAAAAGTCAGGCCGAAACAAATCGTTCCCAAATGAAAAGTATAGGTCGTATTGACAAAATTCTTTCACCGTGAGTGACAGCAATGTCTAGTCTACTGAATTCTCAGTTTTCATGCCTGTGGAGTTTATTATATGGACGTGGTGACAGTGGAAAGACACCATGCTCTTCTGATTTTCAAACGAACCTTCTGAGCCATTTTAACATTAGAGTCTATGGAAGAGTTGGAGGGAGGAGGCTGTGCATTGGTGACATTTACGAAAGAACCATAACACCTAGGACAATAGTAAACACATTGGATGAAAGAGGACAGCGATGGCTACGTTTTGAGGGTAAAATCATACCTGTAGAGCAAACGCTGCGGACACAGCAGCAGTTTTAAAAAAGATTTTAAGATTAATTTTTTTGCTCCTCTCACTCTAGCAGTTGAGCTGTCTCACTCTAGCCCCAACATTCCGTCCCATACACACCCATTATAAACTCTGAAACGGCTGAAAAAACATCATGAAACTTAAACTGGAACTGAAGAAAAAGTATAATAGATATTGAAAAGATAAATACAAGTTGAATAGTTGAATGTCTTGTCTTCGTTTTAAAGTTTGAATGGTGGCTCTATGTCAATGTATGTGGAAGTAGATACAGTTTAAAGAGGAGGAAGTTGAATGAGAATTTGAAGGGTCTCCCCATTGAAATACATGGGAAATTTTTGTTGAAAAAAGTTGAATAAAATTAAAAATATAAATGTTAAAAATGAGAAAAATAGAAGCAGTCATATCCAAAAGAATAGGAATCTAATGGTGTTTGAATGGTTTTTCTAAGTTGAACGGTTTTGAAGGAGATAGATTACAAAAAACGTACGGAATCCATAATAATAAAATAGAATAAAGATTAGAAGAACAATACTGTGAATGCTTTTCAAGCATTCACACTAACTAGAAAGTGCATTTTCTGAAGAAACTGCAGTGTGAATGCTTGAATCTGAATGTATGCACTGAAATGAATTAATTGCTGAATTTTGAGTTAAAAATATTGAATGAGATTAAAAAAAAAAACAAAAAAAAAAAAACGAATTTAACCTGAAAACAAAGGTGCTGAACTGCTAAAAGCTGAAGGTTACACAGAAGAAGGAGTTGGAAAAAAACTGAAAATGTTTTAAATGTAAATTAGAAAACCCTAAGAAATGAGAAAAGAACATTTAGAGTCAGAAAACATCTGAATGAATATTAAAAGGTCATATTCTTTGAATCACTGAATGACTCAAATGTGATCCCTCTACTTTGATCCACACAGTTTAAAAAGTTTAAATGCCTGAGCTTTGAAAGATACGGTGTTGGAAAGAGAACAATAATGGCGACAATTTGAGGGTAAAATGATGGCTGTAACACTGTGGACACAGCAGCAGTTGAAAGAGAAGTGCTTAAGATGAATCTTGGTACAGTGGCAGGCAGAGCTCGTTAAGCAGGCAGGTGTGAGCCTGGTTGCTATAGTGACTGCACCCAATGGCTCCATACACACGTACACAGACATGCGCCTCACTTTTGCTGCTTAAAATGAACAGAAAAGTCAGGCCGAAACAAATCGTTCCCAAATGAAAAGTAAAAGTCGTATTGACAAAATTCTTTCACCGTGAGTGACAGCAATGTCTAGTCTACTGAATTCTCAGTTTTCATGCCTGTGGAGTTTATTATATGGACGTGGTGACAGTGTAAAGACACCATGCTCTTCTGATTTTCAAACCAACCTTCTGAGCCATTTTAACATTAGAGTCTATGGAAGAGTTGGAGGGAGGAGGCTGTGCATTGGTGACATTTACGAAAGAACCATAACACCTAGGACAATAGTAAACACATTGGATGAAAGAGGACAGCGATGGCTACGTTTTGAGGGTAAAATCATACCTGTAGAGCAAACGCTGCGGACACAGCAGCAGTTTTAAAAAAGATTTTAAGATTAATTTTTTTGCTCCTCTCACTCTAGCAGTTGAGCTGTCTCACTCTAGCCCCAACATTCCGTCCCATACACACCCATTATAAACTTTGAAACGGGTGAAAAAACATCATGAAACTTAAACTGGAACTGAAGAAAAAGTATAATAGATATTGAAAAGATAAATACAAGTTGAATAGTTGAATGTCTTGTCTTCGTTTTAAAGTTTGAATGGTGGCTCTATGTCAATGTATGTGGAAGTAGATACAGTTTAAAGAGGAGGAAGTTGAATGAGAATTTGAAGGGTCTCCCCATTGAAATACATTATAAATTTTTGTTGAAAAAAGTTGAATAAAATTAAAAATATAAATGTTAAAAGTGAGAAAAATAGAAGCAATGTTGTCCAAAAGAATAGGAATCTAACGGTGTTTAAATGGTTTTTCTAAGTTGAACGGTTTTGAAGGAGATAGATTACAAAAAACGTACGGAATACAGAATAATAATAAAATAGAATAAAGATTAGAAGAACAATACTGTGAATGCTTTTCAAGCATTCACACTAATAATAAAGATTTGAATAACAATACTGTGAATGCTTTTCAAGCATTCACACTAATAAAGATTAGAAGAACAATACTGTGAATGCTTTTCAAGCATTCACACTAATAATAAAGATTCGAATAACAATACTGTGAATGCTTTTCAAGCATTCACACTAATAAAGATTAGAAGAACAATACTGTGAATGCTTTTCAAGCATTCACACTAATTACACATGAGCCTCTCAATATACAACAAATAAATATTTTGGGTAACTTTAAAAACCTAATCTAAAAGAAAAACAAAACAAAAAAACACCCAAACTAATCAACCATCACTGTTTGATTGGTGTGAGTTTAATATTATGAAGATTTAAATATTTCATTATATATGTAATATTTCATTATAATTTAATAATATGGAGACTTTTGGAAATATCTCACATGTACAATTTATTGGTACTTGAATACTTGCATTTGATGCTTTATATTGTGCCAAATCACAGTAAGCTAAAGACCCCACAATAAATCGCTCTTATATAGCACATTTCTACTCTACGTGAGCACTCAAAACTTTATACAACGTATCTCATTCACCCTGTCATACAAGCACTTTTTTCCATGCTTGAGTACTTTTTATCTGACATACACACACATTCAGACCCAGATGTATCGGAGAGCAACTTGGGGTTAGTATCTTGCCCAAGGATATTTGACATGCATGCTGGAGCAGCCACCAATTGAACAATATTGGTAGATGGCCTGCTCTGCATCCTGAGCTACAGCCAGAAGGTAAAGAAAACCCCAACAATCAAATGACCCCCTTTGTGTAAGCACTAGGCAATAGTTGGAAGAAAAAACTCCCGTTTAACAGGAAGAAACCTCCAGCATAACCAGGCTCACCTGCCATGACCTGTTGTGGTTGATGGGGGAAGACAGGACAAAAGACACTGTCTAAAAGAGCCAAATGTTAATAATAACTAATGATGCAATTCAGAGTTGTGTATAAACACAGTGAATGAAAAAGGCGAGTGAAGAAGAAACAATTGAATAGAACTCAACTGAATTTAATTGAACTGAATGGAATTGAATAGAGAATAAGACTCTAATAATCTAATGATGTCAGATTATAGATTTGCATGGATTAATGCATCTTCTTTTTCTAAAGCAAAAGAAAGAAATGTCCATAATATTATTCCTTGCTATTTTTCACAAGATTTGTATATTTAGTTTCTTTACGAATTAAACTGTGTATACACAAATATTGTGTGTGTAAGTTAAGGTTTATAAGCCTCAAAATCAGCCTTTTTTTATTTACCCAATAGATCACTTAAATGATACGATTGACATGCCTTATAAAGCTGTGTTACAAAGACACAAAATTCAATATCATTTGAATCTTTGTGTATTTAATATTGATTTGTGTGATCTATAACAAAATGAATCAATTTCACAGTACTTTACATGGCTGCCTGTATCAAAATATATATATTTATATACTAGAGACCTCAGCTTTCCCAATAACATTAAGGGTTTACAATATTCTTGCACATTAAAAGCTTTGGAACAGCAGCACACTTGTGAAGTTAGTGCTGGGAAAGGAGTACAACTTCTTTTATTTGAGCAAGAGAAAAAGTTTCCACCTGTGAGACCCACTCTCACAAAATGCAAAAAGACACCTAATGTCCCGCATTATCCATAAAAGAGAAACTGTGCTAAATACAGCTTCAGTAGTCTTGTTTTTCATGCACTAGGGTGAATTTAATTGAATCTTGTCACTGATAGAATTATGCACACAAGCATAATTTAAGTAAGAAACATTCAGAATAAAGTGAAATAAAAGGAAACAGGGCCACACAACAGATTGTTGTATGTATCAGGTCAAATTGGATTAGAGGCAGTAATCAGGTTTGCAGTGATGGTGTTGTGTCTCATAATGCAATTCCACTTCATCTAATAAATCCCAGTTTTGGGTCATATAGATCTTTTAATGTGCACATACTCAAATTATGTAGAAATTCAAACATACAGTACTGTGAAAAACTCTTGAGCCACCCTTGATTTCATTATATTTTGCTTGGAAAGTAGTAAAGTAAAGGTGGTAATCTAGGTACAGACTTAAATGGAAATACGAGGCGAAAAAAAACCCCCCCAGAGTTATTACAATTCAGTCTGAAATATCTTAGGTAAGCTTTCTTGTAATTTCTTGAAGTAATCTTCAGGAATAATTCTCCAGGCTTATTGAAGCTCTTCTTTGGATGTTGGCTAGAAGACAGAAGGCCTTAGATGCTCACTAAAGATGTTTTTACCACTGATTTTCAGTCCTGTGCTCGTGTAGTTAGGCATATCTCAGCCTTTTCTCTCTGTTTGCTTTTCTTAAGAATGGCTTCTCGACAGCCACCCTTCCACTGAGACCATTTCTGATGAGGCTAAGGTAGATGGATCAACTGAAGGGTCAGATGCATCTCTTAGGTCCTGTGTCAGGTCTATGCTATATTTTTTCCTATTTTTTAAGGATGTAACTTTCAGATCTGTATATCTGATGCAGATATCTTTTAAGCCTGATGCTTCTTCTTTTGTCTAGTTTCCTCAAAATGTTTAGTGCTAGTGCCTAAAGGTATATATAAAATTACTTCTCTGCTAAGTTGTCAATTACGTGTGTAGACACAACACTGGTTGACTCCTTGAGTTAGGAGCCTCTTTTAAGCTTGAACGATTCATAATCATTCAACAAACAAAGAAAAATATTAGTCTGAAGTCTGCAGTCAGATTCAAGGAATGGCTTGAAAATGAGTGAACAGGCAGCCAACGTCCAAAGAAAAACTTTATTATTATTATGGTACAGTTCTCTTAAATGTAATAATTTTGCTTTGTTTACATTTGAATTCAAGACTTTTACTTGTTACAATGGAATATTTTTTACCTTAGCATAAAGTAAATGTGATACCATTTACCATTTAATTGTTGTAGGCAGTAGGTCGAAAGACTTACAGGCTAGGGGTGGTGTTGTTTCTTGTAAAGCAATTTGCCTTTATTCAATATACAATATCTATTTTTTAATTTGGTTGTTAGTTTGTTTTTTATATATCCTGCCTCAAAATATGTACAAGTGGATAAAATCTACATGCTGTGTTGACTTACGGCACTAATATTTGTGCTGCCAAAAATCTGCAGACTTAGTTTATATGTGATTACATTTGATACTCTACCACCTGAACTTAAGATTTTCATTTAGATGTGGCACTTTTAAACCCTGGCACATGGTGACTCATTAATCACTGCACATGCTCAGTCCCCAAAATATGATAAAATAAACATATTGCTATACAACCAAATGTGAAACCAAACATAGTTTAACCACAGCTAAACTAACATGGTAAAGGTAAGTTATTTGATACTTTTACATAGCAGTGTTTAATATATGATTACAAATATGATAATTATGTTAAAACACGCTAATTAAGTGGAATTTGCTTGTACTTGAATACTTGCATATGACACTTCCTACTGCATTTATAGTACAAAAAACCCAGCATCATATGAAAAATAATTCATTACTATGGTATTATTATTATTATCATCATTGGATTATTAATGATTAATCAATATAGAATTTATTTTAATTGAAGACTTGTGCTAGTAATGTAGTGATTTACCTCCATGTTTCCCTACTATATAAAAAGTAGTGTGAATACTATTTCCACTGCTTGTGTAGATGTTTTCAAAGCTCTCTTGTTGAGCAGCACTAATGGGGCAAGACAGGGATTCTCTTCCAATACAAAATCATTATAATTAGTTATTCTTAAATTGTACTATACCAAGGCTAAATCGGTTAGCATAAGAGGGTAGAGAGTGTTTCATTTTCTCTGCAACCAGATCGATCTAATGATGCTAAATTGGAGATCTGCCATGGATGTCTTTTTTTTTTCTTCTTAGCTAAAGATATAAGCTCCTGTAGTATATATTATTCCCTCGTCTTCCCGAGTAAACATGAATAAAAGATGATGGGTGTTCCTTCAGCAGCGGAGGAGAAATCCTTTACTGGGCAAAGCTGCTGTGATTGCATTTGAGTGGTGGGAAAACCCCGGGCTCCTTCCCTACAGCTTCATGGCCGTTGATTATTGGTATTTTCCGAGTTTTCCAAACTAATAAGTGGCACTATCAAGCATTTGGAGGCGCCGTGAGACTACAGACGGGCTGCTAGACTTAATTGATATTGAGCGAGGCACTGGTAGGCGCGGACGGGGCCGCTGCTGGGTAATTTGCAGTTTAATCAGCGTTTGTAATGAGAGCCGCTGATTAGCGCGGGGTGGAAATAAAAGAGAGTTACAAGGAACGTCTGTCAGAGTCCGGTGATAATTCACGACTAATTGTAATGATTAGAGCAAACTGGATGACTTTGGAGTTTTCTAAATGTGTTGCCTTGCCTGTGCGCATGTCTCTCTGCGCCCTTGTACTCTTTATATTTTAAATCAGAGTATGCGCGCACATTTTCTCCAACTGGCTTTAAAAAATCGAAAAATCCCAAATTTAATGCTGGCGGTTTTTTTCTATAAGAAACAGTTTGTGAAAGCTTGTGTGTGTGTGTGTGTGTGTGTGTGTGTGTGTGTGTGTGTGTGTGTGTGTGTGTGTGTGTGTGTGTGTGTGTCTAAATCGCAGAGATTTGATTATCAAACAAAACATCACATTTGTAAGAGGGGAGGGGACGTCGATGACGGACTCCGCTGCCGTGAGGGTGGAATGTATTCCTCGAGACGCGCTTCGGCCACTGCTGGAATAGCAAATGCGAAATTAGTGAGAAATGTGCGCATGAACGCTGTCGGTCAATTAGCGACAAGCGAGAGGAAGAGCTGGTATTCTCATAGTGAACATTTGTCCGAAGAGTACACACACACACCCTCCATCTCAGAAGCTTTATGTGATTTTCTCTGTATTTTAATAAAGTTGGAGAAATAACCTCTGTGGCCGTGATGACAAAAGACAATTGTTTTGTATTGGCTGTTTGCAGAGGTGTGGACTCGAGTCACATGACTTGGTCCCACCTCTGGCTGTTTGCATCTCCTAGACCTACATTAGTGAAATGTGATTTTTTTTTCTTTTCCCACAGACCTTAAAGTGCTATTTCACTCAAATTAAGCAAACCCTGCCACTAGTGACATCTAGGCATGCAAGATTCATTTGTCAGATATCCATTACCCAAATTTGTATCTCTGCCCTTTGTATAATGTGTCATTATACAAAAAGCACAGATTTTTTGTTATATATATATTTTTTGTTTATTTAAAATCTATAATGTAACTAACCACGATGTAGTGCAGTCAAAGTTACTTCAGAATTTGTTTAATTCTCAAACACAGTGCAAGCACATGAAAAGTATTCTCACTCGAGTGACCTTATTACTCAAAACTACACATATAGCAATGGCAGTTTTATTGATATAGCACATTTAATGATACTTAAATTCAATGCATTTAGCACAGAAAATAAAAACATAAAAACCTATGTAGGTTTATAATAGGTTTACAAATAAACTAATTAAAATATTTTAAAAATGATTGTTCGACAATAGCTATGGGGAAATAAAGCCTTTCTGTGATGGTAAAACCCAAAAAAGGTTGTTTGTTTGTTTGTTTGTTTAAAAAAACACACTCAAGCTACTGTATCTCAAGCTACAATTTTTCCATATGTATATATATGAATGTGTGTGTATGATGGGCTTAATTTTTTTATGCATGAGTTTGTGTTGAGTTTGTGCCAAAAATAAGGACAATATGTGTCGCAAAATATCAATAAGGCTGGACGTCATACTTCCTCCTGCATTATGTTATTGATGCACTAGTGCCAGATATCAATATTTGTATCCAATCATACCATTGCTGTAAACAGATTTTCTTTCTGACTGACCAGAGTCACTACATCTTGACTCTTCAAATAATTGAGGGTAAAGTATCAGTCCAGCTTCTCACCTGTAATTTCACAGTGTCGATACGGCTGACAGTGAGGGGATGCAAATCAAACAGCAAATTAGTTGAACTGGACTAATATTTAAATATAATAATAAAGAAAACAGCCACACATCAACAAAAAAATGACATGAATGTATTATTTTAGAAAAGCACGTTAGAAAACTTCTATAAAGTCATGAATAATTATTATGGTTTTCCTCGTCCTGTTAAACTGATATTGTAATATCTGTCAGTTTATTGCAGAGTCGTATTTTGATGTATCTAAGCAATATATGAAACAGTGTTGAGGTAAGTGTTACTCTGTAAATCCCACCTTTAATAAGGAGGCTCTGAATTGTTTAAATGCATAGACCGTGGCTTTTAAACTCCATTGTGATGAGTTCCTCAGTTTTCTTGCCATCTAGCCCTTGGTGTTCCCCTCTCCTTAGGAACTCAATTGGCACCTGAATCTCTTTTTGGGACTCACTGCTGTATAATAAAACCCCTATTAAAATGCATAGGGCCTCCGTGGGCACAGCAGCAGCATCAGTAGCATGGATGACCTGTTTGGTATCAGGTGTGATGTGCCACTACTGACCTTCGCCACCTGATCCTTTGCTGTACAGGGAGATAGGGCTGGAAGAGCCAGCAGGAGTCCACAATCGATTCTCCAGCAAGAGGTTATCTATACGTGGTATTTTAATGTCATGGAGTCACGCCAAATTGATAGTGATAAATATTTGCCGGAAGATTAGGTGAAGAGAGTGTGTCTAGGGCGCTCTATCTCAGACCTGTAACCCTGGCAGAGCTGTTCCTCTCTGTGTCGGATTAGCCCCATCCATCCAGTGTCAATGGCTGTCTTGTTGAGAAAATCAGTGAGTAAACACGGCTGACAGAGAGAGAGGGTGAGAGAGCTGTGAGTGTGTATGTGGGTGTGTTGGATGGTAGATGGTCGTCTGATTACTCATACAAATAGACTCCAAAGTCTGCCTGGTCCCTCCCGAAATGTGTTTTCTCTCTATTCACTCTCTTCTTTCTCTCTTCTCCTCTCCTTCCTTTTCCATATATACTGTTCCTGTCTGCTGAGGACCCCCCCACCCCCCCTGTGTCCTGCTGTTCCCACTTTGTCCCCATCAATCACTGCAGCATTGTGTCCTGGATGTTATATAGAGTGACTTAATATCCCTTCCTTCATCTATATTCACTCCCAAAATCATTCTCTGTGAGGATCCTCTGTGTGTGTGTGTGTGTGTGTGTGTGTGTGTGTGTGTGTGTGTGTGTATAAGAGGGTGACTGAGGGGTTATGAAGCAGGATCAGATGTGGTATTCATCTGCTTGCTTGTACCTTTATGATCCTCACATGTAAATTGGATCCAAACATGTAAAATGAAACTGAATGCAAGACTACTAATATCATGTATTGTTTAGGTGATAAATGAGTGTCCTTGCCCGATCAAAGACAGTATAAAACCTGGTCTTAGCTAACACGATGACTTTGTATTTTAAAAGTCAGGTGTGACGAGTGATCTAACTGATCTGATTGTGAAATTGCTTGAGCATGCTTTGAATAATAGTCCTTTTTGGAACTCAGGAAGATCATAATTTGTAAAATAGACTTAAAGGTACATCAAGTAATTTTTTCAGGTTATTTAATAGGAAACAAGAACATTGTATTCACAAATATACATTAATTGGTCTGGTCTTATGACGTTATAATTAATCCACGAAAAAATAAATACGAGCAGGAGCCGGTTTCTGGGAGCCACCACGTTGCCCTGCCATCTTAAACACAGTGGCAGAGATGGAAATTTTATGTACTTAGCTAGTTAAAGCTAGTTAAAGAACACAAACAGTATTTTATATATGATCATTTAACATTTGTACATGTATATTTTCATCAACTTTTTTGTCATCATGTGTTTTTCCTCTATCCTCCCTCATTTTAACCTCATCCTCTTCCTCCTTCACAACAGCTGTTATAAGCTCATATATAAGCTAATATGCTAGCTAATGTTAGGCTCGAATGCCCTACAAATCACACTTTCCTTCTGTTAAACATTTTGATTAGATTCACACATTGTATGAGAGTTTAATGACTGAGTCTAACAATGTTCCATACATTTTTTTTTAAAGTTGATATGAACGCTAGCTAACAGCAGCTAACACGGACAAAAACAGCAGCGCTTACTGACAGAAAAGTGTAGGCTATCCTCAACATCTCATCTCAGTATTACCGTCATTACCGTCACAGCCTTCATCAGTGTGAATAGATATGCAAACCAGCTAAAGTGAATAGGCACTGACAGATACAATTACAGATTAAATACATCAGTTTTGATGGTTTCTGCTGAGACTGCCTGTTTTTCTCTGCTAGCAACCTTTATGCTAGCCACCTGGCAACTTACTGGTTGTTGTATTTTCAGCAAGAAAGACAGATACTAAAATCCTGAAATATATCTTTAAATAACAGTACTGGCATAAGAAAACCTATAAAACTACAAGAAATAAAAAAAAAAAAAAAAAAAAAGGTCAGTGAGATAAATGAAGTAATTTTGATCAAGGTTAGAAAACACACAAAAAAATTATTCGACTTTGCAAATGTTAACTAATTAACTTCAGTGTAATCTAAAAATATATTCTAACCAGATAATTAACTCTAAAATACTTTCATTCCACTCAGTGGCTAAGAACAGAACAGAACCTATTAAATTCACTGAAATAGCCTTTGAGTCTTTTTTGCCCTCTGTATAAAATGAAGACATCACATCTCCAGCACCATCCCCATATTTTTGAAGGGTTCCTGACAAATAGGGCCTCCCTGCTACGCTTGGGTGGCCACCTTCATTCCGCACTTGGCTTGTTTACATAGCACCAGGACCATTTCCACGGATTAAACAAATCACTGCCCGAGGGGGACATCCATAATCCACTAACGGGTCACCAGCAAGACAGTTATAAATGCCTGTGTCTACTACTGGGGGTAGGATAAATGTCCACGTCCAAAGATGACCTTCCCTGAATGCAGAGCTCAGTGCTCCCTGCAGTTTATTATAGAAAAGGGAGAAAAAAGAAAGAAGAAAAAAGAAAGAAAGACAGACTTTGTCACAAAAGGCTTTATTATATTGTTATTAACAGGCTTGTTTCATCAAAAAAATATAGAGAGCAGCAGTTCTGAAAGGAGGGGTGAGGCTTGGCGACGAGAGACTATCCCACTTACTAGCTTCTATCACAGACTGAAGGATTTTGTGACACCTACAGTAATCATGGGAGACATTCTTCCCATAAATGAAAAGGCCAGTGAAGAAGATCAGTAAAATACTGCGCCGATCTCTAACCAATTTACTTCATCATTCCGCATTACAGCCTTATGAATTGTTCAGATACGATAACAAGCACTCAATCTGCTTTATTATGTACGTTAAATTAGACTTTACACAAAAAAAGAAAGAAATTGCAGTGGCATTCAGTGGCTTCTTGAATAAAATGTAATTTGTGTGAGAATTTGTTGTATCTGTCACAAATATTCACAATTAGCGGCGGTAATTATTTGATAGTTTCTGCAATTACGGCTTAAACGGTTAAATTTGGAACTGTGTGGAGCCTTAATTGGCCTAAATGCGATATTTTGCATATTTGCATAATGAGGAAATTGGTAGAAAATTGTGTTCATTCATTTGTGAAAAATCCTATGAATTTTATGAATTTGAAAGGTCTGTTCCTGCAGTCTGTGACTTTGCTAGCTGCTCCCCGAGGAGCCGGGGGAAAGTAGGGCACAGGGAGCAGGCCAAATGGAGGTGATTTAAAAGAGAAAGAGGGAGCAGAAAGGTTTTTACAGAACTTTATGTCTGCAGTCTAAGATAACTGAGAGTTTAAAATAGCCAGAGTTAGTCATAGGAACAAAAAGAGCTGTTTGATCATACTGGAAGATGCTTAGATGCCATTTAAGCAAGAAAGCATCTGAGAAAGTTAGGGTTAGTTTGTTTTTTTAGCTATGTGTAATATGCAATAATGATAATGTTCACAGCTGGAATAATGGCAGACACAAACACAAATTTAGATTTTCCATTAAACATAAAATCATTTAATTTTACACCTTTAAATATCACGTTTTTGTTTTTGTTTTTAAATTTTATATATTGAGCACATTTATTTGTTACATTCACTGAAGTTAAATATACTTTTGGAGCAGCACAGTTCTACTGTTAGAAATGCAAGTAGTTATCATGTCATGTCAATGATAAATCCATCTTTCTGTAAACCCTATTATCATTATTATTATTATTATTACTTAAAGTCTATGCTAAGACACAAAAGGTGTTTTTGCATATTGTACAAATAAAAACTGTCCCTAAAGAATTTGACAAAATTCAACTATGTATATGCGGGTAGACCACTAGACTCCAGGTCATTGGCAGAAAAGGTCAGAAAGTTTGATCACACTGTTGAGCACTAAAAACACTTTTATTAATATTGTTTAAGACATGCCTATAGCTCCATTTGCACCCTTTTGGCACAACGATAATTGCTATCTTTAAACATAACCTACCATTCAGCAGGCTATTATCTGTAATCAGTTTCAGTAGAAAGACCACAATAACATTTACCTGCAGTAACGTCATTTACATTACCATTTAAAACGTATGTATTCCCATAATGTTGTAATTTAACAGCATCATATTTCAGTAATTGGATTTCTAAGTCAGTAACATTAGGTTGCTGAGTTATGCACAGTGGCATAGCATAGAACTCTAGCCCCTAAAAACATAGGCGGTCTCTGTCTCTGTCTATAACCTTCACACTGAGAAAATACTATACAGCATGAAAAATGCAATTAAGCAAGACTAGAAACATGTTTTATTTTGAGAAACAGACAAAAAGAATCATCTTCAAATAACAGTTCAAAAGGTGTATAGATAGATAGATAGATAGATAGAAATAATTTAAAAATGCACTTTCATCATCCTCTATCACATTTTCTTGTTCACTGTGCTACACAGAAGGAAAAATACAGGAGTTTTTTTTATGCCCATCAGAGGTCAGAGGTCAAGGTACACCATAACAATTAGAAACAAAGCAATTATCTTAAAGTTTAAATAAATGTCCAATCATAGTTGTGTTTATGAAAGTGTAATACTAAAACTCTTGTTTAAATAGACCCAATAGCAGTACTTTAAAATGCATTAGATTAAATTGTTGAGTAGTGATTTGAAACATAAATTGTATTTTCTGTCAGTGGTTACATTTGCTATATATTGCACTAAATTAGACTTGTGGATATTCTGGGTGATTTAGTAATACATCAAAATGTTCACGAGCGTGTACTCGGGTACGTTTGTGCACTAAACAAATCAAATCAGCATTCAAGTAACTAACTGCAAACGTATTTATTTTTTTAATTAAGAAGCCGCGTCATTGTGGTATTTTAAAATGCCTCTGCAGAATGCTTTGCTTACCTTATAACACACCAGCTGAGAACTGCTGGTCCAGCACACAATAAAGCTTAATGCTGCTCAATGTTGGTGTTGCACAACTTTCAGTTAAAACGGTACAAATCTTTCAATAATTTTTAGTTGCCACTATATGAGTTCAGACCCATGTGTGCAAGAACCATGTGTTTCAGTTGTGCTGCATCATTTAACAGTTATAGTGTTATAGCTGACTTCTCTCAGTTTGCTTTCTCTGCCTCCCATTTCTTTTTATGTGTGCTTTTTTCTTTTTTTGTGATATTCCAGCTTTGTCCAATTTATTCATGCAACTTTGCAACTTATGATGCTCACAGTTTTTTTTTTTTGCAAACAAAAACAAATTTTCATTCCATGCTTGTAGGGGCCCCTCCACTGGAGGCCCCGGGCAGTCAGTCACCATTCCCTCAACTACAATGTCCCTGATTGAGGTGGGCAGTGGCGATTTTGTTAAAGCAAACATTGCAAACATCATATTTTCCTCTGATAACTTGTTACAACTTCAACATTGTCCACCAGAGCAGATGTAGCTGCATTATTTACACTAATCTGTTTTTAAAAAGTAAGTATATATTTTTTAATTTACATCTTCTTAGTTTAGATTTCCCCTTGACTTTCCACGATGTCACTGGGACATCTAGCTGCACAGCAGCAAAATGAGTCTGGGTGAGAACTGTGATAAGGTCAGCTCTTAACACTAATCAGAAACTTCTGTGTGCGTTAGTGCTCTGCAAATGTTTAGCAACACTTACAGTATGTCAAAGGCTGGGCGTGTTCGCAGTCAAGATAAGATAAGATAAGATAAGATAGAACTTTATTAATCCCTCGGGTGGGTTCCTCTGGAAAATTCGATTTCCAAAAAAAGCACAGCAACGACCGAAGTTACAGTTACAGAATTGTTATATATATATATACACACACACACACACACACACACACACACACACACACACACACACACACACACACATATAAATACAGAAACAAATATAAATAAAATATACAAAGGGGATAAATAGAATAAATAGGAATAAAAAATAAAAAATAAAAATACAAGTGAATTGCACATTTCACTGTTGCAGCCTTAATATCTTGCTGCTTTAATTGGAACACTTACTCAAGAACACAACATACTTGGTTTAAAGATTTATGTCAGAGCTGACTAACAGTTAAAATTTTCTTTCAAATCATTACTCAGTGTAAAAACTGCTGTCTGTATGTTTTAAATGGCCCACGATTGATCTCAAAAGCATGTTCAGGTTATGTTCTATATATGATTGAACATCAGTGTCTCTCTGAGTCCTGCAGTCACCCTCTAAGAACCAAAACAAGGATGCAGTTTATTTAAGAAGTGAAGAGCTACTTTACCACCGGCCTCACCTCATCTGAACTTGGTTTCATTCTGCTCTAAGTATGAAGGCAAGTAAAAATATAAAAAGAAAAAGATCAGGATCAAAATCATTTAAAAAAAAAAAACATGATTACAAAAAACTTTTTTACTAACTTCTTGGGGGGCTTTGTTGTTGTTGTTTTAGCTGTTATTTGTAGCTTTAACTTTAATCAGTTATTCCTCCTTTTAAATTCATAGTATTTTTAATTATACGGTATCATAAAAAATAAACAACAAGTTAACTTCTTTAAGTCTAGAATTACATAAAAAAGCATAATGTAATTGTAAACAGATATGCTGTCTTTCAGTATTTGTCAGCACTATAATCTCTAATCAAGGCATATTTTACACTGCTCTGTATCTCCAGAACAGTTAAAGGACTTTTGCTGTATATGACTTAAAGATTTAGAGGATATTTATTAAAACTTTATTTAGAAATGCTAAAATGTTACCTACAGGCCTTGTGAAATACAGATAGTATATATGCTCAGCTGATCAGTTGTTCACTGCCTACCTACTGTTTGGCCACTCTATTAATATTAAATTAAAAAAAGAGTCCCTCAAAGCTCATATTGCATTATTTTGATCTTAATGAGAATCTGGTTGTTTATGTTGTGTGTTTTGAGGATCATCCACATTAATTAGAATTTGACAGATCCAATTAAAATTGTGGGCCCATAATGATGTGATGGGGTTGCCACCAGGGGAGCAGCCTCAAAACAAACAGCACTGGTTTAATGTAAAGGTTGAGGGGCTGGATCACAAAAGCTCGAACAGGAGGCACAAGTTTATGCGAGCGTACGTGCACACGAGCCTGTTTTCATCGTATCGTGCTTCTCTGCCACCCCCACCTCCAGAACCTCATAAAGCTCATAGACGATAATGATCCTGCCATAGACTGTAATGATCCCACCATTTCATGGGGTATTACACTATAATGATGATAGTCCTCGACATTTGCATCCCATCCAGCCTTTAGCTGCTGAGCTGCACCACCATCTTACCTGGCACGGGTAATTTATAGAGCGAAGGCGTGAATAAGCCGCTCTGGAATAATACAACCAGCACTTAGAGTCAGCCGCAGAGATTTATTATGGGAGTGTAAACCCAAAAGGCAAATAGGATCGACATGCTGGGGTGTGTGTGTGTGTGTGTGTGTGTGTGTGTGTGTGTGTTTCCTCTATTTCCCGTTCAAGAATAAAGACATCCACAAGAATCCACCAGTGACAGCTCATAAAGGATGATGGGGAGGCGGATGTGAGACCTGGGAGGGGTTGAGGTGGGTGGGGATGTGGGTGTGGTGAAATCATAAAAAGTCCCCCCTCAAAAAAAAAGACAGAGAAGAAATGAGACAAAAAAGGGACGGAAGCTAACGCCACCACAAATATGTTCTTTTCCCGAGAAATTTTTCACGACCGTTCTTTACAAACAGAGAGACACATGCAACACAGAGACGGCACGCACTCAAACACACACAGGGAGGGGGGGAAAAACAACAACCCTGTGCGTATTTTACTCTGAGAGTTAATGGGAATAAAATACCTTGGTGGATGAGTGCAGATGTGTTTGATACAAATAGTCATTTTCCTATTTGCTGCCTCATTGAGCATGATGAATGATGGGAGTCAGGGAGGCGGCGTGATGAATGGCAGCACCTTGGCTCCATTGCATGCCCTATTGATTCTCCTTCTTTATTACTCCTACAACCCAGCTGGCTGCTCCTGCCCTCCCTACACTCTCTCCTCTCCACTGAGGGTGAGAGGAGGAGGAATTGAAGTGGGGTCTTCTTCCTACTGTAAGGCCACACCTCTAACAGGAACAACACCGTGTGTGTGTGTGTGTGTGTGTGTGTGTGTGTGTGTGTGTGTGTGTGTGTGTGTGTGTGTAAACATCCAAGTGAAGAAGCATAATGTGTGTGCGCTTGTGGCCTGCTGGGACTTCATGGATAAGGGAAAAATGAGTTTTCTGATTAGCAGATTAGAGGCCAACGGTCTCTAATAGGGACTTGTCTGGGAGTTGCTTAGTTAGAGGGAGGGTGTGTGTGATTGTGTGTGTGTGATTGTGTGTGTGTGTGTGTGGCGGGGGGGGGGGCATTTCGAGGTGGCCACCTCCTTGCTTTCTTGTCTATTTTACTTTAAATGGGCATAGATATACACAATGAACACTGTGTTTCATTAAAGAAGACTTGAAACTGCTAGAGGCTATAAACTCATTAGTAAAGTTTTAAAGGTTAGAGATGGAGTAAAAATATGACATTCTTCAAGACTTCTACAGAATTAGGGTTCTCTTTGCCGACCATAGGGGTCACGCCTTACTGGAAATTAGAAAAAATGCAGGTATAAGGTACTTCTGCACTGGTTTTATGTTTCAGATCCAAAGATTATGATTATTTTATATACAGTATAAAGTTAAATAAATCAATAAATGTGCATTATACTGCTGATGAAAACAGTTTCCAACAAATTTAAGTTAGTTAAAGTAAGTCAAATTAATTAAAAATGGCAGGTACAAGACTTGTATCTTCCACTGTCTCTACAGACAGCCTCAGAAGCTGGGGCTCGGACTGCCGGGCCTCCTGCAGAAAGGCAGGCCCATGTTACCTCTTTGGGCTGCGCCTGGCTGGGCCCCAAGAACGAAGACCTGACAACCAGCCAATCACCCTCAATCTCCCACCCCAGGCCAGGCTCCAGGGCAGGTTCCTGGGAACCTTGGTCCCAGGCAGGATCATTTGGATTTTGTTTTTCTTTGAGGTCATGTGAATCGCTGTTTGTCTGTAATGACTGAAAGAATAAGATTGCGGTTACAAACAATGAAAATGAGTTTTTTCCCAAGGGAGAATGCCTTCTAGGGAGAGGTTTTCCCATGTCGTACTGGCAGAAGCCCCCAGAGCAGACCAAGGCTACTGATGGATGGATGGATGGATGGATGGCATCTATCAGGGAGTTAGGGCAATATCATACAAATTGTGAAGGGAAATCATGAAGTACCGAGTGGCTAATGTGTTTTCATTACTGTCATTTAAAATTATAGATCAACATACATACATCAACATTCTTATTAAAACACATTAGTTTATTGAGTTAAGTGCTATCTGAAATACTCACAATTTGTGAGTATTCCACCAAAGTGGACCCCAGAGTTCTGGACACTTTTTTTAATTCTTTGAGCAGTAGTACATTGCTTTAGTTGCTGACAAATTCAAAGTAATGATGCACAAAGAACATGATAAAATAATGAAATTATCTACGTATTTCTAAGTACTGAGTGCTCAGTGAGCTTTAAGAGTCTTATTCTTAAGCATATTTCCCTTGCACCTGGTACACAAGGTTTGAGCAGTCTTTGAGATAAGTAAGAGGTAAAACACGTATCATATACATTTGAGTGACAGCGCTGTGTTTTCTCTCAAAGAGAAGATCAGAAAACACAACTTGTGCCAGGGACTGTAACCTCAGTCCCGTCGGTTCTGTCAAAACAAAGGCCTGTTCATCCATCAGTCCTCTCATCTGAGTCCACATCTGAGACGCCGGGCCTCAGCATGGACGACAGCTCTGTGGGGGCTGGAGGTATGTTATGACTGGTCTGTGTGTATGGTAGGGGTTCATTCCTGGTTTAGAGGTCATGACAGGTAAGATGTGGAACTTGGAGACATAGCTGTTGTAGTCCAGCTTGATTTCCAGAGTCTCTCCTGAAGTCAAGCATGAAGAATGGTTGTTTTGGTCAATTACCTCAAGTACTAGTTGCAGAGCGTGTCAAAATAATACAATATTAAGATGAAGTTGTTCTTCCATAAGCATCATGTATACGGCACTCTAGCAGGATTGGTGGATGCAAATTCAATCGCAGATTTGAAAAACAATACTCATCGAAAATAATGGGCAATCTTTGCCGCTGATGAATTAAATTTCAAATCATTTCCTAAATGGGCTAGCTAGAGATAGAAGTGATCCCAACCAATAATATGCATGCACATATTACCCTCAGAGGCACACAGACACCATACACGGCTGCTCTCGCACACACACACACACACACATTTGCAGGCATCTACACACAACCATCTTGCTCTCAGCATGGCCTGCGCGAAGCTTCCCAGACTAAATTACAAATGTTTCAGTGGATTGGAGTTGCAGGACATAATGAAGCAGTGCGGCACGCTGAGAGGTAATTACCCAGCAGCACTCCTGCCGTTCTGCAGCCCTGCGAGGTGAGAGAGAAGATGAATAGCCAAAGTACAAAACCACTGACCCCTCAAAAGTTTCATTTACCATCTCCCCCCTTCTATCTCCCTCCCCCTGGTTTTGGGGAGCTTGGAAGAGGTAATCATCTAGGGACAGTTTTGGTAGGTTGATGAATGGTGTGTGTGGCTTTGGTGCTCGTACGCACATGCACACCTATTTATCTGCTCCGGCCCAAACCCAGCCGAGCAGGGCTAGAGATGTGGAGCATGCTGAGCCTTATTGAGTCACCAGGGCTAGCTGAGTGAGGAGACAGGCCAAGGGAGGAGGAGGAGGATGGGAGGGGGTGGAGGGATGGAGCGATGGAAAGAGGACAGACCGCCTGGCTCGGAGACGTGGAGCCGATCAATTTTCTCCTCCAGCCTATCAGTCATGTCCTCTCACTCTGTCCGTTTCTGCTGATGACACACTTTCTCTGCCCATCGGCCCATTTCCAGGCCAAGAGCGAGAAAAGAAAGTCTAGCTGTGTGTGTTTGTCTTGAATGTGCATGTTTGTGTGTGTGTCAGTCTGAAACAGAGTGAGAGAGTGAGAGAGAGCACACACCTGGGGGTTGTCCAAGGGGAGAAGTGCTGAAGACGGCGGGGGCTGGCTTCTGTCAAAGTTTCCTCTCTCACGAGTACAAGTGAGGACTGAGAAGAAGGGAGGAGGAGAGCATATAGCAGCAGCAGCCCCTTAGGTGAGCCAGACTCAGCCTCCTCTCCCAGGCGTGCCAGCGAAGGTGGCAGGATCCAAAGCCTTGTCAATGCATAATGCATTAGAGGCCTCCTTCTCCTGACAGCCCCCTCTGCCGCCTTCCACTCCAGAAGCCTGCCCGCTAATCAAAAACGACACATCCGAATGTCCGGACATACACACATGCGCATGCTTGCACGCCCAAACAGACACACACACACACTCGGGCAGAAATTTACTAATCAAAAAGTGTATTTCCTAGAGGCTGACTCCCAAGAGAAATCCAGCTGGAAGAAATTGGAATAATTTATTAGCTTACAAGTTTTCGTTGACAGTTAGCCCGAGGCTATTTATCTCAGTAATAGAGAACGTCTCCAATGTGGCAAAATTGACCAAATCAAACAGCTTTGATCAGAAAATGAATCTGGCAAGGCTGTCTGTCTCTGGGTGTCCCGTGAGGCGAGCGTGAAACAAACAAAACTGAGAAACAGAAACTGAGAGAGAGAGAAAGAGAGAGATTATTTAACAAGTGACCACTGGGGGGAAAAGAGTGAAGGATAGGCTCACACTGCAAGTGAAATCTCTCACTATGAATTATTATTAACGCAACAAAAGGCGGCCGTCGATATTTAAAATGGAGGATATTGCTGGATAAATAATGTGACAACAGCAGAACATCAAAGCAATTTGTAGAGTTTACGGTCTCTCTTCATCGAGTTTGGGATGCCATAAATTGTCCTGCTTTTTCATATTACAGCAGCAGAATAGCTAATTCACTTTGTCAGCTACAAAAACAGGGAAACAGACAAAAACAAAGGTGACTGTCTGACAGAAAAAGTCCCATCAACACTGTACTCAAGATGCCTGCTTTTGTGTGTACTTGGATTATTTTCTCTTCAGTTAGGCCGATGGTCCCCATTGTTTTTATCTACTCACTCAGCCCTGTGAGATGGACTCAGGAATGTCTGCTCCCTCAACATCTTTCATGTTCAAATGAGTTCAGCTGGAGTCATTTTAAACTGGGTCTGGATAACCTTTAGTCAACCCTTTTTCAGTAATTGCTAGATTTATTAGTATTAACAGTCCATACATACTTTACGGTGTTGGTTTTAGCTACTATTTTATTCATATCTTTACTTGTAGTTTTTAGCGACCAATTTCACCTGTTTCCTATGTTCAACTAATATTTCATTAGCACTTTTAGATAACTGAGTCAGTATTTTTATCCTGCAATTTGAACTATTAATCCATGATATTCTTTCTAAATAACTGACATGCTAGCCGTGAATTTAGCTAGGTAATTTATATTTTGTTCACAATTTTAGTCAGCTGGCTACTATATTTAATTTATTCATAGGCCTAATGATATTGCTAAAGAACTGAACAGCTACTATATAAGCTACATGTTATTCATAATTTTAGCTAGCTACTATTTTTCTCTTTGCTTATCTATAATGATATTGCTAAAGAATTCAACTTCTAGCTATAACTTTAGTTAGCTAATTGATAACATTTTATTTAAGTTTTAGGTAACTACTGTATTTAAACATTAATTCCTAATTTTGCCGTAGGAGATAGCGGTCTACTAACTAGAAGTTTAATGGTTCAATTCCTGGCTCCTCTATTCTTTATTTTTGAAGTATCCCTGTGCAAGCTAGCTGCAAGTAGCATCATCATCATAGCATCATCTATTTAAATGTGTTTGTGAATGTTGAATTTGTTTAAAAAACAAAAATAAAATGACTGTGTTAAGGAGGAAGTAGGAAAGTGTTTTGAGTGCTCAGAGTAGAAAAGCATATGTGTGTAGTCTATTTATTTATCTGTACCCCTAGCTAATAATTTCAGCTATTAGACTTTTACAAAACTCTTTCTAACATTTTACTCACTTTTTAAAGATTATCTCCTTTAATATTTTATGCATTTCTTTGAGCTACTCTTCTCTACTTATTATTTTGATCTAGTTAACTGTTCTGCTCAGACTTGTTCAGTTCTGCTTACAGTTGCTCATCTTTCCATGTAGGCCCTGTCTACTGCAGAAGTTCCCTCTGGAGTAGGCCATTTATACCGCTGATTTGGATTCAAGTGAGTTATAGTACAACAATCCATGCACTCTTGTCCACTATAATACAATTCCCATTTGCAATCTCTGAGTCCTAAAGGGATGTGGAGATGCTTCTAAGCCAAATCTATTTCCACTCCTGCACAGTATATCTCTGTCACTCTGTCTCAGTGACAAAGACACTGAGCCGAGCTGTAAAACATGCTTTTGACATGATCCCCAGACATGCCTCTCACGGTGAGGGACACATTCATTTGTCGAGGAGACTGACAGACAGTTCAAAGGGTCATCGGGCTGACACCAAAAGGGGACAGTAAACACACCACAACCGTCTCAATTAGCAGCTGATTCACAGCTGTCACGCATGGATCCCAAAGATAGGTCTCATTATGTTAAATGGATGTCAATCACACAAGCCTCAGGGCAACAAAGCGAAGGAGGCGGTGCTGGAGAGAAGCGAGTTAGAGAACCGCGGCCCTAAATGTGAGTTCCAAAGAATGACATATTTTGCAGTGTTTGAAACGATCAAACAAGTTTCACTTACGCAGAATAGAAAAGTCAGTTCAGCGTTTCTTTCTTGACCTCCCAGCTGAATGGAGAAGTTTATAGAACAACAACAAATTCTTTCCATAAGTGTTGAACCGCGCAGCAAAGAAACAATGATTGGATCACGGCGGGAAATTTCTCCATAGACTGGCATTAGCATTGACCCCCATCCTCCTCCCTCCCCCACCTCCACCTGTTCTGCTCCACGCCTCCTCCCACTCCTCGTCCTCTCCAATCTATCCGCCTAATGAATTTTTACCTGGCACAGGCTGTTTTAAACTCCATTTGGACTCGTGCCTACAATTACCTCCTCAGAGTCTCCAAAGTAACTGCGCACAGCCTAATTAGTATGCATTATCAATTAACAAACTTAATAGCTGGCAGATTGATTGGATCCTCTGTAGAAGGGGGCAGAGCTGAAGCGAAACACCAAATGAAAAATCATCTCCCCACGCACTTCTCATTTCTCTTGCACACAGATTCATGGATGCCTGTGTTTGAATGTTTTAGCAGTTACTTGACATTGTACATGTGTTGTTACTATATGTGGCTTTTTGGAAAATATATACAAACACATTAATTTACATAATGCCGTGTATTTTTAAAAATGCAGCTGTGCAAGAAGTATTTCATTACTTTATCCGTGTGACTGCACTGATGCCACTGATGATACATAAACATCTTATATTTTAAATTGATTGTTTTTATTATTATTATTGTGGCATCACTGTGTAGCCAGTAGTTTATCATTTTATCATCTCAAGTTAGAACAAATGGTGACTACTATATGAGTAGTATTTGATACTTTGTTTCATTGTTTTTGATTTAGTATAATGAGCAAAATATTGTATAAAATGTTACTTTATTAAATCACACGTGATGACCTGATTATAGTTCATGTGTGCAGTATGGTTCAGCTTTCTCACATTCAGTCAGTCACTGTCAAAAAAATAATACTGCCACTATTCAAAGAAGCACATTAGTTTAAGCTCAATCATCTCAGTCCATAATCATAAAGCTGATTTCATCCCTATCCTTAATTTTTGCACAGTGATTCCTGGTGCAAAATATACCTGTGTGTGTATTTATAGCACTTCTAATAACTTATTTTCCACCAATGGTGAATGCATGCAAAAAAATTCACTATTATGTCATATAAAAGAAATAAAATGTAAAAGTACATGTATTCAGTGGTGACTGAGATGTTTGGATAATCTAAGAGTTCTATTATAACGTTATATTTCACTCTATAAAAGTATTATTTAGAGTCATGTACATATAATTATATTCATGGTTGTAACCACCTACGATGTCATCAAGGTCTGAACTTCAGTATGCTTTTTTAAACAAAGACAGTAAAAAATGCCATGAATCAATGTCTGATTTTCAACGTGACTTTTAATGTGAAAGACTCTTTGGGAATTCTACAAATTATACAAACCCCACAGGGAAGTAAGGAACTTTTTTCATCGTGCCATTTTCATTTCAAGCAATGAAATAACTTTTATTACTTTTTTTCATTGTTTTATAAACACAACAGTCATCTTCTATATTTCTTTGTCTCTGGTTTTGATTTTGAGTTTAAGTTTTGGTTGTATTGCAACTCCAGGACCCAGCCTCTTCTAAAGTGTAGCTTTTTCTACTGTTCATTGGAGCATTTTTATTATGGTGCATAAAGAGTAAAAAAAATCTGGACCTCAATAATTTATAAAAGCTACTTATGCCTCTGATTATATTATTATTCATCTATAATTATCTTAAGTTCCAGTCACTGATTGCTGGTTTTTAGTGATTTACAAGTTATGCTAACATATAACTATGTGATGAGTTCATCGTAGGTTTAGGAAAACCTTGAATATTCACCAACCACTCATTCGCAAATTATGTGCAGTAGAATTAATTTTTTTCAAAGAATGAAAAGAAGTACAAGTAAACTATAACCTTGTAAATTGTATATGTAAAATGTCTTTGGTTGGCACACATATGTGAATACACTGATCTTCAATTGAAAGCACCAATACTGCACTATATAAAGTAATGAGCTATAATTAATGCCAATTCCTGCTTAAAAAGGGTAAATTTAGCTAATTATTAATGTAAGAGTTTTTTAAGTAACTAGATAGATAGCTGTGAAATAAGTGAAGTTGGTATTAATGTAACGTGAAAGTATATTAATTGATTAACTGCAATACTAAATCAAACGCACTGCTTTTTAACATTGCATATTTGTGATAAAGCCTTGAGATGAGATGAGACAGAAAAGGACACTTGCAGTAATTCAGTACTAGGAGTTTTAGGAAGGAGAAAGGTGGATGATGGGAGCCGCAAGGGTGAAAAATGAAAAACAGCTTCACTGGGACACATGTTAGGCAAAAGAAACCCAATTTGTCAGGGAGATGAAAATCATAGTTAAAGGATTCATTTTGTGTACATCGACATCACCATTAAATTGTGCTGTCTGACATAAAAGTCGCTGAATGGATGGGAACGTCAACATTTTTCACTCTTCTCTTAATTAATGCCACCTGTTTCCCCAAAACCTTTTAGAATCATTTCTGAAGGAGAGAAACGGATCACCTGCTGTGTTACTGGCTTCCCTACAAAAAAGCCCAAAAGCCCAGAAGAGATCCAACGGGACTATTATGTTCCAAAGTCTTCATCTGACTTTGTTATTTGTGTGCCAAGTAGGGATATTATCCAGTTTGTCAGCACTAAAGTCTGTAACTTCAGCCCACTTTAAAGGACTTAACATTCTCCCAGTCCAGACTATTTAACTGAAGCGTGTGTTTATGAGGGAAAATAACCCACCTTAATATCACTCTTTATCCACAACACTAATGCTTGAATAACATTCATAAACGCATTACCAAAACATGTTTGACAGAGTCGTTTTAGATGCAAATTGGCCAATACGTCCTCAGCTTAAAGTGCGCTGTCTGTGGTGCTAAAATTTAATGCTGCATTGATTCACCGTGTGTGCATTGTAATGAACATTTTCACTAGATTCAAATTGTTGGATTAAAGAAACTCGCTTATTTACATAAATATCAATAAGAAGACATTATGACAATTATCCGCCCTATTGGCCACAAACTTTATATGCTTGAAAATATACTTTATTTTCATTAGGAGGCATGAAATGCAGTCATTAGTGCATTAATTAAGGTCACTATAAACAATTATCTGGGTTAGTTTCTCAGTATTCCTTGAATGGGTCATTGTTGTGATGGAATCAGCACCACGGTGAGACTAATTTCTACACAGAGCTACTTAGGACAGCACAAAGGGCATGAATTCCAGCAGCAAGTAAAAGAACAAATGGAATAATGTTTGTGCTTTATGGGTGTTTTTTTTCTTCTTCTTCTTTTTGTGGCAGAAATGGCTTCTCAGCACAATAGCAGTGGGGTCCAGAGGATAAGGAAAAAAACAATCCATTACCTGGTGCAAACAGCGGTTGTCGAGATAGTTCATAGTGCGGTAATACAGCGGCAGAAATGTGCTGTAAATGCAGGGAAGCAGCGAAATTGAAGAGTCACATACAATAAGCGTCACCTTAGCGGTGGGGTGGGGGACAGTGACCGCAGGTGGGAGGGTGGGGGAGCCCGGGGGGCAAATTCAGCATTACCTTTGGAAACACTGCTGCAACTTTGCAGCAATGACAGAAAAATTGGTTTTTCTTAAATTAAAGAAGTAAAGCTGATATTTATTGAAACAATGTAAGAGGCCGACTTGGGGTTGAAACCAATGCAGTACAAGAAATGACAGGATTGTTGATGAGTGTCATCTTACTACAACTGTCAACCAAATGTCAACCACTAACAAACACACCTTAATTTTTTGCTCCATGTTTCTGAAATCTGACTATGATCAGTGTCTTGCTAACATTTACAATAGAAAAATGCAACATTTGTGGTGCCTAGGTTACTAAGATGGGCTTATCTTCAAAATATCTTGACATTTCCAATAGAAAATTGTCAGGAAATAGAAATAAAGTATTTATTTAATGTCACGGCCATCGTGTTGGCATCGTTTTATGTTCCATTTAGGTTTTGCATGTATTGATGCATTGATCCCCTTAGGTGGATTACAAGTACTTCACAACCATGTAAAAGTACTCAGCTACTTGATAAAAAGTGCAACACAATACCAAATGTGCCTCTGAAACCATCGATGAAAGCTCCCCATGGTGCATGGTGTGTATAGGCAACAGAGAGGGATGTAAATCGCAGACTAATTAAGGAAGAGCCCACAGGTCCCTGTCCAGTTTAGCTTTTAAATTGTGTCTAATCGACTGAGAGCACGTTTAAAAGGCGCGAATGAGTGACTTATCACTAGTCCTGATTCGATTTGTGGAGCTAAATGAACATTTGAAGGGTTTCAAATGGCTGAATGGGCTCTTAGCACAAAGCAGGTTGTGTGCTGCCATTAGGTTCTGACCAAATAAATATATATGTTACACATCATCATCACAAAAAACTGGATCAGTATTTCACTACGAACAATGTGACACATCAAGGAATCTATCAAGAGGCGCCACAGTGTGTTTGTGAGATAGAGAGAGCATACAAGGGCATTCAGTGTTGTGTGTGCGATAGCTGTGAAAGCCTCCTTCATCGTCAGTTTTTTTTTTCCAGTCTTTTTTTTTTTTGCACTGATGTATATTTCGCTGTGCGCCGGCCTTAATTTTGATTTATAGTCCGTCCATAAATTAGAAAAATATGTTTTAGAATTCCATCCCCTGGAAAAAGCCCAGCCTGTGATGTCAGGGGATTGGGTGATATTTAAGATGTCAGAAATACATATTGGATTAGTGCGCTTTGTTCCCCCGCAAAAGCAGGTGTTTAATCATAGCTGATGGCTGGAGCGAAATGCGTTAGGACAGGCCGGGCACCAAAAAACGGGAGCCGCGTTCCCATTGCGATAAATCATACGGCCCAATGTTGTTCCACTCACACTCACATCATGCCCTCCCTCTTTTTACCCCTCCCTCCCAACATCAGTCTCGCTTTGGCACGCGCACGCTCACTAGTAGTAGAGTATCACGTGCTGCCTGGCCACGCGCTTCTCTCTCACCTTTGCACTCGCAGGGTTAAATCAACCGATCAGCAGTGTAATTGAAGCACTAGTCCATCATCTGATATGGTGACAGCAAAACAGTTATTCCCTTTTATTAATTTACATCTGATTCTTTGGGCTAATCGACACACACACACACATTTGTATATATATATATATATATATATATATATATATATATATATATAGATAGATAGATAGATAGATAGATAGATAGATAGATAGATAGATAGATAGATAGATAGATAGATAGATAGATAGATAGATAGCATGAGCACAGGTGAAGTCTCCTGTCGTCGTCCTTTCCTCAAATTCTCATGAATAATCCGGGCCCTTTTGAAACTCGTATAAATCTAAATGACATAAATGAATGCGATCAATCATTTTGGGGGGGGGCTTTAACTCGCGCCTTTCTGGAACTATAATATATTTTTTGTTGATATTAGTATCTTGATAATCCCACGAGGTCATTTGCTCACCTAATCATGGCTCCACCTCAAAGCCCCACACCATCGTCGGCACCGTCATCATCTTAAACTTGATTACCGCGCCCGGGCTGTCCAGCCATGAATCCGCGAATATATATATATATATAATTTTTTTTTTTTTCCCCCGAGATTGATGAGAGGTTCGGAGCCCAGAGGGGATGCAGGGGATGGCGAAGGGAGACGTTTAGAAGAGCAAACATTTTCAAGGTCACCAAGTGAACTGGAACCGGGGGGATGCATGGAGAAAATAGTGCTTTTTGACACCAGCGCGCCGTTTGATTAAAAGGCAAAGTAATGGGTTTAAACACACGCAGCGAAAATACCGCCAGGCTGTGTTGGCTTTTTTTCCCCGCAAATTACTTAACGGTGCAGTGATGGAAATAAGGTTGTAATGTTTGGTAATGAAAAAGAAAGCCTATATATTCTTTTTTTTTCTGCTCTTCTTGTTTTCTGACACACAAATAGATTGCCTGAGCTAATAACCGGGGCGCATTAGATTTTTTTTCTTTTTATTTCTCCAGTGTGGGAATTGGAACACATTTCTTTTTTGCACTGGTCAAAACGATGAAACATAAGACGCTTTTGTGACGGGTGAGACTAAAAGCCTGCTCAGGATTTGAGAGAGGAATTCGAAGAGAGAGGAAAAAAACTATTTAGTTGGGGGGAAAATGTCAAGCTTGCATTTGTGGGTTAAATAGGGGCCTTGAATGCCTCCTGGTGACACCGGGGATACCTGCGGAATAAAGGAATCTGCAGAGCAGAACAAAGAGGATTGCAAAACACACTGGAAGATGATTTAATGCAAGGTGCGTGGAGGAAAACAACCTCGAGCATATTAGCTTCTAGAGAGAAGTGCTAATCATGCATGGTCGCCAGTGGGAATAAGCGCCTGCAAATCAAAGCTGTATGCTTGGCTAAATATAGGCTTTATTGGACATGGAAATTCAATAATCAAACTACCTTGGAAAAGAGAGCAGAAATCCACTGAGGGGCTCAGAGGCCGCTGGATTTTTTTTCCCTGAGTCTGTCTGTCTGTCTGTCTGTCTGATGGCTGTGCTGTTTATCCTGGAAGCAGCTCTTCAATGAGTCTCTTAATTCCTCTCTAATTCCGTGTGTCAGGGCTTTGCATCCCCGCTGTCCCGCCCAATGGCCCTTTGTCGCCCCCGTTTTCAGCTCTCCCCGGCATTACTCAGCTCAATGACACACGGCAAATTGCATTTAATAAATTAGCTTAATGGATTCGACGATCGGTTAGCGGGCACAGTGTTTCCTCTGGTTAAGCAAAACATTTATATCCCACAATCTCTCCCTCTCTCTCCCTCTCTCTCATACTGTCGCTGTTACGTCACAAACAGCTCTGCGGGAGCGCGTGCTTAATTGCTCACCCTTCTCTAGGCCATGCGCAATAATTTGGCTTTGCTTGTTTTTGAGTGATCCGAATTCATTCACGACTTCGTGGCTAAGGGCTCCTACTCCTACTGAGTCTACATCCCTGACCCGCACTGACACTTGTGCGTAAAAGGTGATGCCAAATCATGCTGAATCACCATCGTCATCACTATCAGCACGACCATCATCTTCCACTCATAAAGCTATACACTGGCTGCACGCGGTTAAATGTCACAAACCCTCATTCCCCCCTCCCCGCCACAGCAATCCTTTATGGCCTCTGCATGTTTGGTTGCGCAAAACAATCTCATCGGACATTATTGATGTTACAGATGTTATAGTAATCAAATTACTGGCCTGTGAAGGGCCCCTCTGTCTTCGCGCCGTGTGATGAATTATAGTAAAGGTCATAGCCTGCTGGTGCTTTATGGAGGGTTTGTATGTTAACGCTCAGGTGATTGCCTCCAGGGTCGGCTGGCCAGCCAGGCAGGTACCTCGCACACTCACACATAAACCATCAGGTTGGAGGTTTTTGATCTCAAGAGGAAAAAAAAGTGGAGGTGGGGTCACTTTTTTGATAACACAACTTTACCTTTCCTATTTACATTTAAGTTCAGCATATGGGAAACAAACAAGCGAGATAAACAGCCCTCAGTTTTGAAAGTAAAAGAAATAAACAGGAAGTTTTGTTTATTAGAAAATATATATCTATACATTTCCAATCCCTCTGTGCTATAAATCACGGAGTTCAGTAAAAAGTGTTGTACTGGAATTCTTCATTATCCATGACTTTCCAATGAACCAGAGGAAGCTCACATTGTTGGTTTAGATATCAGATTTTTAATTCTGTAAGTGTACAAGAAGAGGAATTATAATTTTATGTGATTATTGATAGTACATCAGTATTTCTCTTGTTATTGGTGTTAATCTTTCATGCGCTATAAAAATGAAAGACCCAAAAAAAACCCAGTGCTATAGTTATCAACCTTATTTTTCCTGCACATTTACAGTTGATTTTTTTATGTATTTATTTGTAATGGTAATAAAGACATGTTCCTTGGCTATAGCTGGTTGGTTGATATATATAAAGTTCTATTTAACACTTAACGTGTCATCCAAACACAACATTGATTTTTTTCTTATTATGACAGTAAATCAGGATGTGCAAACATTTTTAATGTACCTGTAACTGTAATAAACGTATTCATTGCACGTATAAACCTTTAAATGTTTGTAACTTATAAGATGATAATAATTTGTTATATCTTTTTAAATATGAACATTACTAAAGAAGTAGTTAAGTCATGTGTGAACATGTTTGTTCCCCCTGTGGATCTCATTTTACCCAGACTTTATCTTAAAATCATCTGCTTTTTAGACATCACAGTCACATTATCATCCAAGTTCATCAGCCTTTAACAAACTCAAGTTCAATGAGTTTTTTATTGTCATTCTTATATATGCTTATATATTCTATATTCTTATAAATTCATAAGAATAAAATTTAATTTCAACAGGAACATGATGTTGACACATAATGTACACAGTGGTACTCAACTGTACTTAAAAAAAGCAAACACACAGTTACTGTAATTGCAATTACCACATTACCAGCAGTGTACCGACAGTAACTGTATGGTGTTTGTTGTTCTGGCAACAAGTTGTAGAAGAATATCGGTGAGTGTGAGGAGGAGGAAGCACTTATAATAATAAACTTCAGATACTCGTCACTTTAACCTCTGCAGACTTACTCTGGGGTTATGTGGTTATAATAAAGCCAATCTTTATTTTAATTGTGTAATGTAATATTGTCAAACTACCCAACGCAGAACTCTTTCCTAAGTAATTTACTTGCTGACAATACATGAGTACAATACATTTATTAAAAGAAAACAACAGTCAGTGGTGATTAAACATGTTCAGTCTGTAGTCCAGTTTGGCTCTGTTCTTTCTTGATTTGGGGGTTTACATTTTTAAAAATTACAATATCCGGCTATTATAACATCTATATTAATAATGCCATGTAAAATGTGCACCAGGGAACCTTCAGAGCTTTGGTGAAGTTCAGGTCTGAGAAGTCAAATAGATGAAGCTGAGTGAGGAAATCTGTGATCTCCAACATCTGAGCAAGTACTACACTGTCAATTATATTTATTATTGCTTGCATCCTTTGTTTAGAAAGCTTAATAACAAAACTTTTTATCATGTCTATTTTTATTGCTAATTACACATTTTTAAAGCCTAAAGATCAAATACCTAGACACCCAACAGGTACCAGAACCAGATCCAGGCTGCTGTTGTAATATAGGTTACTGTATTGCTTTCATGCTGAAATAGTTTTGTAGATTTGTGTCTTGGTGGCAACTTAATCTCAAGGATCACAGAAGATGTTTTCAGAACTGATATTAGTCAGATTTATGTTTGCTTGCTGCACAGGTCCACACTTGTTTTATTATTATTATTTTTATAATAATAATTTTAAGAAGTGGATAACACTTAGCTCAATGATCTCAAATGAGGCAACACATAGACGCATTAATGTGTACTTTATTTCTCGGAGAAGCTCGTAAATCCAGTGATTTTCTTGAATTCATTGTCCCCACAGAGGAGGTGCACTGACTGGTTTGGGCAGGGGAGGGGGTGTCTTGGCTGTCATTCTGGGCCACATTAATCCACACGCAATTAGGTGTCAGCGCGCCGCTGTTCGCAGTTTGATGATAGCCTTGGGTTGCGCACGGCGGAGAGAGCCCTAATCAGGAGAGTAAACTCCGCTATATTTCAATTTGGGAGGGCGCTCTTCCGCTCCAGGGGGGCTGTGGCACCGGTGATAAATAAAACGCCCATTTACTCCCCCCCCACCCCCCCCCCCCCCCCCCCCCCCCCCCACCCCCCGCATTCGCCCACCACAGACATCCAAACTGCGCTCGCCACCAGGCCTCGTAATCATAGTCCGCATTTGGACGGCGAACATAAATCACACAATTGGAAACGCCATGATTAGAGATGCCAAACTCAAACAAATGCAGCGTGTAACCTTGTCAGCCCGGCGAGCTGATATGAAATCATCTTCAATGAGAAATGAAACTAAATGGAACAAGTTGACACTTAAACCAAACACTGGGTCCCTCTCTGTGAACTTCAAATAGCGTTCGCGAGGCACGAAACCGAAATCCACACGATCGCGTCCAGATCACAGTTGTAATCTTAACCTAACAAGATTACCGCCGCCCTCTCGTGTAATCCCCCCGCAGTATTATGACACATCTGTTATTAGCACATGTGACAAAGGTGTCGGTCTGAGGGGGCCGGGCCTTTAAACTCCTTTCAAATGTTAACCAGCATGTTCTTGAAGCCGCTTAAATTGTTAATTGGCTGAACGAGTCCATTTATCTAATCCCTCAGTTTCCTCGCTGTCCTCAAACTCTCCAAACCGCCAGTGGATTTGGGCTCAAGTGCTGCACACGATCTCTATTCAAATATTTCCATATGACAACTGCTCACAGACCACTCCAATTAAAGGCCAGTTGCTTTCTATTTAAGCCGCCTCAAAGGATCTCCGCTGTGTGCGTGGCGCAAACAAAAGGATCTTTCCAAAGCGTTTAGCCTCCCCGCCCACCCCCCAAAAAAGTGACTCCGGTCGACCTAGATCCGCCCACTCAAAGGCCATCTCAGGGGATTAGATGCTGGATTTAGGAGAAGAATTGAGGTTGCAACACTCTCTTTCCCCCAACTATTTCTTTTCTCTTTGCGCTAAAGAGGCCCTGTCTGTGCGTGATCAGCACCGTGGAAATGAGATGCGCATTTAAATCAGAGAGCAGTGTCCGCCGCCTGTGGCCATGCGCTGCCAGGAAACCTGCCCCGCCTGGGGGTTAATTAAGCGGCCTTCAGAGCTGCAAGAGAAGGAGAGTTCAGGTTTGATTCTCTCTACATCTGTGATTCCTAGCAAATTCATCCCCCCCCCCCCCCCCCCATTGCGTATAAAGGGAGGATTTTTAAACAGTAAATTAGCATTCAGATGAGGTGCATTACAGCGCTGGGCTGCAGAGCGGGACAGAGGAAGAGTTAAAGATGATACATTTTTATGTCCAGGGGAAGATACTGATGAGTGCTTGTGACACAGCCTGCATTCACGAGGCAAAGTTTTTGTCTTTTTTTTTTTTCTTGTAATCTAATCTTGTGGTTTTTCTTTTCAGTATTTAACTAAAAGAAAAAATGATGTGATTGATCACTATTTCATCTTCAGGTTCCTTGCCTTTCGCTTATTTTCTGCCACACATGCACACGTTAACATTACATACGTTGCATTCGGGTTAGAAAGGTGTGGAAACGCGGTGTCCCTCCACTCTCTTGTCTTCCTTCACACCCTGCTCTTACGATGTGTATGTTTTCTTTGTGCAGCTGCTATTCCTTCACAATGTTTGAACATTGTCACATTTCAAGCACCTACACCTTTTCCTCCTAATGCCACACGTTTTACACTTTGTGTTTGCCGGACCCAGCCTTTGTTTTCTCATACTCTATCCCAGCTGCAAATTTCAAGTTGGGAAACAACAAATAGCTTTGCTGGGGTGGCTCTTAATCGATCAAGATGCCAAAAAGAGTCCCTGCTCAGACAGGAGTGATTTTAGAAGAGAGTAAAGATCTGGAACATGATAAAGAGGAAGAGTTTTCAGAGCAAGAGGCTTTTTTCGCCTTTCTTGGACAGGACAATGCAGACTTTAGACAGGAGAGTGGGGAGTGAGGAGGGATGACACACAGGAAATGGTCTGGGGTATAATCCAGGCCCTGCAGTGAGGTCACTCACCTTCAGGACATGGGTCATCAGCTTAATAGGTGCGCTATAGCAGCATTGTCAGTTCAGAGTCTGTCAACTACAAAACAAGCTCATCAGCAACCATTAAGGAGAGAAATATGGATGCCAAAAAATTGTGAAATTATGAAATTGATTGGCCCTCTTGCCCAAAGATTGGTTATAGGTTAGTGATAGGTTAAGAGGCAGGGTACACTCTGGGCCACCCTGCATGACTGCCAGCGTGGTGCAACCAGAGCCAATATAAATGATGGTTACTCATGTGCCATCAAATCTGATTTTGAACTTTGCTATCCCTGATACTGGGATGTTCCAGATCCAGTAACAACAAAAAGAAAAGCTGTAACGTGTGTGGGCCCAAGATGGACAGGAAGACACTGTATTTAATTCAATTCAGTTTTTTTTATAACCCATCAAATCACGACAACAGTCACCTCCAGGTGTTTTATATTGTCAGGTGAAGAACCAGCTATAGAGAAACCCTCAACAATCAGGTGACCCACCCTGCACTGAAAAAAAGAGCATGTTAGATTTACTTAATTCAATAGTGGACATTAGTTGCACACAGATGTTTTGCTTTGGCAGAAACTTGTTTAAGTTAAAGCAACACAACTTATTCATATTTAATAAACCTGTGCATTTTGTGTTTATAAAACATGATTGAAACATGTTTAGATGAAGTAAGTTGAGCTCTTGGAATATTTTAATCCTTCACAAATTTGTCATTTTATTCCAGCACTATTCAATAACTTTTACCCCAATACTAATTGGTTACTTAAATACTACATGTTGTCTTCATATTAACATATTGTTCAACAAAGTCTAGAGTCTGGTTAACATAAAAATTGAATGGATTTGCAACAACTTCCTTCCTCCTTTCTTTACCTGGGTTGCAGGGAAATAACCCCGAAGTGATAGGTTAAGAGGCAGGGTACACCCTGGACAGCTCAACAGTCTATCACATAGAGACAAACAACCATTTCCACTTACATTCACCAGTTAACCTAACTCTAATAACTAGCAACTAACCACTCTTACTAGACTGTATCATGACATCTCAACGAGATCAAATTAAGTTGTTGAATTTCATACAGATCCTACATGATTTAATTACGTTCAAGATAGAAACACGAAATTATTTTGTACAAATTTGTAAATAAAACAACCACCCATTTTCTTTTTTTTTCAGTATTCCAAAAAAAAAGTAGAGGTGGCTGCTCAACTTGAATGAGATGGATGCCTTCCTCAAACCAAGATCCAAAGTGCGCGAGCCAAAATCACGTGCGGTGTTGCAAGATTTAACATTGCTTTATTATTGACTTACTTCACTTGAACATGATATGAACAATTTAATATACCCTCTCTGCATATCATGTAGTATCTACACTATATAGTTACGCTTAACTTTAAAGCATGATGCAATTGTGTTAAATACATAAATGCTTACATAAATCCAAGAGATGGGCAATCCCTTTTTTCAGTCTGAGGGAGCACTTGGCAACAGGAGGAAGGAAAAACTCCCTTTTAACAGGAAGAAACCTCTGACAAGCTGTTCTCTGATTCATCCACTAGAGTGTGAATGTTATATAGAAAGCATGCATAGGGAAAATAAAGCGCTTGTATGAATGGGTGTCAATGAGCAGTTTGAATGCTCAGGTAGAGCAGAAAAAAATTATTAAAAAAAAAAGTGATAGTTACAGTTATCTGATAAGAGCAGCTGTTCTTTTCATGCATTTATCAAACACACTCCGTATTCATTCACAGTGCAGCTCGGAAAAAAGTAATGTAGTGAATTTAGTAACTTCCTCGAGAAAGAATTATCAGCTGATTACCCTTTCCGTTTCCATCTTCAGTCTGAAATTGCCTTCACTATCTTATTTCCACGGGGAGGGGAGGCATTCATTTTCTCCATCTAATGACTAGAGGTCAATACATCTTCTTCAGCCTCACATCATCTAAAGTTAACACTGATGCGCAGCAATGTCAGCATGCCGGGGTTTAAGAATTCAGCGGTGCACAGTGAAACAGTTGAGCAGAGGTTTGTTTCCATATTTGCGCAGTAGTCATGCGTGAACGCATCACAAACAAGTGAGCGCGAGTCTGCGGGCCACAACACTTAAAAATGCTTCACAGCAGCTCCACAGTGTCAGTGCCACGCATGGCGGTGATTAGCTGACCATCAGCCCCCTGTAGCACTCAGTATACACAGTCTTCGGCCTAGAAGTCACTCCATTATGTGGAGTGATTCAAATGTTTGGATCCATGCAAGCAGCATCTCCATTAGACGTTTCCTGTATTTACTTGCAAAGCTTGTACAATTAAAAGAAACTGCTATCATTGTTCCCACAAAACAGATTCTGTTCATGGATATTTATGATGATTCATGAGCGGGGGGTTGACTTTGACGGTGGGAAACCATGCAGTCAGATTTTATTTTATGTTTTTTTAATGTTTTATTTCATTATTATAATTTACAATAGATTTTTTCTTTTTTTACCTTGGCGCTCATCAGTTATAAATTTATGAGTTTAAGTCAGAAGATAGTCAGAGATCACAAATTTGGCAGGTTTTATCATAAAGTAGTTAAGTATTGGCAAAATCTATATGTTTTTTAATATGAAAGAGCGCATTTGGTAAACCTCACGATAAATGCAGGTAGGTTCAGTAAGATTTAAGAGATGCTAATACCAACAAAAATAATTTGATGCTGTTTATTTTCTCAGTTAATCAGTGAATTGTTAAGTGTAAACTCTCTACTTCCCGGAGGTGTTAGAGGCAGACAGTCCAGAATGCACATTAAGACCAATAAACAAAAGGTACAAATCCTCACTGTTCTCATCTGCGTGGTTGAAGCTCCGATTATTAGCAATAACTGCAGAAATTCACTGTGTTCTAAGGGGAAATAAACTCATGCAAACATAATGCACTGTGTAACAAGAAGAAAAACAGCAGATACGACCGCTGTCAGTAACCAAATCATGAGGAAGGGCACAGTCAATTTTCTAAATGCCACTAAATTCCTTGAATGAACATCCCATTCACTGAAAGCAGAAACAAACACACACACAGAGGCACTTCTTCTCTGATTTCCAGGCTCCGCTCTGGCTTTTATAATCATTGAGAGGAACGGAAGGCTGATGCAGATGCAAAGTGTTTGCAGGCAGAGAGCCCTGGCACTCTGCTCGCTGTGCTTTATTGTGCGCTCGCTGTCACATACAGGTCTTCATTAGGAGCGTCGAGAGACTTGGCGAGGGGGCTTTTGTGCACGTGAATCACTGAGGTTTATGTGTCTTTTTGCACCACTAATATGCCACTATGTCAGATGGAGTCTGCTTTAGTGCAAGCCTTTATGGGGGCAAATTGGTGGCGAATAGGACAGCGGAGCACTTTAACAGCACTCACCTTCTTCTCACCCCTTTTAACTTATTAACTTATATTAACTCATTTTAACCTGTCAACTGCGCTGCGTGTGTATCCCCAAATAAATCACAGCGGTGCGTGCAAAAGAGTGTATCTCAGTGCAAAATGTGTTTACCCCTGTGTGAAGACACACACAATCAAGCCTTTTTTAAAAACACCCACCCACACACCTCCCCCTCCACCTCCCCCACTACCCCCTAGTCACTACTAAAGCAGCCAATCTCCATTTTGACTGCGTGATCACTTTTTAATGCACTTGAGTGGTTTTTAAAGTGCAATAAAATGCTAATTAAAGGCTAGTGGCGGGGTTTTTTTCTCTTAAAGCCTGACCATAAATGTGTTTTCTTTTTGTGCACGCTTTCACTGTAACAAGGGGGAACTACAAGCATGAGTCAATTGTTAAAAGCACCTGCAAGACGGCCCTCGGTGAGCTGTGCTTCTTTTGAAAGAATAAGAAAATAGAAGGTGAAAAACGTCACCTTTGAAAGAATTAGCAAGTGGCCGGGCTTTCTTTTTCATTTGAAGGGTGGGTAAACTAGAGCATAGGCCTTTAAACCTCAAGTATGTTCCACATTTTCTTTTAAGAAAATCATATTAAAATGTTCAGTTCAGATGAGAAACTGCAACTATTTTTATTGGCAGATTTCACAATGAATCTTATTCAGTTTTCTCACCCAGTTAAAACAAATTCTGTTGTATAACAATTATAAATGATGAAAACAAGCGATTATGTACCTACATATGAGCCAATTTGAATACGAAATTCAGAAGAAAATCTGAAGCCATATTGAATTCTTGTTTCATTTTGTTGGAACGTTAGAAATTTAACAGCCAGAAAAAAAAATCATCATGTTTTTAAGAATTCAATGTTCGGCAAATTGCAGCCTGAATGATATCTGAGCAAACATCACCTGTTGAAATGTTCGCAGTATTGATAGAAATCAAACTGGATGGTCACGTGGAGATTTCTGGAGATTTTGAGAGAGAAAAAAACTCATTGTGAAAAATGGGATTCACTGTGATTTCTTTTTTCTTTTTAAAAAACAAATTGGAACGTACTCTTATTTGTCCACTTCTTTAGATACATCTGTTCAACAGCTTGTGAATGCAAACATTTACTCAGCCAAACATATGAAAGAAACCCAGTGCAGTTAGGTATTTAGGTATGATCAAGACGAGGTGCTGATCTTCAAACCGAGCTTCAGAATGAGGAAGAAAAGTGATTTAAGTAACGTTGAACATGTCGTGTTGAATTGCTGATCTACTGGGATTTTCCCAATTGCACACCAGTTCTCTGGGAGAAAGACCCTTGTTGATGTAAGAGGTCAGAAAAGAATATACAGACTGCATCAACCTGATGGGAAAGCAACAGTAGCTTAAACAGCCACTCGTTACAACCTGAACACATAGCAACTGAAGCAGAGGAGCTACAGCATCAGAAGCCCACACTGAGTGCAAGTTAGACCAGTGGTCCCCAATCCCCGGGCCATGGACCGGTACCAGTCCATGAGTTGTTTGGTGCCGGGCCACGAGAGTTGAGGCTTGGGTGTGAAATGTATGGTTTTAAGGGTTTTTATCGTTAAATATTTATCATTTTTATTGTTAACTCAGTTTCCCCAGGTCTTTTACCGTGTGTTATGAATAAATCTTCTTTTTTTGGGTACCGCTACTGGTTTTATTTTGTTGTATTTATCCGCAACACCTCAAAGGCTGGTCTGTGAACATATTGTTGGACATAAACTGGTCCATGGCAAAAGAAAAGGTTGGGGACCGCTGAGTTAGACGGTAAGCTAAGAGCATGAAACTGAAACTACAATTTGCACAGCCTCATCAAAATTTTGGACTGTAGGATCAGAATTTGATATAAACAGCATGAAAGCTTGCATCCATCGTGTCTTATATCAAAGGGTCAGGCTGGTGGTAGTATAACTGTGTGGGGGATATTGTCTTGGTGCACTTTGGGCCCCTTAGTACCAACTGAGCATTGCTAAAACACCCAAGCCTTCCTGAGAATTGTTGCTGACTACTCCCAGTCCTTGTCAAAACAGTGTGCCCATCCTCTGATGGGTAGGAATCTTTCAACACCGTGTAACAAAACTCAGATCATCTCAGACATGATAATGTACACAAACGGCTTCCACAGTCACCAGATCTCAATCTAACAGAGCAGCTTTGGGATACGGTAGAACAGGAGACGGCTGACCAAACTGTGGTCAAGCGGGCAGCGAATACTCTTTTTACTAAGATTAAGGCACTTTTTTTATTTTTGAAACATCTAAAAGACAAGCACAAACCGATATATGTATTCTACTTTGTATTTTATTTTCACTAAAAAAGTAAAAATATATTAGTATAGAAAATACCTGTTAACTGTTATCACACATTTCATTTATAGCGTCACTTATGAAATACCATGTAAGTACTTTTTCAGACTACATCAGTGACATCTTTAAAAGCATATTTCAGCAAGTAACCTATCAGAAACCCTTCGCTCCTCATCTCCTCTGGACTGTAGATCGATAAATGTGGGAAACCAAAAAAGAAAGTGAAAAATCAAATCAGCAGAGCTGAATGTGTCTGTCCTCATAATGAGCCTCTGATTGAACATTTCACTGGGCAAACATGTAGTCATTAGTCTCTGTGCTCCAAGGAAGCATTTAAAAGAAACTTCAGTAGGAGAAAAAAAAAATCAAATTACAATACAGGAGTCACAGGAATAGCTGTGAAGCATCAATTTAAGCATAATCACCACAATTACTGCTCCCATGGGTCTACTGAAGTTACACTGTGATTGTTTTCAGGGAAGAAGAAGAAAGAAAACGTCTTTGCGAAGATATGACACCTATTCCTCAGATGTCACACATCTTCTCGTTGCTGTGCGGGTCTGTGTTTTAAGTGCATTCAGCTCATCAAGGGAGCATAATTTTGTGTTTCCAGAGGATTAACTGCATTAGCGTGTTGTGAAATGATCAGTTGCTGTTTATGCACTGCAGACTTTTACCAATCAGCCTGAGAAACAAATCAAATACGCGTGCATATGTGTGTGTTTCATGAGATAGTTTAAAGGGTCAGTTCAAGGAAATTACAGACATCGTTTTGTTTAAATTAACTTTTTATGGCAACTTAAATGAAATCTAAGGAAAGAATTGTGTTGTAAATACATGTGAAAAGTGAAAATATATGCTGTCTGGAAAATAACACTTCCAAAGTGAACAGCGTAGTAAAAATGGGAGTTTTTGACTGAGTTTAAGGAGATTTTCTAAATGTGTTTGCTAAAGTGAAAAGAAAACAAAAATATCATCGTCGTCCTAAATGATCTCCCATTGCCCTGAGTTGGAAACCTTTAACATATCCAGGCATCAATTTAACCACCCAGAATATTTTTTCACTTCCACAGCAGTCTAGCCCACTGGGCATAAATTAATCTGCCAGGCCTGAGCATTTTTTTAAGCTTTGTTTTGTTTGTATCCTATCAGTCTTCTGTCACCCTTAATTGTTTTTACACATCTAACAACAGCTTGTGGTAAGTCAATCTATAAAATATGGCCTTAGCGATCAAACCACATTTATGTCATCTAAATCTGAGAAAGGAGCAAATCTACTCTGCTTAAAGTTCTTAGCTTAACGTTTTTGAGGTAATGTGACTCTTCTGGGACTCCAGTAACTTTCCTTTTGTATCTCATACTAGGTCTTGGTCCAGCCCCTCAGTTCACTTCCTCGCCCCTTCTTTTAAGTCAGCTCTCTTTCACGAAGCTTGGGTAATAATTGTGGTTATAAAGCTTAGGAATGTCTGGCCATTCTTTGTGTCAGAAAGCAGAATTATTAAAGCTAAACTCATGGGCTAACAGCATTAAAGGCACAGTAGGTGATTTTTTTTTTTTTTTGAGGTTATACAATAGAAACGTGGGTAAGATCAACATCACCATCCCACTTAATTGTGTTTTAAGGTTTGTGGTTACAGATCGGTTTAAGTTCCTTTTAATTCAAAGTTTAAAAATACCTCTTTAAACTATATATGACCATTTAACATTTGTACGTGTATATTTTTATCATCTCTTTCTCATTCTGCCTCTCTCCTCCCTCATTTCCACTTCATCCTCTTCCTCCACACCTCAGGCCTCATCTCCTGAATTAAAGTCAGGTCACGATATTGTGACAGTTATTTATTGACAGCAGATCAGGCACGCTATCCTCCTGTCTTAAACAACAACAGCTGGTTATGAGCTAACATTATATCCTCTAATTTTAGGCTCGAGTTTCTTTCCCTCTGATAAACATTTTGATTACATTCTTCTCACATTGTATGAGTTTATTTGCTAACTGTCTTTGAAGTGGATCCATTTCAAAGAAAGTTTCACTAATAGTAGCTAACAGCAGCAAAAATAGCTACATTTTATGTTTGAAAAATTCAGGATAACCTAAACAACTCATCTCAGTATCACTGTCGATGATGATCATTGTCAATGATCATGACAATGAGTCACTTACTGACTCATCGCCTCATATCCAACTCCTTTCACAAAGTTTTATAGCCTCTTCCACAGCGAATAGACGTGGACACCAGCTGAGGTAAACAGAGGACTCAGCTCAGACTCACTACAGTACAGTATAGGGTCTACCTTACAACATAAAGCACCTTGAGGTGACTGTTGTTGTGATTGGGCCCTGTATAGTTTTAAGAGTCTCAAGAGTTGGGAGTTCGCCTTGTAATCGGAAGGTTGCCGGTTCGAGCCCCGGCTTGGACAGTCTCGGTCGTTGTGTCCTTGGGCAAGACACTTCACCCACTGGTGGTGGTCAGAGAGCCCGGTGGCGCCAGTGTCCAGCAGCCTTGCCTCTGTCAGTGCGCCCCAGGGTGGCTGTGGCTACAATGTAGCTGCCATCACCATTGTGTGAGTGTGTGTGAACGGGTGGATGACTGAGTGTGTAAAGCGCTTTGGGGTCCTTAGGGACTAGTGAAGCGCTATACAAATACAGGCCATTTACCATTTTACCATGTATTAAAAAAACTGAATAGATGAACGAGTTGTTTGTCCTACAGCAGCCACCATAGCCAGGATTATGCACTTAAATTGGGATGGGTCAGGAAACAGAACTTAGCCGACTGCCATCTGCAATCTACTGACATCTAGTGGTGAGATTTTGCACACTGTACCTTTAAGGATAATAACGGCAATAACTGAAAAATCGAAACAAAATGTGAGGTTCTTTACAAGAAGTGTCACCTTTATTTTTGACATAATGTACTTTCCTGAAACATTTTTTACTTTCAGAACTTTAAGTCTTATGTGATATTATTTGTTGTAGGCCACACGTGAGCCAAACATGGCCTGAGGGCTGGAATCAGCCAATGGGCGATCTCAATCAGCTTCTTAAAAGGAAAAAGATAAATAAATATTGGGGGAAAATATCTTAATGAATATCTCAAATCTGACTGTAGGCATTCCCCTATTCTTTTTCTAACCATATAATATGTATGATAATGTATTGCATTGATAACGTTAACCTGCTATAACAACAACTGAACCCTCGGAAACATGAAGCTGTTGTGCAACCCTGATTTTTTTTCCCCCCATATAGATTACTCAACAAGGGTAAACGTGACACCAGAAATGTCTGAGGGACTTGGCCTGGACATTAAATAGTCTCTAATCTGCCATTACCTTGGTACAAAGTCTGTGTGAAGTCTGATCACCCATGTGAGATGAGCACAGGTAGTAGTCCGGTTAATTCACAGCAAGCGAGGGGTCACCATGTGTTTTGTAGCCTCCACGCTGTGCCCGGACAACTCCCCCACTTAAACCAAAGAATTTTCAGTAGTAAGAACATAGCTGAAGCACACCTGTCGTGTGCATCAGATGAAGAAGGCCAACAGTCTCTAATCGGATTCTCCCGACACTGTCCGGGGCTCATGTGTGCAAACCACAGATAGTTAAAGAGATGGAGGCAGCTGCTGTGAAGTCCTATTTTAAAACCTCAAGATGAGTGTTTCTAGAGACAGGAAGTGACTAGCAACAGGCAGATCTTATTATGAAACCCACACTTACTAGCTATTAACTTATCAATCGCAAGCCATTAGCGAGTAAGCTAATGACTTGGATAATATACATATATTATTATGTGTGTGTGCACATTTAACTCCAATGCCTGACCAAGCGCTTAAAATGTTGCGTAAGGGATAGTTCTTCCAAACCACTTACACTACTACTCATAGTACTGGTTATGGCGTTGTTTATGATGATGATGATAATGGTGATAATAGTGACTATGATGGTAATGAAGACAGCACTGATGATGATAGCAAAGATTATGGCAATGGGTGATGTTGGTGATAATGATTGTGGTGGTGACAATAATGGTGAACAGGATGGCAATAGTGAGAATCATTGTGGTTCTAATGATGTCATTAAAAACCCATTAAAAACCAGTGGGTCATAGCTGTAGAAGTCCCAGTTACGGCTAGTATACAGTATGAATATGTTACCATCACTTTATAATACATCCGTGCTGTTAGAGCTCAGCCTTCACCCGTGGACGAGAGGGGATATGAAAAGTGTTGGATAACTATAATTCACAACATGACCTTTATTGGTTTTTGTAAGAGTGGAAGAGAGCACACCGTAAAAGATAACTGAACAGTAAAGACTTCCAAAAGGTTATAAAGCGAGAGAGCTCATGTGTTGTCTGTGAATGGCTTTTTAGGTACTGATAAATCAAATAAGTGGCAGACGATGATAAAGAAAGAGCTGCTAAGAGTACTATTTGCTTTGTTTGAGTCTGTATGAGAAGCTGACATGTTGATTAAACAAATGTAAATGTAATTTTATTGTTATGACAGAACTAAAACTCGAAATGTAGCGAAGGAATAATTTGGACTGCCACTGCCATCTTTGCTTATGCGTGCTGTATCTTTGTCTGCACTATCCGTGGCTCCTTGTCAGATGAACGAGGGGTTGATCAGACTGCACAGGCTAATGAGAAGTCGCTCTCGGTGGTAAGGTCAGACAGGCGTTTCCCGAGCCGGGCTCTTCTTTTTCTCTGCGCCATCGTTCCCTTCATCTCACTCTGCTCTGTTCAAACAGAGGCTGTGATAAGACCAAGTGAACAGGCCCATCATGTCACTGTGCTGCAGCCCAGTGAGGGGAACCGAATCAAGCTGTCACCGTGCAGGAGTGTTGAGGGAGAGGTGAAGGGGAAGAGAGGTAGCCGCCTGTTCTCCCATTCCCTCCACAGAGCCCATTATAGCAGGTGCCAACACTGGGAGACGCATGCACACACACTCTCACACTCACACACACAGTGTTGTTTCCATTACTTCAGAGCACATGGCACTGACTTACATTCATCTTCTAGAAACTTATCCAACCTTAAACCAAGTCTTCACCCTGAAAATGTAATGTTTTATGTTATGACGATTTGATTTTGTCAGCCCAAGTGAGGTTGTACAATGAAAATAAAGGTAATTCTATTCTGCTATATTACCATGTCTGCTTTAGTTTAGCTTGTTAGCATTCTTTCTTCAAAGTTATATGATTGAAATCTAGCAGGCGATGAGCTACTAGCACAGAGTAGCACAGACCCATTTTTTAATCTCAGTGTCAGCATCTTAGCCTCTGTCATGTGTTGTTTTTTTTTTTCTACATTTTATTTACCCTAAAAAGTTACCTTATTTTGGTGAGAAGGTGAAATGCTAATGCTATCATTAGTAAGCTTAGCTAGCAAGTCACACTCATTAGGGAACTAGGGACTCAGTAGGGAACACGCACACACAGATATCAGATAATTAGTGATGACATACTAAAGCTTTACTCACTAAAGCTGAAGCACAAACTTTTTAAATGTCTGCAGTTCACAGCAGGTCATGTTCCCACACAATTACTATACATATGCTTTGTTTTGTTTTGTTTTTTTTGTTCCAGAATATGAATTAAAAATGCTAAAGAAAATCTTTAATGATGCTTGAAGTTGAGCATTTGAACATCTGAATCTGTTGGGATCAACGCGCTTTAGGAGCCAGCCTCAGTTGGCCAATAGATGAGCTTTGGATTTCGAGGTTGCTGGGAGGTGTAACATGATCACTAGTCTCTACTTCAGTCGCATATTGATTGATAGAAAATCCAGTGCAGTGGTGCTCTTTTCCTTAGTATTTGCTTTATGGCCACATGCTAAGGAAAATAAAGTTGCTTATTGAAAGTAAGATGATCACCACAGTTAATGTGTCTGTACAAGATTTCATAGCTATTTATCCGATATCAATCATCCTTGTGTTTACATTAACCTCTGATGATTTGACATGTGATCAGTCCAGTTACTTAAAAATGTCCATATACAACCTATTGACAGCATAATGACATTTTTCTTCACAATATCAGTTATCCTGCACCTGGCCTATATGTAGGGGCCTTCGGCTCTGCTCTAGTATCTGTGAGTCTTATATTGTTGTTATGCTGAGGTTTCCAAAGTGATTCTGTTTGCACAGCTATAAAAAGACAATAAACCAGAGCCAGCTAAGCTTCCGTTAATTAAATGCACATTATGAAGTTGAAGTCAGACAAAAGTCATCTATTCATCACCAGGATGTTAAACGAGTTATTTCCTTAGCTGGAAATAATTTTAAAAATTAAATTAATAAACGAAAGATGAATTAGTCTCTTTCTAAGGGATTATTTAAGTCAGCAAGCGCTGATGTAAGGCTCTAATGTTTATTCAAACCTTTCCACCATTTGCTGCTCTCTTCTTCCGTTTATGCTCATCATCGTACGATAATACACCAACATATTAACGCCAACGTCACCTACACGATCAGGAGTTCAGCAACTAGATTTGACACCCGTTTATATTTTAGGCCGCTGAAGGTTCTTTTCTATCACACATTATGACATTATGACATGTTACCAACCAGGTATTCGTGGCTTCTGACTACAGTCGCAATACTGTGACATGGACATGGGCTATTTACTTAAAATAACCTCAGGATTTGTACTCTAGTGTTTTCAGACTGAACCTAAATCACAAAATTATAATAATATTCTTTAATATTCAATATTGTTTTGTGAAAACCAACACATATCTCTTTTTTGGGAAATATCTCAGTCAGTAAGGTAATCTGCTGATTGAGTGTATGGGGGGCAACTGGAAATTTTTCTGTGGTTCTGGGGGAGCCAGCAGGTATCCTCAAGTTCTATCCATCAGTGTTGTTTAAGAATATAATTAGATCATAAAAAATTAAGAAAGTTACTTCATTGTCAGATAATAGCGCATTAAGAGCAATATCTCTTTTGCTCTCCACATCGACTGTTAACCTGCATGCAGTCATGCCGCTAAAATTCTGCTCTAACATGTGGAGCATCTAACATGTTAAGATCCCAGTCATTTAAACTCTATTAAACCCTTTATTACAGGCTTGGCTGCTCAGTCTGTAGCCACCGCTAGCTGCTTTCTAGGCTTCAACATCAGCTAATCTGACCCTCTCGGTCATGTTGATGGTGTTAGTGATTTCTGAAGCTTTAAAAAAAACAGTTACCTGATAATTGTTTGGTTACGGTTTATTTTATTCATATGTTCCATATATTCCACATATTTCATCCTATATGCACTAATTATCAGGTATCTCTATCTGGTAAAACCACTTGCTAAGCTTGCTAGTGCTAGCTTGTTCGTTTGCACCCCACTCTCTCATCCAAATATGGTTGCTTCTGGTTCTGAAATGGTGGAGGAGCTACCTGCTCACTTTGTTACTCTGAGAAGAAAATTGTAATTTGAGCATCACCTGTGTGTTATGATGATTGTTTATTTAAATGGTCCATATGGTTGTGAATATCTTGCCAATGGAGGCTAGTCATTAGCAGGGACAGGTACACGTTTAAAGGGTTAGGTGCTTGACTTACTGAATGAGTGGATGATTCTGTCCTCATTTAACACCTCTAGTTTACCAGCTAAGTCACTCACTATCTCAGATATAGATATCCTCATTCAGCCTCTGACGAATCCGATTTTTACACACACAATGAAATTGTAACTTAAACGAGTCTTCTTTTAGGCAGAAATCTGGGCTGATTGTGTCAGAGCCAGTCACATAGACACAATCATATAATCACCAACAAGTTGCCCAACCCACTGCTTCCTGTGGGCCTCATTTGAAAGAAAGTCTTTCTTTTTGTGTGAAAACTTGTAAAGCATGCAAGTATTTTTGGAAACCTTCTCTGTGTGGATCTGTATGATGAAATGCAAGGTGTGTGTGTCTGGCAGGCCTGACACAGTGTGTGTGTGTAATGGGAACAGCTGGCTCAGGGAATGAGTACAGAGGGAGAGGTGATGGATGCGAGTGGAGCTCCTGTGACAGATGAGCTAACAGGTGTTCACCACAGCCCTCAGAGAGACGCTATTTATGAGCCGGAAAAGACAGCCAGACGCAAAAGCACACTCCGCCACCGGCCTCCTCAGTGCTCAAACACATCACGTACATCTGCACAACTTTACTCAACAATGAGCGACACGGCAGAACTGCCTTCAGACGGCACAGAGGTTTTAGTTTGCAAGAAGCAGCTTTGCTCAACAGTCAAGTTGAAGCCTTTTCATGGCTGTACATACACAAAGTCCTCATGCATCTTGCTGCAAAAATTACCATAAAACATTTTTTATGGTGCGCCTAATCTTGCACCTTACTTTTACTTTTCTCAGTTTGCAACTAAGCTACAACTAAATTTGGTGTTCTTCTCATGTTTATACTGACTCTGCTTCCACATATAATGCACTCTCTTTTAAAAGTGAATGACCTTAGCTTGTAGGAGGGCAGTGATTCAAGAGGAATCAACCTCTTTAGTTTAAAACAAGTGCAAACAAATAGGGGCTTTTGCAAACATTACCAGCCTCAGCCTGCCAATTAGAGCTCAATTTTTGTTTCAGCCACATTCTGTTAAATGACTAGACTGCATGACACAGCTTAGTTTTAATAAAGTCACATTTTTATTGTTGAGATGTAGCAGTACAGATAAAAAACACTCTTGGACATCCGAGTCTGATGTTTGGTTTTCTTGATAATGTCAGGCACTGTAACAAATGTGATTTGGTAACGTTTCAAGGCTAGAATGTAAAACTAAATCAGTGTTTGGTGTCACGGTATTCATACAGTTTTATGATTTGACATTGTGTTTGTGGGTCAAAATGCCACAGAGCATCCCCCCCTCTCGCCTGTTATTGGTGGCAAAGAAGTCGAATGAAACATCGCAGAGGCACAGACATGTTGGCACTGTGAGTGGAGCGGTGATGCAGTTCTTCCCCCCAAATGTATGTACAGATGTTGGTACATTATCATGCTTCATCAAACCATAAACAGCATGAGATTTAAGTAATTACTGCCGAGGAAAATGGCCAGTTAGTCGGATATTTTTACCATGGAGTTGTGTCTGGAAATACTTAAACACAACGACAGCAAGTTCAGTTTAATTCTAATTTATTCTAACTTCCATGAGGCTTCTAAAGATTTAAGATTTCAATTATTCTCGTGTTTGAAGATATTCTGTTTCCAAACACATAGGCCACAGAAATAAACACTGAATAGCATTTTTCAGTTGTTTACACTTCATTCTTTGTGAACACTTCTGCATTTTGGTGAAATCTTCAATTAAGCGTCGCCCCTGTTTATTTTTTATTACAGCGAGATGAAAAGAGGGGAGGATCCTACGCCTGGGCGAGGGCTTGTTTGAGGTCTTGGAGCAGCATGGAGGCCATGACGCTCTTTTCTGTGTTGATGGTAAGCAGCGCTCCCGAGGACTCGCTCAGTTCTAGAGACACCAAGACCAGAGCTCTGCTGCTGACTGTCTGCCCAGCAAACCTGCAGGAGAGGAGGAACACTTGGATCAGTTTCAAACAACCAAAGAAGAAACCAGGAACTGAAGTGCAAGGCTGAAAGTGGGACCTTAAAAGGCACATATGGGTCATACTATGAGCGACTGTTTAATTCTATACCACCGATAAATAAAAATTTATATAATTTTTATGATTACTGATCTTATTTGATGACCATCTTTGAACCTGTCCAGTGTAGAGCTGATAAAAACAGATAAACCAGGCGAATGACATTGCCCCCCATAAGTAAACAAAGATATTAAGCCAATACTGCAATTAAAAATGCAGATTCAGCTGATCGCTGACCCCAGCGCTGACATTTTTGTCTGCTTGATTAGTTTGTGTCATTTCATACCCGATAACTTTAAAGTCTTTCAAACATTAATCACACCATCTGAACATTTGTCTGCAAAAAACTGAAACAGAAACATTAGCACAGATGTCGGCAAGTATCTTTTTAAAAATGTTATTGTGATATCAGCTCATATATCTATTAATCTCTACTGTACGCACAAAAACAACAACTTTACTAACATTTTACCCCTTCAGATCCACATAAACACTGATAAATGATAATTGCATTGTTTCCCCAAACTCATAAATCTTTGCAATGGAAGCTTCTCTAACATCTCACACCTTGTAATTACCCTAAATTAGGCAATGAGACAAAAGAGGAAAACGATGTGACAGGAAATACAGAGAGCAATGCAACAGACAGTTCATTAGGGAGGAGACACGCCCTGCAGTCAGTCAAACTCAATTTCTCCTGTTTTTATGGACTCCGAGTGTCTGTGAGTTTGTGGGAGCCCTGAGACCAGTATGGGGGACGCTCCGTCCAACCAACTCCCTGTGGGCAGTGAGGAGAATTCTCAGCCTCCCGTTTCCTTGGATACCATCCCCTGTAGACTGGGGGCATATCTGTGCACACATGGTCCCCATTGAGAGGGCTAACAAGAGGCAGACAGGGGCTATGACCCAGTGTGACCCTCTTTGAGGGTGCCGGGCTCCCTCTCCTGCCCCCCTTTGGCCCTCTGCATCTCTGAGCCTCACGTGGCTAACTCTCAGCCATCTGCCTCCATTTAGCACTACATCGCGCAACAAAGACCCCCCGTGGCAGCCCGCTTAGGCCTGACAAACAGCCCACAAAGAGCTCCACTTAGGCCTGACTAAAGCCTGTGAAGAGCCCCCACAGGATGGCCCGTGAACAGGCGCCGTCACAGAGGGTGCGTGGTGGGAGCGACTAGCACATCCACCAATTAGCGCGCACACGTTAAAGATGGGAAGGGGGGTGGGGGGCACATGCGTACACAATGAAGCCCAGTGTGTCTGTGGTGTGTCTCTGGGGATGCTGCTAAATTACCATAAACAGAGAAGAGGGAGTTTATCAGGGAGCTCTCAGGGAGGAGAGAGAGAGTCCTCCTCAGGCTTAATTAAAATATTAGCCACTTCAGCAGGAAACAGCAGCCATTCATGAAGAGGATGAATTTCTCTCTTGCAAAAGTACCAACCTCTTTTGCCCCGCTCTTATTTCTTTAAATAATTCCGGGCATGTGTATTCATCTAGGTTTCCAGCTGTGTGCAGGATGTGTCTGCAGCTGCACTGCATTCCAATCAAAACAACAAAATCCTACTTGTGCTAAGGAAATGTTTTCTTCTTTTTTCACCGGAGAATCACGAACAAATCTAAACATAAACGCTTGTCCCTTGCCCTGTTCCCTAACCCTCCCTCCCCCCACTGTCAAACAGCCTAAGGTGTCTATGTGGTCCCTGTGGCTTTGCTAATAGATTTAGGATATAAATCTTTTATTTACTCCGACAGTTAACACTACCCCGAGGCTGCTTTTATTTCGTCTCAGGAGACGCTGCCATGGGCTTTTGTTCACGTGTGGTAATAAGAGCGACTGAAAGAAACATGATTGGGTTTGATTTCTGAGCGTATTTGCTTTGAATACTCTCACTTTGCCGTCTGTAGCTGTGTGCAGGTGCAAAAAACAAAACAAACAACAAAAAACCCCCCCCCCATAAACATCAGACAATCTCTGCGCGTTTTTAAGGACTAAAAGGGGGAAAGATTAAGGTCAAGCGCGCCTTAAATGGGTCATTGGTATTCTCCTGCACTCTTCACATATCGGGCTAAACACTGGATTAATTGCAGTGTATGGAAAGAAAAGCAAAGCATAACCCCTGGACTTAGAGCAGGTGGATTGGCATCGATCGGCAGGGCTGCGGCTAAGCATCACTCTCCAATTATCTGTGATTCTCCTCAGTGCAGAGAGCCTGTGTGTGCCATCTGCCTCCCCTCCACCCCGTCACTGGAAACACAACGTCGGCTTCACCTTTACATTCAGCCTCACGCGGAGAAGACAGCGAAGGCCCAGAGGATACGGCTCGGCACGCAAGAATGGATTAAGTACACACTCCTCACCCGCATCTCAACTAAACATGCAACCATGTTTGATTAAAGAAAAAAAACAAAAAAAAAAACAAAAACCATCATGTATGTTTTCACCAAAATCAGAAAGGCTGAAGCTGACTGTGTGGAGACTACAGCTGGATGCTAGAGCCATGCTGGTTCTTGGCCAGGTGGACAAGTGTCCTTCAACTGAGTGGTCAGTGAGGCCAGACCAGAGCTGAACACAAGCGAGCAGACTCAACCGCGGCCAGGCAGATGGCCAAAGCTATTAGCCCCGGTTAGAACCAGGAACCCTCCGCGCATCTCCAGAGCTAAGCCATACAGACAAACTGCAGCACTGCACTCAAAGGGCAGAGGGACAGACAGACAGCAGAGGACAAACACAGACCAGAACAAGAAGATAAAAGATAAAATAAACCTGCCACAGAGGACATTTGTGTAATTAGGCCGGTTTTAAACAGAGACAACTTCAGTGAAATAGAGGAAAATCCAGTGTTTAGACAAAAAAAATAATAATATCAAATTGTAAAGTAAAGAGAATGAACAGCTTATAAATCAAGCGCCTGAGGTTTTTATTTATTTATTTATTTTTTGCTTTTCAAAATTAGCCTCTAACAGGAGGGATTGGCAATGCATGCAAAATTCGATCAAATTTGCTTTCAAACGGACTGAAAAATAGAGCACATTTATTCTATTCCGCCTGTTTAGACATAAACAAGAACAGCGTTTTCTACATTTGCTTTTCTGCTTGATTTATTGCCATCCTCCTTTCCAGCAATCAATTTTTGTGTTTCAGTGGCATCCCCACCCCTCCACCTCCGCTCAGCCTTCACGCCTGTTTGGGAAAAGCAGTGCTGCACCCTGCTGATAAACAAGGGGAATGCAGGGATGTAGATGGGAGGCGGGGGGGTTGGGAGGAGGCAGGCTGTTACTTTGTTAAAAAGCACCTGTGCCGACTAGAGCGCTGTGATCTATAACACAAAGCCTCATGAGCAAGAAGTGTGTGTTGTGAACTGTATCATTCTTGGGCTTCATATTGAAATCCCATCCATTATTTCTACATTAAAGCCCAAGTCTCACTCTGCAAAGGGGAGATTCCTGTGTGATCTTACCAAGATTAGAGAGTCCTTTCTCCAGGGAGATCAGAGCAGAAAAACAGGGCCTGGATTGGAGGTCACCTCACATACCACATTTAATGCAGAGTGACCTCTACAATAAGCTCTCAGTGGGTGTATCCGATCTGATCGATCACTCGGCTTTGTGTGTGTGGGTTGGGGTGTTATTCAGGGGGGAAACAGTAACACACAAATACCACAAGTAAAATGATCACCAGTGCTCAAACACGGTGCTAATATTATGCTTTTTTTTTTTCACTGCAGATTCTGAAATATAAAGATTTATTGCTTTACACTGCTTCATGCACTGATCTGTCACAACATTAAAACCACCGTCTAATGTTGGGTAAGTCACATCCACATGGTCTCCCAGCAGGACACTGGACTGTAACAAGACTGCAAATGCTTTTCACTTTACCAGGCTCCATGATATATTTAGGGGTGGGTTTTGATTATCGATTTATTGATTAAAATCGATTCTAGCTTGGATAACGTGATATCGATTCATTAAAATCCTGAATCGATTTTTTAATATAAATTTATTTTGCCTGAGATGCCAGAATCTCAGGTTAAAACTCACAAAATTTCAACAACCACCAAACAGCTAAAACAGTAAATGAGAGCAGGAACACGGATCCTGCACAAAGACGTAAACACAAAGCTCGGACCTGCCGACGGATCAGAATCAGTGAGATGTCGCCTTTCTCACCCGACGGCACGGACACGGTCGGGGCTGAAAGACGACAGCTCGCCGATTCTGATGTTTCGGCGGGTCTGTGCTTTGTGTTCACGCCCCTTTTGCGCTGATTCTGAAGCTGTAGGTTTTATCTCTCTCCAAACAATATTGACTGAACCAGCAGCAAAAGAAGATCCAAACTACGCTTCACATAAACATCGTCATGAATTCTTTCTTATTTTTGTTGTTTTGCTTCCATCACGATAAAAATCACACTTCATGCACAGCTCTCTCTCTCTCTCAGTGTACTTCAAGAACAGTTTCCTGTCTAAAAATCTGTTTTCTGCATTATTCTCTTGCTTATTATGCACAAGTCTACCGTTGTTTACAGCGCTGCCGGCCGCTGTTTTTTCCTTTTACTTACTTCTGAAAAGAAAGCCTAATTTCTGCTGTTCAATAGGCTTCTGAACAAAATTAAACTTAAAAAAAAACATTTATGCAAAACGCTTAGCTGCATCTCTAATAAAACCTCTGTAACTTTGCTCTGCTTCACTTCAGCAGCATCAGGTAATGTTCATATGTTGGTTAATGGTTTTCTTTCGTTTTTGATCTACTGCAGAATATTTTTATAAAATCCCAGGCCAGGAAAATCACCTTCATGTTTTTCTGTGTTTTATCCTCAGCTACTTTGACACAAAGGCATCTGCTGTGATGCTCACACCTTTGATAAAGTTTCACAAGCTTCAGCTCTCTTTTTATAGATACAAAAATATGGAAATGTGCTGATGCATGATCTGAATTATAATATTTTTGACTGTCTGAGGCAAAATTTCCCCGATTCAAATCGAATCGAATCGTGGATCAAATCGATTCGGGACCTTGTGAATCGTAATCGAATAGATTCTAGAAATCAGTGACCAGCCCTAGATATATTTGACTGTTTGGGGGATTCAGAAGAAATGCTGGACTTCTGATGGGCGAGTTTCACTACTTTATACAAACTGTTTCAACAGATTAATTAGCTTAGGGTTCAGTATCTTGCCCAGAAATAGTTGGGGATCAAACTACAGACCTTCTCTTTAGCAGACAACCCGCTCTACCTCCGAAACCACAGGGTTGGGAAATGATGATTAAAAGCAGTCTGCTGACATTGTTAAAGAAAGACACATCTGCAAACTTCAGACTGCTCATTGTCTGGCCGACCAAACAAAATATCTACATCTGAATAGCCAAAAGCAGCACTTTTGTGCTTTTCAAAACTATTTTCATAATTAACCTTAAAACTGTATGTTAAGTCTGTATTGAAAAAAAAATCACTTTTGCATCTCAGGAGCAGCTCAGGAGGTAAAGAGAAGTTCAGCAGTCCACTTCCTGAGCTCCTCCATCCTGTGTGTTACTGAACCATAAACTGTCCCAACGCATTCATCAGTGGGGTCAGCAGGTAGAGCAGGTCATCTGCTAATTGAAAGGTTGGTGGTTCAATTCCTGGCTGCTCCAGTCTGCATGAAAAAGTATCCTGAACCCTGAGCGTTCATTGGAAAGAGGCATGTTGTATAAAACCCTTAGAATGCTCAAGTAGAGTCGAAAAGCACTACAGAACCAGTCCATTTCTGTGTGTGTGTGTGTGTGTGTGTGTGTGTGTGTGTGTGTGTGTGTGATTAGACTAGACAAGCACATTTAGCATTACTCTTGCCAAATCACTTTATGATTATTATATGTTTTCCATTTTATTAGGTTACCACATATAACCACCTCTTACAGATCACGCTGTCAAAGATGTCAGTTATGTTTGAGGAGACTGTCAGAGAGGAACACCACCTTCTCCATCAGACAGACCTCCATGGGAAGCAAGTGCGGAAGAGGTGGTCACCGTATGGACAGCAGCAGACCATATGGAAGAGCGTCTTTATCACTAGAAGGGTACGGGGTAATGCTGGGACGCTGTCCTCTTCTTCAGCAGTCACAAATGCAGCAGGGAGATTGATAGCGTGGAGTCATTTGAGCTATCGGTTATTCTGAATGAAGTATGGGCTTATTGGATGCACGTCTTTCCTACTGGCTAACATTGATTTCCACTCACTCTTTCAGCTCCCTGTACCCTTGTGCAAATGTGTCCCTCTTCTTCGCTTGTCCCTTATTTAGCCAGCTTCTCCAACATTTCTCCTCTATTGTGGCCTTAATCCATAAAGAAATTATCACAAGATCACTCAGAGATGAGCAGACAGAGACATGGGCCGGTATTAACAGACAGACACAGAGACCGTGAGGAGGTCGGAGCGCGGTGCAGAGGGATGGAGTGAAAGACAAAGAGGAAGTGAAAGAGAGACAGCAGCGCAGAGGGAGAGACAGATGGGGGTGCAGAGATGAATTGAAAGAGAGACGGAGCAGGAAACAGAGGGAGAGAGGGAGGTGTAATTATCTATCAGGTGTTCGGGTGTGCGTGACAGAGGAGGAAGCTCATTAGCACACTCTGTGTACACCAATTACACAGCCAGGCTTCTCAGGGCATTCCCCTGGCATGTCTATGTGAGGCTGCTGGGGACAAACAAGCACTTCCACTCAGTGACACCCACATGCACGCTGCTTAACCAAACTCGGCCTAAAATGCACCGGGCGCCCGGGAACAACTCGCAGACAGTAGTGTAAGACTACTAAATGTCTGATATGAGTCCTTATCGTTGATGTTAGCTGCACAAACATCTTTTTTTTTGGTGAGGAAAGACTTGCTCGTAAGTGTTGGTTTGTTTTTTTAGAATGCAGCATCCAGTCAAAATGTAATACTAATATTAGGGGGGAAAGGTTCATTATAATGTACTTTAACGTGATAACTCTTTTACTATTAGGTACACTTTACTTGGATCTCCTTTCACCATCTGCCTTGACGTTTACAACATTCTTCAAAGATTCAACAAGCTGCAGGAAACACTCCTCTGAGATGTGGTGGAACAACAGAACGGTAACATGGACCAAAATCTCAAAGGTGTTATTGGATTGAGATCTGGTGGCTCTGGAGCTATTTGAGTACACAAAGTGTCCAGAAAGGGATGGAGACAGCAACAACACTTGCTTCTAAGGATCCCAAAGTGTCCGAAAAAAGTAGAATTATAAGACCACCATCATCAGCCTGATCCATTGATATCAAGACAGAATAAACCAACACCATCATGCTGTTTAGACCCAATTCTGAACCTGCCATCCAAGTATCGCAGCAGAAATCAAGACTCATCAGACTAGACGATGTTTTTGCAATCTTCTATCCAATTTTGGTGAGCCAATGCAAACTGTAGCTTGAGTTTCTTGTTTTTAGGTGACAGGAATGTCTTCTGATGCTGTCGCCCATCTTGCTTCAAGGCTTAATCTGTTGCACATTCAAAGATGCTGTTATGCAAAACGTTGTTAAAAAGTTTGTCACCTTTCTATAAGCTCAATCTCCTCTGACTTCTAGCACCAACCACCATTATCGCCCAGAGAACTGCTGCTCACTGGATGTAGCATTTCTCTAAACTCTAGAGCTGGTTGACTTGGATAAATCTGACACCAACCACCATACCACATTCAAAGTAACTTCAATCACCTTTCTTTCTCATTCTAATGCTCAGTTTGAAGTTCAGCAGAACATCCTGACTACATGCCTAAATGAATTGAGTTGCTGCAGTGTGCCATGTGTAATCTCAAGGCTTCAAACTGATATTCCATAATCCAGTGGGTGTCGTCACAGTGGTTCTTTTAATCTTTTATGTAACTAGTATTCTCCCTTGAAAATAAGACCTCAACAAGACTTAAGTGATGAAATAAAATCACCTTGTATTTGAAGGAATAACTACAGTTCAAGTTAACTTTGGTAAAGGACAATTAACAGTGACCCTTAAGCCAAACGCTAAAGCCATCCGAGTCTGTACTGACTTGGCACACAAACGTTATTTCACATCTTTTTGCAAAGCTAACCAACTGTTGGTGGTAGACAACCCAAAAAACACACATCTGGAAAAAAAAAAAAAAAATCATAGTGCTTATATAAGAAAATCTCAAATCTATTTGCAGGTCCAATCTATAGCAAGAAAAAGAGCTTGATAATAATGGAGATGTGAATGACCTTTACCTGCTGAAGTTGTTTTGACTGGAAGGCACTTCTCCTACGTTGGCTACAGACAGGACCTGCTTGTTGATGGCTTGCCTGGATGCATTAGCTGTTGCCATGGTGATGGTTGCAGATGCTTCATTCATGCCCTGGAGCTTACCTGAGAAGATCAAAATGTTTAGCCACCAATAAAAATATAGTTCGGCATTTTTAAATCAGTAAGTGCAAAATTACACAAAAGTCCACAGTCAAGTATAGAAAAAAAAACCCACAACCCTAGCTGTGCAGTACTGTGGAATCAGGTTTCAAGATTAAAACCTCCCAATGAAATAATGCCTTCATCAATAAAGCAAAAACAGACTCCCTGGTTGGTTCATGAACACTCAGCAATGAGCAAGCAGTTTAAAAGAAAATCACTGGTGAGGTAAAAATAAAAGAGACAAATATATTAAAAACCTATTACCATAAGAATTAAACTCCACTCATTTGGTTTTAAGAATGATAAATCTGCTAGAGAGAAAATGGTCCTGAAAAGCAAGTTGTTCTTTTTAAATTCTTTTGTCTGCGTTTCAGAGGCACTCAAAGGAAAAAAAAGCACATTGAATGAAACTTAATTAATGCAGGAGCAGCATTTAGGAGGCACTTAAGAGCACACTGATGGCTCAGATATGAGAGTACACTCTCCAGTCTCAATAGCGACAACAGCATGCACTTCTACAGGTGTTTGTATGTGCTGGAAATACTGTTAAGTGCCTCAAAGAAGCAAGCAGTGTTTTAATGACCAAGAAAGAAAAGGAAAGGAAATGCTGATTAGTGATTGACTAAATTTAACATTTGCCTGTGTGTGTGTGTGTGTGTGTGTGTGTGTGTGTGTGTGTGTGTGTGTGTGTGTGTGTGTGTGTGTGTGTGTGTGTGTGTGTGTGTATTTTGTATCTATCTATCAATCACAATCAGAACAACAAAGTCACAATATTGCAAACTAACCAATCAAGTCATTCATATTTCTCATTTTCTGTGAAGCTTCATTACCGATTTGTCAAAAACATCTTGCCATAGCGTGGCCTGATGGCAGTTGCAGCAGCAGAAATCTTCTAAATACAGCAAAAACCTATGGCTTCCTTCAGGTGGCTAAAATCTCTTTTGCTGTTCTGACCGTGTCTGCTCAGTTTCTGAGCCGTTCAGAGCTCCTGACTGCTTCGAGCAGTGCCTGATGCCAAATATTTTAACACCCTGACAGTACAACATCTGAAAAACTCAACTATCCTCAGTAGAGGAAAAACAGTTTAAATGGTTTCATTTGAAGGTAATACACAAAGTGAAATTTGCTGATAAGCGCAGCAAAATCTTAAATATGATCTATTAAATGTATTTGCTTCTCTCAAATTCATCAGCCAGTTTTGCTAATGTGCTTGTGAGATTATAATAATTTCAGTATATATCATGAATTGACATTTCCATCTCAAAATATGGTGATTTGATTCAATTTGGTTCAATTTGTTTGCTTCTGTGTGTTAAACACCTTGTTTCATTTCAGCTAACAGAACGGAAAAACAAGACACACTTTTACTTCGTTCGACAATAATCTTTGAGTCACACAGTAATTCACCTTGCTCCTTGCAGAAGTCTTGTTCTGTCATGGTGCTGGCCATTAACAACTCTCCTACAGCAGGCTGGATGGACACACTGAACTGGTCCTCCTTGGTGCTGAGGAAGGATAAACACACACATACCACAGTAGCAAATGATTTATTTACAGAAGAAAAAGCAAAAACAGATTCTTACAAAGAAATAAGCAAAAATGCCCCCCCCAAAAAAAACAAACAAACAAAAAACCAAACAAACAAAAACACTTTACTGCTTTTTTGCTGCATAATTTAAGACATCTGTGCACTTTTGTGTATGTATGCTCGGTTTGTGTATGAAATGTTTCTCTGATCATCTTGTAAACCATGCTGGGTGAATGGCATTTTGGGCCACATTGATCCCCCCGTCCGCCCACTCTCAAACTGATTTTCTGATAAGGTTATTGATCGGCTGCACAGCGGTGCCAATGGCATTCAGCAGGTTGATTGGGCTAGGGCTGATTACTGGAGGAATAATTGTTATTCCAGTGAACCAGGATCAATTGTGCCTGATGTCTCACCTGGGAGTGCTGGCACAGAGAAAGGTAGGAAAAGGAGAATTAACAAAGAACACAAAGAGAGGAAAAAGGAACATAAGAGAAAATGACATGTAAGGGTGCTGCGATGATGAACAGGAGCAGAAAAAAGGTGGTGAGGAAGATGTACAACTGAAGGTCTTTGGGGTGGGGGGGAACCACACCTGACTGAATATGAGTGGATGTCAGGCTGTCTT